>NC_053392.1:438633836-438958002 GCF_905171765.1 Bufo bufo | reverse complement strand
AGGAATTTTTTTCCCCTTAAGTGGGGAAAATTGGCTTCTACCTCATAGTTTCTTTTTTGCCTCCCTCTGGATTAACTTGCAGGATAACAGGCCAAACTGAATAGACACATGTCTTTTTTTAGCCTTATATACTATTAGAATGCTGGCCTGCAAGTGCTAGCATTGATTTGGAATATATTGAATCCTTTATTCTGTAATGGATAAAAATTAGAGTTGATCAGACACCTAGATGTTCCGGTTCGACCGAACTTCACAAAAAAGTTTCTAGTTCGGGACCCGAACTTGACCCAAACTCCACCCCGCACCCCATTGAAGTCAATGGGGACCCGAACTTTTGAGCACTAAAATGGCTCTAAACAAGTAATGGAAAGGGCTAGAGAGCTGCAAATGGCAGCATAATGTGGTTAAGAGCATGGCAAGTGCTCTGCAAACAAATGTGGATAGGGAAATTACTTAAAATAACATAAAATACGTAAAAATAAAAAAATAATAATCTTGATCTAGGAGGATGAGGTCCATAAGGAGTAGCAGGTTGAGGAGGCGGTGGATGTGGCGGTGTAGGTGGAAGCAGGGGTGGAGGAGGAGGTAGCCAACACTGGTTTTTGGTTTTGTTTTTTATTTTATTTTATTATTTTTTATTTATTTTTGTAGACCCCAAAAAATCGGGAAATATTACCTGTAATAACCCCCTCTAGCCATGCTAAACAAACATTCCGACAATACACTGGCTGCAGGGCAGGCCAGCACCTCCAAGGCATAGAGGGCAAGCTCAGTCCATGTGCCCAATTTGGAGACCCAGAAGTTGACGGGGCAGACCCATCAGTCAGTACGTGTAGGCGTGTGCACACATACTGCTCCACAATGTCGCACGTCCCCGTGATGTCCACGATCCAATTGGATATCTTCTCTATCAACTTTTGATGTTCTTTTCTGTGCCTACCATGTTGATCACGGTTAGCGGCGAATCAGGGTTCCACGCCAGAGAGGGAGCATGAGAAAGGGATACCACATCCAAGGGAGGTCAATGGATGAAATTAAATGTGATCGAGCAGAAATGTGGGACAAATTATTGAAGCCGAAGCTTCTAAGTAAAGGAGGGGGCGCGTGGCAATTACCCATTCCCGACTCGGGGAGGTAGTGATGATAAATAACAATACAGGACTCTTAAGATGCCCTGTTATTGGAATGATTAATAAAAAATTATAAGGAATGTCGCTGGGGTATTTTGGATTTGGAAACGTTAGACAGAAGAGGCCCTGCTGACGCTTTGTTGACTCTAGATAACTTCTGCTTGATCGCACGTCCCCGTGACGTCCACGATCCAATTGGATATCTTCTCTATCAACTTTCGATGTTCTTTTCTGTGCCTACCATGTTGATCACGGTTAGCGGCGAATCAGGGTTCCACGCCGGAGAGGGAGTGTGAGAAAGGGATACCACATCCAAGGGAGGTCGATGGCTGAAATGTGATCGAGCAGAAATGTGGGTCAAGTTGTTAAAGTGGAAGGATCGAATGAAATAAAGTGGCGTGCGTCAATTAAAGACACATTTTAGAAATTTAAGTCTCTGTCACCTATGCAGAGCAGGGGTTTTTCATTGGCAAAAATGGGATAATGTCACCCACCAATGGATCAATCGATTTTTTAAAATTTTGATCCCTATCAACTATGCAAAGCAGGGGTTTATGCATGGCAAAACTGTATTCCTGTCACCCACCAATTGAACAGACGATTTTACAAAAATTAGGTCTCTGTCACCTATGCAGAGCAGGGGTTTATTCACAGCAAAAATGATAAAATATCACCCAAGAATGTAACTAGTGATGGATGAACATCTGCCGGGACGGTTCGCGAACGCGATCGCTCAGACACGATCAAATGTTCGCGAACAGCAAGTTCGTGGCGGGTCCCATTCATTTTAAAGGCAGGCGAACCTGAAAAACCTTCAGCTCATATTTGCAGACAAGAAATAATTACTAGAAGTGCACAAATAGTCCCACAACATGGACAGTGACATACCAGATGTATTATTCGAATTTGCGATCTCCATTTATTATTTTTTTCAATGCAAAATATCGGCAATATATTTTTCGCGTACACGCATGCGCAAATGCACTATACAGTGCCCAAATGCACTATAAAGAAAGTATATTGGTATATAACACCCCGCTTCAATCATTTTTTTGGGGGGTGACTGGTATATCACACCAGTAGAAATAATTTGTTCCAATAACGCTTGTCCCTCTATATAGCTGCAGTATCGCAGCAGAACCGCACACAACTGCCGCACAATACAAATGCACTATAATATACTTTCTAACATAGAAAGTATATTATAACATTGTACAAGGAAGGCAATCCATTAGAATATACATAAAGAAAAAAAAGTAACCTTTAATAATTTTACTATGAGGGTCCATTCACACGTCCGTAAGTGTTTTGCGGATCCACAAAACATGGACACCGGAAATGTGCATTCCGCAATTTGTGGACCGCACATCGCCGGCACTATGATAGAAAATGCCTAATCTTGTCTGCAATTGCGGACAAGAATAAGACATGTTCTATTTTTTTCCGGAAACGGAAGCACAGATGCGGAAGTGCGGATCCGCAAATGCAGATGCGGATCCGCAAATGCGGATGCGGACAGCACATTCTGGCCCCCATTGAACATGAATGGGTCTGCACCCGTTCCGCAAAATTGCGGAACGGATGCGGACCCATTTTGCGGACGTGTGAATGGAAAAGATATCCCTCAAAATGAAAATAAATTAAATTATTAAAGTTAAAGGGGTTCTGCACTTTGTTTTAACTGATAATCTATCCTCTGGATAGATCATCAGCATCTGATCGGCGGGGGTCCGACACCCAGGACCCCCGCCGATCAGCTGTTTGAGAAGGCAGCGGCGCGACCTTCTCACTGTTAGTGTTGAGCGGCATGTCCCATATTCGAATTCGCGATATTTCACGAATATTCGAAAGAATATTCATCAAATATTCGCGAATATTCGAATTCGCTATTTTATCGCATATGCGATAATTTATCGCATATGCGATAATTAGAATTTAGATGCATTTAACATACTCCTCCCCGACAAGCGTCACTTCACTGTGTGGTTAGAATATACCATCGGATCTGAGTTTTCCATACGTTCGTGAAAACTAAGTTCCGACGGTATATTTTAACTACTGTGACAGGGTTAATAGTATTTTTCAAATATTCGCCTATTTCTTATATTCGCTTATTCGTTTATTCGCTAGTATCGCTACATAACACCACCCAAGTTAATAATAGTGTGATGCGTGCGCGCGCACGTGCGCACGCACGCGCGCACGCATTATAGGCGCGGTTTATCGCGAGTGCGTCAGATCCATTTTAAGAGTGAATCTTGACCAGAGAAAATGGTGGGCAGCAAATTCCACGATGAAGAGGATGAACTCCTGCTAACTGTAAGTACAACACTGTAAGTACAACACACATTGCATATACATTTTCCTGCCACACACTGCATACCACACACTGCATACCACACACTGCATACCACACGCAAACACAAACGGGCCAGATTTATCATTACTCTGACAGCTCACTCCACTTTCACATATGTCTAAAGTCAGTTTTAGCAAAGTCAGATTTATGATCGGCCATTTAAGACTGTAATAAATGTGCTTTGACGGTAGCAGTTTATCCGTCAGTAAGCAGCTTTACAAAAGTCGCACGTCCTTACGAAAAACTCGCATGTACTATTAAAAACTCTCATAAGATAAGCATGGTCCTCACTGGAGTGAACTAGCGCATTTTTGTTGCCACTTTTTTGCCACTTTTTAAATAGTCCCAATAGTAAACGTGTTTAGAGATTCATTTACATAAGAAAACACGCCCACTTTCAGAAAACTGGCGAGCATAGCGCAGAGCAGAAAAAAGTCGCAAATTTGTGCGCAGTTTTAGCGTTTGCGCATTTTCTTGAGACTTTTTCACTCAAATATTCTGACTTGAGCTAATGATAAATCTGGCCCCATGTCTTATTGGTCTGGAGAAAAATTAAACATTTCTTCCTGCCATTATTTGCTGGTTCATTTAGCGTTACCCAGGGTGCACCACGGGGAGGCGAACCAGATGTACACCCCATACCGTACCGTCACTTCACTAGACAGGTACATCTCAGCTCTGCTGGCCAATATCCGATTGCTCAGACCCCACACACATACAACAGGAAAACAATTTGATGTTATAACGTGAACATTAAATATTATATTTCCACCTTCTAAGGGCTCTTTCACACTTGTTCTTTTCCGGCATAGAGTTCCGTCGTCGGGGCTCTATGCCGGAAAAATCCGGATCAGTTTTATCCCCATGCATTCTGAATGGAGAGAAATCCATTCAGGATGTCTTCAGTTCAGGACCGGAATGTTTTTTGGCTGGAGAAAATACCGCAGCTCTGGGCAAAAATCCTGAACACTTGCCGCAAGGCCGGATCCGAAATTAATGCCCATTGAAAGGCATTAATCCGGTTCCGACCTTAAGCTAAATGTTGTTTCGGCGCATTACCGGATCCAACGTTCAGCTTTTTCTGAATGGTTACCATGGCTGCCAGGACGCTAAAGTCCTGTCTGCCACGGTAAAGTGTAGTGGGGAGCGGGGAAGCAGCACACCCACCGTCCGCGTGGCCCCCGGGGCGCCCCAGAGCGACGCCAGGGCACCCCACGCGCATGGACCACGCAATCGCATGGATCACGCAATCCATGCGCATGGGGTGCCCCGACGCCACCCCGAGCGCCCCAGGGGCCGCATGGGCGGCAAGCACACTGCTCCCCCGCTCCCCACCACTACCATGGCAACCAGGACTTTAATAGCGTCCTGGCTGCCATAGTAACACTGAACGCATTTTGAAGACTGATCAGTCTTCAAATGCTTTCAGTTCACTTGCGGTGTTACGGATCCGGCAGGCACCTCCGGCAACGGAAGTGCACGCTGGATCCCAACAACGCAAGTGTGAAAGAGCCCTAACAAATACTTTTTGCTGTGTTTTGGATGATATTTATTAATAATCCTTGTATTTCCTAAATTTTGTAATACATGTTTGCATCTTTATCCTGCAGCGCATGTTGAAGAAGGGTTATGATCGGACCCGGAAGCAGGCTGAGAAGAGGGCGATCATCTTGGGGGTCGTCAAGGTGTTAAAAAAAAAATTTGGACGTAGCCACGACGAATTGCAGATTGTGAAGAAGTGGTCTGATTTGAAACGGAGGCACCCGGACTGGGTCGATGAGATCAGTCACAGAGTCTGCCCTGGTACTTTTTTTTTTTATCACCCGTTACAAATTATTACTTATTTTTACCTGTTGTGAAACATAGCAAATCATCCCTTTACCTCATACATCTCTCCCTCGCTGTGAGTGTATATATATGTGGAAGGCTGAAAAGTCAGCCTGAATTTGTGGGAGGGGCATCTTACCTTTTTAAGCTCCAGCCCCCAGCTCCTCAGGGCGCTTCTGTTCACACCCACCCACCCCCCCTGTTCTCAAACACTCCCTTTAGGGTACGCCCACTACTAGGCTTACCCTCGCTCCTGGCTTCCGGCACAACACAGCCAGCTAGGTCAGGGGAAGCGCTTCACCCACTCATCACAGTTAAGCCTCTCCCATAAATATATATATATTTATATATATATATATATTTATCCACACAGCGCGGTAGTGATGTATGATGTAACCGGCTGATTTTGTACTTTGCACACACACATAATAATAAATATATGTGTGTGTGTATATCTAGATAAACAGCAATCATCAATCTGTATTAGGGCTGTTTCACATGAGCGGATGCCGTGCTTGAGATCCGCTCCGTGAATGACAGCCAAGACCCGATGCGGACAGCAGAAGCACGGAGCATTAACATGATTGATAATGCTTCGTGCCTCTCTGTGATCTCTATACTACGAAATCACAGTGAGATAAAGTTGTCATTGTGATTTCGTAGTATAGAGATCACAGAGAGGCACGGAGCATTATCAATCATGTTAATGCTCCGTGCTTCTGCTGTCCGCATCGGGTCTTGGCTGTCATTCACGGAGCGGATGTCACGCACGGCATCCACTCATGTGAAACAGCCCTTAGGCCCCTTTCACATGGACGGATTAGGTCCAGATACGTCCAGGGTGCGTTCAGTGAAACTCGCACTTATTTGTAAGGGCTCTTTCACACCTGCGTTATTGTCTTCCGGCATAGAGTTCCGTCGTCGGGGCTCTATGCCGGAAGAATCCTGATCAGGATTATCCTAATGCATTCTGAATGGAGAGAAATCCGTTCAGGATGCATCAGGATGTCTTCAGTTCCGGAACGGAACGTTTTTTGGCCGGAGAAAATACCGCAGCATGCTGCGCTTTTTGCTCCGGCCAAAAATCCTGAACACTTGCCGCAAGGCCGGATCCGGAATTAATGCCCATTGGAAGGCATTGATCCGGATCTGGCCTTAAGCTAAACGTCGTTTCGGCGCATTGCCAGAGCCGACATTTAGCTTTTTCTGAATGGTTACCATGGCTGCCGGGACGCTAAAGTCCTGGCAGCCATGGTAAGTGTAGTGGGGAGCGGGGGAGCAGTGTACTTACCGTCCGTGCGGCTCCCCGGGCGCTCCAGAGTGACGTCAGTGCGCCCCAAGAGCATGGATCACGTGATCGCATGGATCACGTCATCCATGCGCATGGGGCGCTCTGACGTCATTCTGGAGCGCCCGGGGAGCCGCACGGACTGTAAGTATACCGCTCCCCCGCTCCCCGCTCCTACTATGGCAACCAGGACTTTAATAGCGTCCTGGCTGCCATAGTAACACTGAAAGCATTTGGAAGACGGTTCCGTCTTCAAATGCTTTCAGTACACTTGCGTTTTTCCGGATCCGGCGGGCACCTCCGGCAACGGAAGTGCATGCCGGATCCCAACAACGCAAGTGTGAAAGAGGCCTAAGAAAGTTGACTCAGTTTTATCTGCGATTGCGTTCAGTTTTTTTACACACGGGTGCAATGCGTTTTAAAGCGTTTTTCATGCGCGAGATAAAAAACTTAAGGTTTACAAACCACATCTCTTAGAAACCATCAGTGAAAAACGCATCGCACCTGCACTTGCTTGCGGATGCAATGCGTTTTTCACGCAGCCCTATTCACTTCTATGGGGCCAGGGCTGCTTGAAAAACGCAGAATATAGAACATGCTACGATTTTCATGCAACGCAGAACTGATACGTGAAAAACAACGCTCATGTACACAGACCCATTGAAATGAATGGGTCAGGATTCAGTGTGGGTGCTATTCGTTCACGTCACGCATTGCACCCGCGCGGAAAACTCGCTTGTGTGAAAGGAGCCTTACAACAAAAGTCCCCATCCATCATTACATTACATACATCCCCTACTTAGGTTAGTTTCAAAATAGCGGCATGGACGTCGCCAGGCTGTTCCGTCATGTGTGAACAGCTTGATCCGTCCTGCCGCTAGTGTACGTGTGGCCCCATACTACAGCTCCATCACCATTGACTTTCAAGGGATCGTGGCGTTATTCCTGGGCATGAACATCTGAAAACCATGACGACGTGTTGTAGTTTTATTCTGTGCACCTCTCGTCATGTTTTATAGTTGCAGCCTTTGTATGATGCCCCGTTCCCACTACAGTCAATGGGTCCGGAGCGGTATTCTGGAGACACACGTACACTAGCGGCAGGACGGATCCAAGGATCCTGGGCTCTCTGCTGCTATTGTGAAAATAGCCTTACTTAGCATTTCTTATTAGTTCTGACTTGTTTCTCTAAGGGCCCATTCACACGTGCTCAATTTCATAATTTATTTTTCTGAACTGACTTGAGGACCCATTCATCTCTAAGGGGGCCGCGCGATGTGCGTCCCGTCTCCAGAAGAGCGGACCCGCACTTCTGGGTCCACATTTCAGTTCTTAAAAAAAAAAGAACGAATATATTTTTGCACTAAATATAACTTCATCTTTTATGATGTCTGATTAGATATTCATCATTGTTGTAATAAGTATTGTTTTGCCATCACAGCACTTTTTCTGTAGCAAGTATGTATGTATGGACAGCAAAGAAATATCAAGCACATGCACATTGCATATACATTTTCCTGCCACACACTGTATACCACACACTGTATACCACACACTGTATAGCACACGCAAACACAAACACATGGTCTATATATTAGAGTTTATGTCTTGTTGGTCTGGAGAAAAAATAAAAATTTCTTCCTGTCATTATTTGCTGGTTCATTTAGCGTTACCCAGGGTGCACCACGGGGAGGCGAACCAGATGTACACCCCATACCGTACCGTCACTTCACTAGACAGGTACATCTCTGCTCAGCTGGCCAATATCCTATTGCTCAGACCCCACACACATACAACAGGAAAACCATTTGATCTTATAACGTGAACCTTAAATATAATATTTCCACCCTCTAACAAATACTTTTTGCTTTGTTTTGGATGATATTTATTAATAATCCTTGTATCGTTGTGTGACTACAGGGCTTCCAGTGCCAACGGTCTGCCGACGTATCACGACGGCGGATTTAGATGTGGTGGAGGTCTCCGCAGAGGAGGATGAGCAGGCGGGCCCCTCCCACAGTCATGTAGGTGCCACCAACCCACCTGATGTGGGGAATGATGTGGAGGTGGCAGCTGATGAGCCAGGACCCTCAGAAGGGCCGAAAACATCTGTGCCAGCTCCTGCAGAGGAGGATATCCCCACCCCAGCTCCGGATGAAGAGGAGGAGGCATTAGTTACCACCCCGCAACAGGAGGGTAAATATGTGCACACATCATTCTAATTATGTATACATCACATATTTAGAAACATTAACCCTCTGTACCCCATGCCCATTTTTACTTTAATGCTAATTTAAATCACAACATGGACGCCAAAAACCCAATTAAAGCAAAATTAAATTAAAAAAAAAACTAAATAAATTATTTTGGTGAATGAAGCGTAAAACCACATGAATTTATTAAATGAAAACGTTTTTATTCAATATATATTCAAATCAAATTCTTGACAATATACGATGAATAGTGCACATTCGCAAATATTAAACATGAACACCATTTTATGAAAATAATAATACTCAATACTTGTCATATTACAAGGGCTAATAAGTGCTCCATGCTAGTTCTCCTTTGCATGATCTCAACAAAAAAATTCCACAGTTAGATTTTAATAATTTACTATATTTCAGACACATTACTTTGCAGCATTAGGCCAGACAGTAGCAGTAAAATAGTAACGCAACAGTAGAAGGCATACAAATCAAAGGCCCAAACAATAAAGGATAACTACTGAAACTACCATTAAAATAGAAAAATCTGTTGTCTAAAGGACACACATAGCTAAATTAAACTCTGCAGGAACAGGGCATACAAAAGCAGGTAAATGTAAACACCATAGTAAAAGGTCTACACCAAGTTTGCCTAACCCTGCAGGACAGGCAGCATCTTAATGTAATGTTAAAATTTGAGAATAAAGAGTAATTATAACTACATGTTCAGGACTGACAGATTCAGCATCAACAAGGTCTACATAAGGTCTACACATAACTTGGCACAACTCAGTAGGAAATGCATAATCAACATTTAAATCTAATGATTTAGTGTAAGGACTAGAGTTGAGCGAACACCTGGATGTTCGGGTTCGAGAAGTTCGGCCGAACTTCCCGGAAATGTTCGGGTTCGGGATCCGAACCCGACCCGAACTTCGTCCCGAACCCGAACCCCATTGAAGTCAATAGGGACCCGAACTTTTCGGCACTAAAAAGGCTGTAAAACAGCCCAGGAAAGGGCTAGAGGGCTGCAAAAGGCAGAAAAATGTAGGTAAATCCCCTGCAAACAAATGTGGATAGGGAAATGAATTCAAATAAAAATTAAATAAATAAAAATTAACCAATATCAATTGGAGAGAGGTCCCATAGCAGAGAATCAGGCTTCATGTCAGCAGAGAATCAGTCTTCATGTCATAGCAGAGAATCAGGCTTCACGTCAGCCAAAACTGGAACAGTCCATTGTCATATTTAGGCCCCGGCACCCAGACAGAGGAGAGAGGTCCCATAACAGAGATTCAGGCTTCATGTCAGCAGAGAATCAGTCTTCATGTCATAGCAGAGAATCAGGCTTCACGTCACCCACCACTGGAACAGGCCACTGTCAGATATTTAGGCCCAGGCACCCAGACAGAGGAGAGAGGTCCCATAGCAGAGATTCAGGCTTCATGTCAGCAGAGAATCAGTCTTCATGTCATAGCAGAGAATAAGTCTTCACATCACCCAACACTGGAACAGTCCATTGTCAGATATTTAGGCCCCGGCACCCAGAAAGAGGAGAGAGGTCCCATAGCAGAGATTCAGGCTTCATGTCATAGCAGAGAATCATGCTTCACGTCAGCAGAGAATCAGGCTTCACGTCAGCCAAAACTGGAACAGTCCATTGTCAGATATTTAGGCCCCGACACCCAGACAGAGGAGAGAGGTCCCATAGCAGAGATTCAGGCTTCATGTCAGCAGAGAATCAGTCTTCATGTCATAGCAGAGAATCAGGCTTCACGTCAACCAAAACTGGAACAGTCCATTGTCATATATTTAGGCCCTGGCACCCAGACAGAGGAGCGAGGTCCCATAGCAGAGAATCAGGCTTCATGTCATAGCAGAGAATCATGCTTCACATCACCCAACACTGGAACAGGCCACTGTCAGATATTTTTAGGCCCTGGCACCCAGACAGGGGAGAGGTTCATTCAACTTTGGGTTGCCCCGCAATATAATGGTAAAATGAAAATAAAAATAGGATTGAATGAGGAAATGCCCTGTAGTACAATAATATATGGTTAAGGGGAGGTAGTTATAAATGTCTAATCTGCACAAGGGATGGACAGGTCCTGTGGGATCCATGCTTGGTTCATTTTTATGAACGTCAGCTTGTCCACATTGGCTGTAGACAGGCGGCTGCGTTTGTCTGTAATGACGCCCCCTGCCGTGCTGAATACACGTTCAGACAAAACGCTGGCCGCCGGGCAGGCCAGCACCTCCAAGGCATAAAAGGCTAGCTCTGGCCACGTGGACAATTTGGAGACCCAGAAGTTGAATGGGGCCGAACCATCAGTCAGTACGTGGAGGGGTGTGCACAGGTACTGTTCCACCATGTTAGTGAAATGTTGCCTCCTGCTAACACGTTCCGTATCAGGTGGTGGTGCAGTTAGCTGTGGCGTGGTGACAAAACTTTTACACATCTCTGTCATGCTAACCCTGCCCTCAGAGGAGCTGGCCGTGACACAGCTGCGTTGGCGACCTCTTGCTCCTCCTCTGCCTTCGCCTTGGGCTTCCACTTGTTCCCCTGTGACATTTGGGAATGCTCTCAGTAGCGCGTCTACCAACGTGCGCTTGTACTCGCACATCTTCCTATCACGCTCCAGTGCAGGAAGTAAGGTGGGCACATTGTCTTTGTACCGGGGATCCAGCAGGGTGGCAACCCAGTAGTCCGCACACGTTAAAATGTGGGCAACTCTGCTGTCGTTGCGCAGGCACTGCAGCATGTAGTCGCTCATGTGTGCCAGGCTCCCCAGAGGTAAGAACAAGCTGTCCTCTGTGGGAGGCATATCGTCATCGTCCTGCGTTTCCCCCCAGCCACGCACCAGTGATGGGCCCGAGCTGCGTTGGGTGCCACCCCGCTGTGAACATGCTTCATCCTCATCCTCCTCCACCTCCTCCTCATCCTCGTCCCCCTCGTCCTCCAGTAGTGGGCCCTGTCTGGCCACATTTGTACCTGGCCTCTGCTGTTGCTCTGAGTCACTTCGAAGAGACTGGCCTGAAAGTGCTAAAAATGACCCCTCTTCCTCCTCCTCCTCCTCCTGGGCCACCTCCTCTTCCATCATCGCCCTAAGTGTTTTCTCAAGGAGACATAGAAGTGGTATTGTAACGCTGATAACGGCGTCATCGCCACTGGCCATGTTGGTGGAGTACTCTAAACAGCGCAACAGTGCACACAGGTCTCGCATGGAGGCCCAGTCATTGGTGGTGAAGTGGTGCTGTTCCGCAGTGCGACTGACCCGTGCGTGCTGCAGCTGAAACTTCACTATGGCCTGCTGCTGCTCGAACAGTCTGTCCAGGATGTGCAAGGTGGAGTTCCACCTGGTGGGCACGTCGCATATGAGGCGGTGAGCGGGAAGGCCGAAGTTACGCAGTAGCGCAGACAGGCGAGCAGCGGCAGGATGTGAATGCCGGAGGCGCGCACAGACGGCACGCACTTTATGCAGCAGCTCTGACATGTCGGGGTAGTTGTGAATGAACTTCTGCACCACCAAATTCAGCACATGCGCCAGGCAAGGGATGTGCGTCAAACCGGCTAGTCCCAGAGCTGCAACGAGATTTCGCCCATTATCGCACACCACCAGGCCGGGCTTGAGGCTCACCGGCAGCAACCACTCATCGGTCTGTTGTTCTATACCCCGCCACAACTCCTGTGCGGTGTGGGGCATGTCCCCCAAACATATGAGTTTCAGAATGGCCTGCTGACGTTTACCCCGGGCTGTGCTGAAGTTGGTGGTGAAGGTGTGTGGCTGACTGGATGAGCAGGTGGAAGAAGAGGAGGAGGAAGCAGAGTAGGAGGAGGAGGCAACAGGAGGCAAAGAATGTTGCCCTGCGATCCTTGACGGCGGAAGGACGTGCGCCAAACAGCTCTTCGCCTGGGGCCCAGCCGCCACTACATTTACCCAGTTTTGCAGTTAGGGAGATATAGCGTCCCTGGCCGTGCTTACTGGTCCACGTATCTGTGGTTAGGTGGACCTTGCCACAAATGGCGTTGCGCAGTGCACACTTGATTTTATCGGATACTTGGTTGTGCAGGGAAGGCACGGCTCTCTTGGAGAAGAAGTGGCGGCTGGGAACAACATACTGTGGGACAGCAAGCGACATGAGCTGTTTGAAGCTGTCTGTGTCCACCAGCCTGAATGACAGCATTTCATAGGCCAGTAGTTTAGAAATGCTGGCATTCAGGGCCAGGGATCGAGGGTGGCTAGGTGGGAATTTACGCTTTCTCTCAAATGTTTGTGAGATGGAGAGCTGAACGCTGCCGTGTGACATGGTTGAGATGCTTGGTGATGGAGGTGGTGGTGGTGTTGGTGGTACATCCTCTGTTTGCTGGGCGGCAGGTGCCAACGTTCCTCCAGAGGCGGAGGAAGAGGCCGAGGAGGCGGTGGCAGCAGCAGAAGAGGTAGCAGGGGGAGCTTGAGTGAGTTCCTTGTTTTTAAGGTGTTTACTCCACTGCAGTTCATGCTTTGCATGCAGGTGCCTGGTCATGCAGGTTGTGCTAAGGTTCAGAACGTTAATGCCTCGCTTCAGGCTCTGATGGCACAGCGTGCAAACCACTCGGGTCTTGTCGTCAGCACATTGTTTTAAGAACTGCCACGCCAGGGAACTCCTTGAAGCTGCCTTTGGGGTGCTGGGTCTCAGATGGCGGTGGCAAATAGCAGACGGACTCTCTTGGCGGCGGGTGTTCTGCTTTTGCCCACTGCTCCCTCTTTTGCTACGCTGTTGGCTCGGTCTCACCACTGCCTCTTCCTCCGAATTCTGAAAGTCAGTGGCACGAACTTCATTCCATGTGGGGTCTAGGACCTCATCGTCCCCTGCATCGTCTTCCTCCCTGACCTCCTGTTCAGTCTGCACACTGCAGAAAGACGCAGCAGTTGGCACCTGTGTTTCGTCATCATCAGAGACGTGCTGAGGTAGTATTCCCATGTCCTCATCATCAGGAAACATAAGTGGTTGTGCGTTAGTGCATTCTATCTCTTCCACCCCTGGGGAAGGGCTAGGTGGATGCCCTTGGGAAACCATGCCAGCAGAGTCTTCAAACAGCATAAGAGACTGCTGCATAACTTGAGGCTCAAACAGTTTCCCTGATATGCATGGCGGTGATGTGACAGACTGATGGGCTTGGTTTTCATGCGCCATCTGTGCGCTTTCTGCAGAAGACTGGGTGGGAGATAATGTGAACGTGCTTGATCCACTGTCGGCCACCCAATTGACTAGTGCCTGGACCTGCTCAGGCCTTACCATCCTTAGAACGGCAATGGGCACCACCAAATATCGCTGTAAATTCTGCTGGCTACTAGGACCTGAGGTAGTTGGTTCACTAGGACGTGTGGCTGTGGCAGAACGGCCACGTCCTCTCCCAGCACCAGAGGGTCCACTAACACCACCACGACCATGTCCGCATCCGCGTCCGTACTCCTGAATGGGAAACCAACAGGCCATGGTAAGCCCATAAATAAAATATGACATGTCGGACAGCAGCACGTTCAAAGTTGGCAGCAGTAATATGTAATCCTGAATGGGAAACCAACAGGCCATGGTAAGCCCATAAATAAAATATGACATGTCAGACAGCAGCACGTTCAAAGTTGGCAGCAGCAATATGTACTCCTGAATGGGAAACCAACAGGCCATGGTAAGCCCATAAATAAAATATGACATGTCAGACAGCAGCACGTTAAAAGTTGGCAGCAGCAATATGTACTCCTGAATGGGAAACCAACAGGCCATCGTTATCCCATAACTTAAAGAAAAATGCAACTCTGACAGCAGCAGGTATTCAGTGTGCTGAGGAAATGCGATGACATGCATAATAATGAATGATTATTTTGATTATATTAAGATTTTGCTTCCACACCAAAAATTATTGATAAATTCAATACATTCAGCCTCACATTTTAAGTCTTATTCTGCACCATGACGTGCAATAGTTCATCCAGGATGCGCATTGAACCCAAACGCCTGTGATACCCACAGCAGCCAGGGGAACACAGCTGAGTCTTCGATGATGAGAAGGTGAACTAATCCAGGCGCATGAGCAGGGGACACTTCAAGACCCTGGCCCAGGAGAGCTGCCTCATCTGTGCCTTCTGTGCTCATACGGGTACAGGATGGATAGGTCCTGTCGTGGGCCTGGAGCACAGCGTGTTTGCAGTGAAGATCATGTATGGGTGTGGAGAGCGGCCGTACCCATTACTCCTCACAGACAAAAGGAGGATGAGATAGCCGCTGATAAACACCATCACTACTAGTGCCCTCTGGCGTGTAGGAATCATCACACGGTTAGGCTGGCTGTGTAGCCGCAGTGTTCTGATACTGACTCAATATGCTTTAAAGAATAAATTGTTGACTACCGATGCATGCGTCGTGTCTACTTAATTTATCAATCAATTTAAGTCAAATTACATTAAGTAAATAAATTAATCTAATAATATATCAAATCATTAAAATAAATAATATTAAAATAAAAGCTTTAATTAAAAAGTAATATATACATCAATAATAAGATTTAATAATTCATCAATAATTTAATAATTCATAATTCAGACACAACAATAAATACAAATTAGACAAATTTCATAATTAAAAATTTCTAATATATAAATAAGTAAATATATAAATAAATATTTTTAAAATTTTTAAAAAACAACATAGTTTAGGAGGGAGAGACAAGGAGAGGGATGGACAAGGGACCCTTCAACGGCCTGAACCGACAGTGGGGGCCAAGAAGTCACTGCCGATCCAGGACTCGTTCATTTTAATGAATGTAAGTCTGTCCACTGAGTCTGTGGAAAGACGGGTCCGCTTGTCCGTGACCACCCCACCTGCCGCGCTGAAAGTCCGCTCAGACAGTACGCTGGAGGGGTGGCAACATAGTAACTCCAGCGCATACTGAGCGAGCTCGCGGCAGGTGTCCTGCCTGGCGACCCAGTACTCCATGGGGTCGTCGGTGCTCATGCTGTCGGAAGCACCAACGGACCCCATGTAGTCTGCCACCATGCGGGCCAG
Organism: Bufo bufo; assembly: GCF_905171765.1. Lineage (NCBI taxonomy): Eukaryota > Metazoa > Chordata > Amphibia > Anura > Bufonidae > Bufo > Bufo bufo. The sequence continues at coordinate 438,942,147 of NC_053392.1, read as the reverse complement.
CCGCTGGTGGTGACTGCTGCTGCTGCTGCTACTGGGTCGCGCAGACTGGTAGAACGACCGCATCTCACCCATAAGGTCACCTGCTCGGCTGGTGCTGCTAGTGCCAGCCACCTGCTGGGTGAAATGGGCGGGGATAACTGGAGCGTGAGGCCGAGGGTTGGCCTGCTCCAGCCGCTTGATCAGACAGGCCCGCAGTTGATCCATCCGGGCCTGTCTACGGCTGGCTGGGATGAACTGCTCCAGTTTCCCCTTGCAGCGAGGGTCTAAAAGGGTGGCCAACCAATAATCTTCCCTCTCCTTGATTCTCTTGATCCGGGGGTCCCTCCGGAGGCATCGCAGCATGTGGGCAGCCATAGGGAAGAGGACAGCCCGCTGTGACTGTTCATGGCTGTCCAGGACCATGACCTCTTGGTCCTCCTGCTGCTGTTGCTGATGCTCCCGGTCGGAGCTGCCCCACCCCCGGACTAACGGTGCCCCCAACACCGTCTCTCCCTCCTGACCAGGCCCAGACTCCTGGACGTCCACATCATCATCCTCCTCCTCCTCGTCCTGGTCCTGGTGAAGCATTGCCTCCTCTTGCTCCACCAAGGCACTCTCCCCAGCCTCAAGCAGGTGACCTAGTGTCCTGTCCAGCAGGAACACTATGGGGAGCACGTCATTGGGGCCGACATGCTCCCCGCTGACCATCTTGGTCGCCTGCTCAAATGGGGCCAACACGTGGCAGACCTGCTGTATCTGCCCCCACTCCGCATTAGTGATGTATGGGAGTGTGTGGGTTGGTCCTGGAGTGCCTTGGTCCAGCAGGTATTCCCTCACCGCCCTTCGCTGCTCCCACAACCTCTCCAGCATGTGGAGGGTGGAGTTTCACCACGTCACGCTGTCGACAATCAGCCTGTGAGGTGGCAGGCTGTTGTCCCGCTGCAGTCTGGACAGGGACGCGGCAGCAGTTGGGGAGCGTCTAAAGTGGCTGGCAATCCTCTGTACCCTTGGCACAATGTCACTCAACCCTTCGTATGTTCTGAGGAATTTCTGCACAACTAGGTTGAGGACATGTGCCATGCAGGGTACGTGGGTAAGACTGCCAGCATGGAGGGCGGCGAGGAGGTTGCTGCCGTTGTCACAGACAACCATACCTGCCTGGAGCCTTCGGGGTGTCAGCCACTTCTGGACCTGAGCCTGTAGTGCGGCCAGAACATCAGGTCCAGTGTGTCTCCGTTCCCCTAAGCTCACAAGCTGGAGCACGGCCTGGCAGCGGACGTGCACCACACTTGCGTAGCTACGGGGACGCTTGCTGGGGGGCTTAGCAGCAGTGGAGACAGTGGCTTGTGAGGGGAGAGCAGCAGTTCTCCCCTGGACACCCCGGGGCGGCACCACAAAGTCAGATGCCGCCGTTCCCTCCCCGGCGCCTCGGAGGGAAACCCAATGGGCAGTAAAGCTGATATAGCATCCCTGCCCATGCCTGCTGGTCCAAGCATCCATTGTCAGATGCACCCTGTCACTGACAGCATGATCCAGCGACAGGGATACATTCTGCACAATGTGCTGGTGTAGGGCAGGGACGCCAGTCCTGGCAAAGAAATGGCGGCTGGGGACACGCCATCTGGGTTGTGCCTGCTCCAACATCTGCCGGAATGGATTGCTGTCCACAAGATTGAAGGGCAGCAGATGTTGGGCGATAACCCTTGCCAGGAGCCCATTGAGTGAACGCACGCGTCGGTCCCCGGGGGCATAGGGCGCGGTGCGTTCAAAAAGGTCAGCAACCGTGGGCTGGCGCCGGACGGCAGTGGAGGACATAGAGGAGGGTGCGGTGGAGGCAGAGGTCTGGCTGCCGGTACCAGTACCTCTAGGAGAGGGAGAGGAGGAGTGGGAACGCCTTGTTGGAAGTGGTTGGGGTGGCTGCAGAACAGTGGCAGGAGCTGCTGTCCCCTGCGCACTGCTGGTGGCGCCACTGCTGTGACCACCCCGCATCTGTTCCCACTCCCGCCGGTGGTTGACTCGTTTGTGCTGGGTGAGGGCAGTGGTACCCAGCCGAGCCGCAGACCCTGGCATGGCACAGATTACAAATGCCAATTGTGGCATCATCTGGTGCCAGGGTGAAATAAGCCCAAACAGGCGACTTACGCACCACCCTCCTGTCAGATGGGGTGGTGCTGACTTGCGCCTGCTTGGGCTCGGTGCGGACAGGTGGAGGTGGCTGCTGCTGCCTCCTCCTACTGCCATTACCAGTCGAGCCCCTGACTCTGGGCTCACTAGCAACCTGTCGCACCATTTGCCTGTGGTGCCTACCTTCCTCCTCATCAGTGCTGCTGATGCCTGACAAGGGAGGTGGCACCCATTCTCTATCACCCTCCTCTTCGTCCCCCGATATGTCAGACACAGGGCCAACCAGTGGTGGACTGAGGGGAACAGCAGACGTGGGGCCCCTGACCTGGCTCCTCTGTCCCCTCGCTGACGCCTGGGTCTGACTAGGTGTGGGGTTTCGCTGGCTGAAACCGCCCGCACCTGTTGGAAGGGATGTCACTGGGGTACATACAGGTGGTACCCCCTCCATCTCCTCCTCCATCCCTTCCATAAGGTCCTGACCCTCAGGACTGAAGTGAAAATCAGCCTCCTGCATTACCTCCCCCAAGGTGTCCCTCTCACTGTCGCTGTCAAACAGGAGCAGGGACGATTCTTGGGGGCTGGGGGTTGGTCCTACAGGAGACGAACTGCAGCTGCTGCTCGGAGCCGGGGCAGAGGACTCTGTGGCACTGGCTTGTGCCACGAGAGACATAACTTCCTCGGCATCCTGTTAGGTAATTCTCCTGCTGCCAGTGCCAAAAAAATCACGAATAAGGCGGACGCCCCTGACACCTGTGTCCGCACCTCGGTGGGTAGAGGAGCGGCCCCGTGCTAGCAGCTGTCCAGCACTGGGACCAACTACTCTCCTACCCCTGCTGATCGATCGTGAAGACCTCATTATTATTTTTTTTTATTTATACAAAAATTAAATTATATAATGTGATTTAGGGAAAAAGTTTATTGAGATGGGGACTGTCGTACAATAAAGAAAACCAAATTTATATATAATAAATCAACGAAAATATATATTTTTTTTAAACTAACAAAGGACGTAGACACTGACGCGGACAATCGTTAATTTCTAACGATAATTTGTTTTTCCTTAGTCCTAACAGCAGCACAGATGGGGTTAACTGCCCCTGTGGACTGGTAGGACCGGCGGAATTTTAATGAGCCCAAGAACCAATAAACGATCTTCAGCTCCCTGAAAGGGAGGAGATCACCCCCCAGCCCACCGTGTTTTTAACAAGCATAATGTATCTAGGGTGGGATATTTGTGTGCTGCTGTTAGGACTAAGGGAAAACAAATTATCGTTAGAAATTAACGATTCCCTTACGTCCTACCAGCAGCACAGATGGGGAGATAGCAAGAAGAATCCCCTAGGGAGGGTCCTCATGCCTGGCAGAACTAAGAACTGTCTGCCCAAAAGCCGAAAACTCTGCCATCCTAGCATCTATCCTATAATGGGAGATGAAGGTTGACTCAGAGCTCCAGGAGGCCGCCTTACAGATCAACTCTAAGGGGAGAAGTCTTCTCTCCGCAACCGAGGTGGAGACCGCCCTAGTGGAATGGGCTCTCACAAACTCAGGAGGATCTAGGGATTGGGAGACGAAAGCTTCCCTAATGGCCTCCTTGATCCAGCGACTAATGGTAGCTTTAGACGCTTTGCGGCCTTTAGACTTACCGGCAAACAGGATAAGGAGATTCTCATCTATCCTGAACTCTCTAGATCTATCCACATAGATCTGGAGGCATCTTGAAACATCCAGCGGGTCTCTAGCTGGAGTATCAGAGGAGGAGGCTGTAAACAAAACTGGTAAAGAGATTACCTGATTGATATTTTGGAAGGTAGGCACCTTAGGTCTGAAGTATGGTAAAAACTTCAGGAGTACTCTATCCTGTAAGAAAATAATGTACGGGTGAATTGCAGAGAAAGCCTGCAATTCAGAGATTCTTTTGGCTGAAGCTATAGCCAGAAGAAAGACCATTTTTAAAGTCAAAAGTTTGAAATCTACCTCCTCCAAGGGCTTGAAGGGGGGAGATGCTAGCCCCCTGAGCACTACTGAAAGATCCCACTGGGGGATAGGTTTCAGTATAGTAGGCTTTAGTCTTTCCGCTCCCTTCAGGAAGCGTTTAATGAGTGGGTCCCGAGAATGTGGCCTGTTGAGACAGGCCGAGATGGCACAAACCTGTACCTTCAAAGTAGCTGGAGATAGGCCTCTATCTAATCCATCTTGAAGAAATTGTAGTATCGCAGGAAGGGGCGGATCTGCGGACGCCACCTGTTTGGAATCACACCATGCCACGAAGATTCTCATGATCCTGGAGTAGGCCTTCTTTGTAGACTCTGCTCGGGAATGCGACAAAGTTCTCAGGACCGACTCGGAAAGCCCTTCTATGTTGGGAAGGGAATGATCAACCTCCAGGCTGTCAGGTTGAACCTGTGCAGATCTGGGCAGAGGTGAGTGTCCCACGACACCAGGGTCTGCTCCGGGGGGAGTCTCCAGTATTGTCCCCGACTCATCTGAATGAGCTGGGTAAGCCAGGATCTCCTAGGCCAGAACGGTATGATGGCTATTACCGAGGCCTGATCCTGACGGATTTTCATCAATACCCTCGGTATCATGGAAAACGGAGGGAAGATGTAAGCCAGCCTGAACCTCCACGGTATCGACAGAGCATCTATCGCCAGGGGGTTGTCTTCCCTGTACAGGGAACAGAACCTCAGCACCTTGGCGTTGAACCTGGTCGCCATGAGATCCACCTCTGGCATACCCCATCTGTGAACTAGCTGCCTGAAGATCTCCGGATGCAGAGACCACTCCATGGTCGGTAATCCTCGACTTAAGCGGTCCGCTATCATATTGAGGGAGCCTCGAATATGAATGGCAGATAGATGGGAAAGGTTTGTCTCTGCCCACCGGAGAATCACCCCGATCTCTGACAGAAGGGGCAATGATCTTGTGCCTCCCTGCTTGTTTATATAGAGAACCGCAGTCATATTGTCTGACTGGACTTTCACTGCTTTGCCCCGGATCTGAGGGGCGAAGTGAAGGAGGGCTAGCCGGATAGCTCGCATCTCGCGAAGATTGGAAGAAAGACGGCGCTCCAGGGGGGACCAAGATCCCTGTACTGGGGATCCGTCCAGGTGAGCGCCCCAGCCTACAAGGGACGCGTCTGTAGTCAATATGACCCAAGCTGGTTGGGTCATAGACTTCCCTGCTGGTAGCTGAAACCACCATCTGAGGGAATTCCTGGTTTGACCGGACAGGGAGCACAGGGAATCTAGCCCCGCAGGGCTGCCGTTCCATAGGTGTAAGACCTCCGACTGAAGAGGGTGGAGGTGCCATAGCGCCCAAGGGACTGCGTCCGCAGCCGCTGACATGAGCCCCAGCATCTTCATGAGAGTCCGAATAGAGACTCGACGAGGGACAAAAAGGACTCTTGCGAGGTCCTGAATCCGTGTTCTCCTTTCTAGAGTCAACCGGAGGGACATCTCCACAGAGTCGACCACGAATCCTAAATAATGGATTGAAGTCGATGGGCTCACATTCGACTTCTGCCAGTTGATAATCCAGCCCAGCCGGAGTAGAAAGGAGATTGCGATCTGAAGATGGTGGGTAAGGACCGGAACTGAAGAGGCTATGAAGAGCCAATCGTCCAGATAAGGAATAATAGTCAGTCCTTGAAGTCTCAAAGCCGCCACCACCGACGCCACCACCTTGGTGAAGATAAGGGGGGCGGAAGAGATTCCAAAGGGAAGCGCGGTGAACTGAAAGTGCCTGCAAACCCCTAGAAACTGGACCGCGATCCTGAGGAGTTTCCGGGAAGCGGAATGGATCGGAATGTGAAGATACGCATCTTTGAGGTCCAGAGTAGCCATGACATCCCCAAGGTTGACGATATGGCTGACTGACCTTATGGTTTCCATGCGAAACCTTGTTTTCCTTATAAATCGATTGAGATGATCATCCGGAAATCTCCTGTCTTCTTGAGAACCAGGAACACTGGAGAATAAATCCCTAGGCCTCTCTCCCCTGCCGGCACCTCCTCTAGGGTTCCCTTGGAGATATAGTCCTGAATGTAAGATTCTAGGACCACTTGTTTGGCAGACCCGAAGTTTCGTGTGGCGATGAATCTCTCTGGGGGGAGAGAGATAAGATCTACCCGGTATCCGACGGAAACTATGTCCTGAACCCAGGGGTCTGCAATCAACCGGCTCCAAGAGTCTTTAAAATGGGAGAGACGGCCCCCCACGGGGATCTGAAGGAGGGGTACGGGAAAATCTAGAGGAGACACTGCAGGGGCAGCAGGGCTTATCCAAGAGCCTCGAGGAGGCCCATAGTCAGGAGGGTTTTGCCTCCCTGGTGGGTTTGCGGGAGCGTCTCGAATATTTACGAGACGGTCCCCCCCAATCTCTGCGCCTAGACTGCTGACCTGGACGACCTCCGCCTTTCTTCTCTTGTCTGGGGCGTCCCTGAAAGGGCTGCTGGGGGAGGCTCTTCCCCTTTTTATCGGAGAGCCCCTCCATTATCTTGTCCAATTCGGACCCGAATAGCCTATCCGTTTTGAAGGGGAGCCCACAAAAATTGAACTTGGACGCGTTGTCCGCGATCCAAGGTTTCAGCCAAAGTGGTCTGCGGGCAGCTGAAACTAGGGCCATAGTTTTGGCGGCCAGCTTCAGCTGTATCTGGGTGGAATCGACCAGGAAGTCCATAGCCAGATTGGCTGATTTGAAGGCTGCCAGGATATCATCTTTTGAAACGCTCTGGTCCACGTCCGTCTGGATCAGGTTGAGCTTAGAGCGTAAATAGGAGGCTACCTCAGTGGCCGCAATTGAAGCTGATGCGGAGGCAGCGGCCGCCGCGTAACCCCTTCTAAGGATGCACTCTGCCCTCCGGTCTAGAGGGTCCTGCAGACTAGACCCATCGTCTGCAGGGACTAGAGTGCGCCGGGACAACTTGGCTATAGCCATGTCCACCTTGGGAACGGAACCCCACGATTCCACCAAGGGTTTAGCTATCGGGTACATGAGCTTGAATTTTCTGGTGAGAACTGGACCTTTCTCAGGCTTTCTCCACTCTGTGCGCATCACAGAGAGAAGGGTCTCATCCGCTCTAAAGACACGCTGTGTCCGTCCGGCGGGATCGGAGGACTCCCCCATGTCAACATCCTGGTCCCCCGACCTGATGGACTTGAGTAACTTCTGCGTCTTTTCTGGAGGAAAAAAGCAAGAAGTAAATTCTTCTTCCTCAGAAGAAGACCCCACAGAACAGGGGGTAGGTCTCTCGACCGGTGCGACCACATCCATGGGAGTCTGAGAGGATCCTGGTAGCCTCTCATTAAGCAGCCGCACCACTCCCTTAATTGAATCATCCACGTATGTCTTCATCCACTGAAACATTTCTTGCATCGTGGGTTCCGTGGATGCCGTGCGACAACTCTCACATCTAGAGTAAGGACAGCTGTCGTCTAAGGGTGTGTTACACTCGTAACACGCCAAATGCTTCCTCTTGGCCCCAGCCTTCCGCTGATCCGGATCCTTAGGGGAAGCCATAGTCTGTAATTAGAAAGAAAACAGGTCATGACACCTACAAATACCTGGAGGTGGTGAAACAAGACCTTATGGGGGCCCACCAGCACTAGAAGAAATTAGAGCTGTGAAAGAGGAACAACAAACCCAAGCCAAGCAATACTACAAGAATATCTCAAGGCACAGGGAACTCTGGAGCTAGCTTGTGAAAGCGATGCAACCAGAGCACTGACTGACAGGCTCTGGGCGCTTAAAAGGAGGAAGCCCCGCCCCCTGGGCGGGCCCTCGATCTTGACTAGCCCAGAGAGATAACAGAGCCTATACTGGCTCAGCTTGCCCTATGTGTCTCCCCCGATTAATCCTGGATCCCAGGATGTTTATAGGGAGACAGATCTAATAGAAGTGGTGAGGTTTAGAAACCTCACCGCATCGGTACGGAAAACCGGAAGTGACGTAGCGCACCTAGTGCGTGTCACTTCCGGAAGATGGCGGCGCCCATAGCGCCGCACACATGCGGCAATGGAGAGACAGGACACCGCAACCGAGTTGGAAGAAGAGGGGAGGGGACACCCCTCTCCCCGACGGTACCCCAGAGACAAAAAGCGCTGCGATAAGGCCTATAATAAAGGCAATGACAGCCAAGAAGGGGCGATCTTTTAGATTAAGGAAAAAAGAGCCCCTAAGCACTCTTCAGCTCCCTGAGGGGGAGCGACACGCCAGTCCACCCTTCCAGAGGACAGAAAAAAACACGGTGGGCTGGGGGGTGATCTCCTCCCTTTCAGGGAGCTGAAGATCGTTTATTGGTTCTTGGGCTCATTAAAATTCCGCCGGTCCTACCAGTCCACAGGGGTAGTTAACCCCATCTGTGCTGTTGGTAGGACGTAAGGGAATACACCGAATAAGCAGTAAAAGAAAAACACTAAAACTAATAAACTTTTTTTTTTGTCTTTTTTTTTTTTTGAACTAACAAAGGACGTAGACACTGACACGACACAAACTAAACAGTAATAAACGAAAACGAATAAACTTTTTTTTGCCTTTTTTTTTTTTTTTTTAACTAACAAAGGACGTAGACACTGACGCGGACAATACACCGAATAACCAGTAAAAGAAAAACACAAACTAATAAACTTTTTTTTGTCTTTTTTTTTTTTTAACTAACAAAGGACGTAGACACTGACACGACACAAACTAAACAGTAATAAAGGAAAACTAATAAACTTTTTTTTTTTTTATTACAGACACTAAACTAAACTAGAAAACTAAAAAAAACAACTAAAACCTATAACTACACTACACACTGCACTAGAAACTATCAGCTAACTAATCTATTCACTAACCTAAATAATTATATTTCTCCTAACTATGCCCTACACTGCACCCTGCACTAGAAACTATCAGCTAATCTATTCACTAATCTAAACAAATGATTATTTTTCTCCTAACTAGGCCCTACACTGCACCCTGCACTAGAAACTATCAGCTAAGGCCTCTTTCACACTTGCGTTGTCCGGATCCGGCGTGTACTCCACTTGCCGGAATTACACGCCGGATCCGGAAAAACGCAAGTGTACTGAAAGCATTTGAAGACGGAACCGTCTTCCAAATGCGTTCAGTGTTACTATGGCACCCAGGACGCTATTAAAGTCCTGGTTGCCATAGTAGGAGCGGGGAGCGGGGGAGCGGTATACTTACAGTCCGTGCGGCTCCCGGGGCGCTCCAGAATGACGTCAGAGCGCCCCATGCGCATGGATGACGTGATCCATGTGATCACATGATCCATGCGCTTGGGGCGCCCTGACGTCACTCTGGAGCGCCCGGGGAGCCGCACGGACGGTAAGTACACTGCTCCCCCGCTCCCCGCTACACTTTACCATGGCTGCCAGGACTTTAGCGTCCCGGCAGCCATGGTAACCACTCTGAAAAAGCTAAATGTCGGCTCCGGCAATGCGCCGAAACGACGTTTAGCTTAAGGCCGGATCCGGATCAATGCCTTTCAATGGGCATTAATTCCGGATCCGGCCTTGCGGCAAGTGTTCCGGATTTTTGGCCGGAGCAAAAAGCGCAGCATGCTGCGGTATTTTCTCCGGCCAAAAAACGTTCCATTCTGGAACTGAAGACATCCTGATGCATCCTGAACGGATTTCTCTCCATTCAGAATGCATTAGGATAATCCTGATCAGGATTCTTCCGGCATAGAGCCCCGACGACGGAACTCTATGCCGGAAGACAAGAACGCAAGTGTGAAAGAGCCCTAATCTATTCACTAATCTAAACAAATGATTATTTTTCTCCTAACTAGGCCCTACACTGCACCCTGCACTAGAAACTATCAGCTACACTAATCTATTCACTAACCTAAATAAATGATTATTTTTCTCCTAACTCTGTACCCTAATCTTTAACCTATCAGCTACACTAACCTACCCTATCTAAAACTATCAGATTCAACAATTAATTTGATTTAGAATTTGCTTTTAAAAAAGCAAAGCACTGCACAGTTCCAAGCTCCTCTCTCAATCACCACCACATGAAACTGCACAAAATGGCTGCCGTGACAAACTCTTATATAGTAATGGGGTGGGCAACTTTCTGATTGGTTGCTAGGGATGTTGCTAACCTGTTGGATTCCTTCTCATTGGCCCACAATCTAAAATGAGGGAGGGATTAGTGTCCTCACGAAGAGCCGATATTCGCATGTGCGCTAATAAAATCGCTTTACGAAAATTTGCGCTTCAATCACTTTCTAGGCAATGTGAGTAAGATCTGAGCTTTTGGACTTTTGGGAATCAATCGAGAGTGATGACAGTAGTTGACAGAGTACAGATCAATGTAATCTATACGGTGGAAACTAAAATAAAAAATATGAATATTCGTAAATCGAATTTTTCGAAGTTCTAAATATTCGCGAATATGGTGCTATACTATATGAATGCACAGGCCTTTGCCTCTCTGTTCTGGGGACAAGTGCAGATATTCGCCTGTGCGCTAATATAATCGCCTTACGAGGATTCGCAACTCAATTGTATGAATGCAAAGCCCTTTGCCTCTGTTCTGGGACAAGTGCAGATATTCGCCTATGCGCTAATATAATCGCCTTACGAAGATTCGCACCACAATCACTTTCTAGGCAATGTGAGTAAGATCTGAGCTTTTGGACTTTTGGGAATCAATCGAGATACAGTGGGGGGTGATGACAGTAGTTGACAGAGTACAGATCAATGTAATCTGTACGGTGGAAACTAAAATAAAAAATACAAATATTCGTAAATCGAATTTTTCGAAGTTCTAAATATTCGCGAATATGGTGCTATACTATATGAATGCACAGGCCTTTGCCTCTCTGTTCTGGGGACAAGTGCAGATATTCGCCTGTGCGCTAATATAATCGCCTTACGAGGATTCGCAACTCAATTGTATGAATGCAAAGCCCTTTGCCTCTGTTCTGGGACAAGTGCAGATATTCGCATGTGCGCTAATATAATCGCATTACGAACATTCGCACCTCAATCACTTTCTCGGCAATGTGAGTAAGATCTGAGTTTTTGGACCTTTGGGAAACAATCAATTATATGTGTACTGTAATTTTGTGGAAAAAAAAAACAAACAAAAAAAAAGAATATTCGTTTTTACGAATATATAGCACTATATTCGAAATATTCGCGAAATCGCGAAATTGCGATATTCGCGAAAAAAATTTGCTTTTCGAATATTCGCGTTCAACACTAGTGTCAGGGTCAGGTGTCAGATTGGCATTATTTTGATACTTGACTATGATATCTGACCATGTCCTAAAATGAACACTGTACCCCAGAAATATCTTGCTGGATGAGCAGCCAATACCGCACTTGCATCAATCTTGACAGGATTCGGCTCCAGGTGTAGAGGAATAGTTTTTTTGGAATGCTTTCTCCATCGCAACACCCTCCACGTCGTTGAATAACCTGAAGACTGGCCGATTCTCTCCTAAGAAAAAAATTTAATGTTATTATTAAATTTATTAAACATTTTATTATGAAATTAATTAAATATATATTATAAAATTCGGTGTCTCCATGATCAATCTGCAGCGTGGGGGTCCCACACAGGTTCTACACACTTGCAAAATAAAGTGGGGCGAATATATGACGGATGATCTGGACGCTCCAAGATCTTCCCAGGAGCTGCTTTTGGAAGCCGAGGTTCATTTCTGAGACGTCTGTGTGGGAATACGAATACCATCTCCATCTCTGTGTACCACAGGATGTCCTCCTCCTCCAGTGTTAGGAAAAATTTAATTTTTATTATAAAATGTATTCAAAATTTTATTATAAAATTTATTAAATATAATAAGGATGCCCTCCTTCCCAACTTTTGAGCACTAAAATGGCTGTAAAAATGTCATGTAAAGGGCTAGAGGGCTGCAAATGGCGTCAAAATGTGCTTAAGAGCATGGCAAGTGCTCTGCAAACAAATGTGGATAGGGAAATGACTTAAAATAACATACAATACGTAAAAATAAAAAATAATAATCTTGATCTAGGAGGACCAGGTCCATATGGAGTAGGAGGTTGAGGAAGCGGTGGATGTGGCGGTGTAGGTGGAAGCGGCGGTGGAGGAGGAGGAGGTAGCCTACACTGGTTTTTGGTTTTAAATTTTATTTTTAAAATTGGGTACACCCCAAAACATTAGGAAATATAACCTGTGATAACCCCCTCCAGTCATGCTAAACACACGTTCAGACAATACACTGGCTGCAGGGCAGGCCAGCACCTCCAAGGGGTAAAGGGCAAGCTCAGGCCATGTGCCCAATTTGGAAACCCAGAAGTTGCAGGGGCTGACCCCTGTCAGTCAGTTCATGTAGGTGTGTGCACACTTAGTGCCCCACCATGTTGCACGTCCCCGTGATGTTCACTATCCAATTTGATATCAGCTCTATCAACTTTCGATGTTCTTTTATGCGCCTACCATGGTGATCACGGTTGGCGGGGAATCAGGGTTCCAGGCCAGAGAGGGAGCGTGAGAAAGAGAGACCACATCCAAGGTAGGATTCATTTTTTAAAATTTTAAATTATAGAGTTGAAATATGGGAAAAATTATTAAAGCGTAAAAGTGTGACAACTTTTCAAAGTTTAAGCATTGAATGAAAGGATGTGGCGTGCATTAATTACTGAATAATATATAAAATATTATTCCCTGTCAACCCAAGAATGTATTTTATTAAGCTGTCAACTAGGTAGAGGAAGGGTATATTACACCCAAAAATTGGTGAATTTCACCAAAAAATTTAACAGACAAATTATTATTATTTTTTTACCTGTCTACTCAGTATAGCAGTAGTACATCACACCGAAAAATTTGTGAATTTCACCCGAAAATGTAACTGACAATTTTTTTGTATTTTTTTTTACCGGTCTAATAGGTATAGCAGTGGTACTATACACTCAAATATTGGTTAATTTCACCCGAAAATGTAAATGACAATTTTTATATTTTTTTTTACCGGTCTACTAGGTATAGCAGTGGTACTATAAACCCCAGAATTTGTTTATTTCACCAGAAAATGTAAGTGACAATTTTTATATATTTTTTTACCGGTCTACTAGGTATAGCAGTGGTACTATAGAACCAAAAATTGGTGAATTTCACCCGAAAATGTTAATGAGAATTTTTTTTTTAAGCGGCCTACTAGGTATAGCAGTGGTACTATAAACCCAAAAATTTGTTAATTTTACCAGAAAATGTTAATGACAATTTTTTTTTTTAACCGTCCTACTAGGTATAGCAGTGATACTATACAGTACACCCAAAAATTTGTGAATTTTACCCGAAAATGTAAATTACAAAGTAGTGAAATGATATAAAATAAAACACGTACAAAAAAAGAAATGGATTTATGAGGTGGAGTTCCATATAGAGTAGGAGTTAGAGGAGGCGGTGGACATAGCGGAGTAGGTGGAAGCGGCGTTGGAGGAGGACGAAATAGCCAACACAGGTTTTTGGTTTTAATTTAATTTTGTAAAACTAAGGTACACTCCAAAAGAGTGTGAAATATCCAAAATACAAACATGAGCAATTGCGCTGCAGTATAAAAATAGCTGCTTAGTGCCGGTATACATGTCTATTCTGCACAAGGTACAGACAAGTCCTGAGGGATCCATGCCTGGTTCATTTTAATGAACGTGAGCTTGTCCACATTGGCTGTGGAAAGGCGGCTGCGCTTGTCTGTGATGACGCCCCCTGCCGTGCTAAACACACGTTCAGATAATACACTGGCTGCAGGGCAGGCCAGCACCTCCAAGGCGTAAAGGTCAAGCTCAGGCCATGTGCCCAATTTGGAGACCCAGAAATTGAAGGGGGCAGACCCGTCATTCAGTACCTGCAGGCGTGTGCACACATACTGCTCCACCATGTTGGTGAAATGCTGCCTCCTGCTAAGACGTTCCATATCAGCTGGTGGTGCTGGTTGTTGTGGCGTGCTGACAAAGCTTTTCCACATTTCGGCCATGCTAACTCTGCCTTCTGAGGTGCTGGCGGTGCCCCAGCTGCGTTGGCGACCTCTTCCTTGTCCTCTGCCTTCGCCTTGTGCTCCCACTGTGCCCCTGCTGTCAGGTGGGATTGCCACCAGCAGCGCATCTGTACTCACGCATCTTACGATAACGCTCCAGTGACGGAATTAAGGACGGTACGTTGTCCTTGTGCAATGAGCAGGACACTGGGTCAGTGGGAATGCTATGCAGTGGGTCAGTTTATATGTGTATAAGTTCGTGACGCCAGTTGCAGCTTGCGCAGGTACTATAGCAGGGCCCTTTAAGATGTTATAACTCACGTACCAGGTGAGGAATGCCAGAGGGGGATAATGTCTCTGTGTAGCAGATATGGTAGTGTCAACGGTGTCTCCTACCTTGGTACGGCTGGACTCCTGTATCCCGGCTCACATGCAACAAAATGAGTGTTGTTAATAGGAGTAATTAAGGAATGATGGAAATCCACACAGATAATAGGGTCCAACTTGTCTTTACTTGGTGTTATGCAGCTTTGATCCATACAGTGTACAGCAATAGTCTAGGGTCCCAGCAGGTAATGGCAATATGTGGCAGGAATTTATATGTATTCTGCTTCTTATACATACGCCTAGTAGAATCTGGCAGGTATATATCTTCTGCTCTGTCTTTAGTCTGCTTAGTTTGGGTCTGACTAGCTGAAGAGGTACTTATCTTCTCTTTGTCTTTGGATCTGTACTTACAGAACTGCTCGCAGGGAATGGTCTTGTCTTCCTGGAAATCTATATGTCTGTGAAGAGCTGCTTTCTTTGTCCACCAGCTGAGGTAAGGGACTCAGGCTGGGAAGGTTGATCTTGGGCCTCAGCCGAGGCTTGGATCCTAGGTTGGGATCCCTGTTTCTGGGAGCTCCTACTAACACAGCCTACCCCAGCAGGGGGGCTGGTTACCCTGACTAGAACTTTCCTTCATCCCCTGAAGTAGGATGTGGGAACATCCCACTCCTCCTCAGATAGGGGGAAGCTAGCCTGGAATGGTCTATTCCAGTCTAGGAATACTTAACTAGCTATGATCCTGTTTCATACTGCTGCCACCTGCTGGTGTACATTGAGAATTACAGCAAATATATAAAACAGGCATAGAAATACATATCATGGCAATGCACAGGTATATCACACCAGATGGAAATGCACATGTACACCTAACATTATGAGGCAGGGTGAAAGAAGTTTAGTGACATACTTCAGGATGTTACACTTGTAACGGGGATCCAGCAGCGTGGCCACCCAGTAATCAGCACAAGTTAGAATGTGGGCGACTCGGCGGTCGTTGCGGAGACACTGCAGCATGTAATCGCTCATGTGTGCCAGGCTGCCCAGAGGCAACGAAAAGCTGTCCTCTGTGGGAGGTGTATCGTCTGTGTCCTCTGTATCCCCCGATCCACGCACCAGTGATGGCCATGAGCTGGTCTGGGTGCCATCCTGCTGTGAACATGGTTCCTCCTCCTCCACCTCCTCATCCTCCAGAACTGTGCCCTGGCTGTACAATTGTGTACCTTGTGTTTGTGGGTGCAGGAACCCACCCTCGGAGCCACTTGTGAATGACTGACCGGAAACCCTACGAAAATGATCCCTCTTCCTCCTCCTCCTCCTGTGCCACATCCTCTTCCATCATCGCCAGGAGCGTTTTCTCAAGGAGGCATAGAAGTGGGATAGTAACGCTGAGAACGGCGTTATCGGCACTGGCCATGTTGGTGGAGTACTCTAAACAGTGCAACAAGGAACACAGGTCTCGCATGGAGGCCCAGTCAGTGGTGGTGAAGTGGTGCTGTTCCGCCGAGCGACTCACCCATGCGTGCTGCAGCTGAAAATCCACTATCGCCTGCTGCTGCTCGCACAGTCTGGCCAGCATGTGCAAGGTGGAGTTCCACCTCTTGGGCCACGTCGCATATGAGGCGGTGAGCGGGAAGGCCGAAGTTACGCTGCAGCGCTAACAGGCGAGCTGCAGCAGGGTGAGAACGCCGAGAGCACGCACAGACGGCCCGCACTTTATGCAGCAGCTCTAACATATCGGGGAAAGTTTTAAGGAATCTCTGCATCACCATATTCAGCACATGCGCCAGGCAAGGGATGTGCGTCAAACCGGCTAGTCCCAGAGCTGCTACGAGATTTCACCCTGTATCGCACACCACCAGGCCGGGCTTGAGGCTCGCTGGCACAAACCACTCATCGGTCTGTTGTCCAAGGCCCGTCCACAGCTCCAAACAGATAAGTTTTAAAACAGCCTGCTGTCGCTTACCCCTGGCTGTGCTGAAGTTGGTGGTGAATGTGTTACGCTGACCGGATGAGGAGCTGGTAGAGGATGAGGAAGCAGAGTAGGAGGAGGAAGCAACAGGAGGCATACTGAAGCGACTTGCAATCCTGGGTGGTGGAAGGACATGCTCCAAACTGCTATCCGCCTCAGGCCCAGCCGCCACTGCATTTACCCAGTGTGCTGTTATGGAGATATAACGGCCCTGACCGTGCTTACTGGTCCACGTATCCATAGTCAGGTGCACCTTGCCACAGATGGCGTTGCGCAGTGCACACCTGATTTTGTCCCTTTCTTGGTTGTGAAGGGAAGGGATGGCTCGCCTTGAGAAGTAGTGGCGGCTGGGCACGACGTACTGTCGGACAGCCACCGCCATAAAGCCTTTAAAACTATCCGTCTCCACCAGACGGAATGAAAGCATTTCAAAGGCCAGTAATTTAGAAATGCTGGCATTCAGGGCTAGGGATCGCGGGTGGGTAGGGGGGTACTTCCTCTTCCTCTCCAGCATTTGGGAGATGAACGCTTCCGTGGGACATTGTGGAGATGCTTGGTGACCCAGGTGTTGGTGTTGCTGGCAGATCCTCTGTTTGTGGGGTGGCAGGTGGCACTGTCACTCTAGAGGTGGATGAAGAGGCCGCGACTGCAGCAGAAGAGGAAGCAGGAGGAGCCAGAGACATTTCTTTGTTTTTGAGGTGTCTACTCCACTGCAGCTCGTGCTTTGCACTTAAATGCCTGGTCATGCAGGTTGTGCTCAGGTTGAGAATGTTTATGCCTCGTTTCAGGCTCTGATTGCACAGCGTGCAAACCACTCATGTCTTGTCGTCAGCACATTGTCTGAAGAACTGCCACGCCAGGGAACTCCTTGGAGCTGTCTTTGGTGTGCTCGGTCCCTTGCTGCGGTGGGCAGTAGCAGGCGTACTGTTTAGAGGACGGCCGCTCCGCTTTTGCACCCTGCTCCCTCTTCTGATGTGCTGGTGGCTCTGTGCGACCACCGCCTCTTCCTCCGAACTACTTAGGTAACTCGCATGACCTTGATTCCATGTGGGGTCGAGGACCTCATCGTCCTCCACATCATCTTCCACCCAGTCTTCACCTCTGCCTTCCTTGTCGGTCTGCACACTTTCGAAAGCCCCAGCAGTTGCCACTTGTGTTTCATCATCATCCGCGACATTCTGCGATGGTCCTACCATGTACTCATCTTGAAAGATAAGTGGTTGGGCATCGGTGCACTCAATCAATTCCACTTCTGGGGCAGGGCTGGTGGATGGCCCTGGGAAACCCTGCTAACAGAGTCATCAAAAAGCAGAATAGACTGCTGCATGACTTGGGGCTCAGACTGCTTGGCTGATTTGCAAGGGGGGGAAGTGAAAGACTGATGGACATCAGCTGCAGGTGCCAACTGTGGTCTTTCAGCAGGAGACTGGGTGGGAGACAATGTGAAGGAACTGGATCCACTGTCAGCAACCCAATCTACAGTGTAGAAACATAGAAACATAGAAACATAAAATGTGTCGGCAGATAAGAACCATTTGGCCCATCTAGTCTGCCCAATATACTGAATACTATGGATAGCCCCCGGCCCTATCTTATATGAAGGATGGCCTTGTGCCTATCCCATGCATGCTTAAACCCCTTCACTGTATTTGCAGCTACCACTTCTGCAGGAAGGCTATTCCATGCATCCACTACTCTCTCAGTAAAGTAATACTTCCTTATATTACTTTTAAACCTTTGCCCCTCTAATTTAAAACTGTGTCCTCTTGTGGTAGTATTTTCTTCTTTTAAATATGCTCTCTTCCTTTACCGAGTTGATTCCCTTTATGTATTTAAAAGTTTCTATCATATCCCCTCTGTCTCTTCTTTCTTCCAAGCTATACATATTAAGGTCCTTTAACCTTTCCTGGTAAGTTTTATCCTGCAATCCATGTACTAGTTTAGTAGCTCTTCTCTGAACTCTCTCTAGAGTACCTATATCCTTCTGGAGATATGGCCTCCAGTACTGCGCACAATACTCCAAGTGAGGTCTCACCAGTGTTCTGTACAGCGGCATAAGCACTTCACTCTTTCTACTGCTTATACCTCTCCCTATACATCCAAGCATTCTGCTGGCATTTCGTGCTGCTCTATTACATTGTCTTCCCACCTTTAAGTCTTCTGAAATAATTACTCCTAAATCCCTTTCCTCAGATACTGAGGTCAGGACTGTGTCAAATATTCTATATTCTGCCCTTGGGTTTTTACGCCCCAGGTGCATTATCTTGCACTTATCCACATTAAATTTCAGTTTCCAGAGTTCTGACCATTCTTCTAGTTTTCCTAAATCCTTTTCCATTTGGCGTTTCCCTCCAGGAACATCAACCCTGTTACCTATCTTTGTGTCATCAGCAAAAAGACAAACCTTACCAGCGAGGCTTTTTGCAATATCACTTATGAAGATATTAAACAAAATCGGTCCCAGTACAGATCCCTGTGGAACCCCACTGGTAACATGACCTTGTTTTGAATGTTCTCCATTGACTACCACCCTCTGTTGTCTGTCACTCAGCCACTGCCTAATCCACTCAACAATATGGGAGTCCATGCTCAATGACTGCAGTTTATTGATAAGTCTTCTATGTGGGACAGTGTCAAAAGCCTTACTAAAATCTAGATATGCGATGTCTACTGCACCTCCACCGTCTATTATTTTATTCACCCAGTCAAAAAAATCTATAAGATTTGTTTGACATGATCTTCCTGAAGTAAACCCATGTTGTTTTTCATCTTGCAATCCATGGGATTTTAGATGTTCCACAATCCTATCCTTTAATAGGGTTTCCATTAATTTGCCTACTATTGATGTCAGACTCACTGGTCTATAGTTGCTCGATTCCTCCCTACTACCTTTCTTGTGAATGGGCACGACATTAGCCAATTTCCAATCTTCCGGGACGACTCCTGTTACTAATGATTGGTTAAATAAATCTGTTAACGGTTTTGCCAGCTCACCACTAAGCTCTTTTAATAATTTTGGGTGTATTTCATCAGGCCCCTGTGAGTTATTTGTCTTCACCTTAGACAGCAAACTTAAAACATCTTCCTCTGTAAAGATACATGCATCAAACGATTTATTAGTCATTGTTTCTAGTGGAGGTCCTTCTCCTTTTTCTTTTGTAAAAACTGAACAGAAGTATTCATTAAGGTAGTCGGCTAGCCCTTTATTCTCTTCTACATACCTTCCGTCCTTTGTTTTTAATTTAGTTATTCCTTGTTTTAATTTCCTTTTTTCATTTATATATCTGAAGAATGTCTTATCCCCTTTTTTCATAGACTGAGCTAGTTTTTCTTCTGCCTGCGCTTTAGATGTTCTTATAACTTGCTTGGCCTCTATCTGCCTAATCTTGTAGATTTCCTTATCTTCATTGCTCTGGGTTTTTTTATAATTACAAAATGCTAGCTTTTTATTTTTAATGATTTGGGCCACTTCTGCTGAGTACCACAGTGGTCTCCTCCTTTTTTTGCTTTTACTGACAAGTCTAATGCAATTTTCTGTTGCCTTCAATAATGCACCTTTTAAGTAGTCCCATTTCTCCTGGACTCCATGTAATCCGTTCCAGTCTGATAAGGACTCATTTATGACTAATTTCATTTTTGAAAAGTCTGTTTTTCTAAAATCTAAAACTTTTGTTTTTGTGTGGTGGGACTCTTTCACAGTTCTTATATTAAACCACACTGACTGGTGATCACTAGTTCCCAAGATTTCGCCTACAATGACATCATATACCGAATCCCCGTTTGTGAATACCAAATCCAAAATGGCCTCCCTCCGGGTTGGCTCCTCAACCACTTGTTGTAGAGATAACCCCAGTAGGGAATTTAGAATATCTGTACTCCTGGTAGAACTTGCTATTTTGGTTTTCCAGTTTATATCTGGGAGATTGAAATCTCCCATAATGATAACTTCTCCTTTCATTGTCATTTTAGCTATTTCTTCAACTAGTAGATCATCTAGTTCTTTAACTTGACCAGGTGGTCTATATATCACACCTACACGAGTTACTGCATGGTTAGCAAACTGCAACGTAACCCAAACTGACTCTATGTTGGCCTCACCAACTTGTATTAGGTTAGATTTAATGCTATCTTTCACATACAGGGCCACTCCTCCTCCTTTCTTGCCTTCTCTGTCTCTTCTGTATAAAGAGTACCCTGGTATGGTTATGTCCCAGTCATTTCTTTCATTAAACCATGTCTCCGTAACAGCCACTAAATCTACATTCTCAGATGCCATTATTGAATCAAGTTCATTGATTTTTTTTACCTAAACTGCGAGCATTTGTAGACAGGACTCTGAGCTTATCATTTCTTAACCTCTGTGCTTCTGACCTGTTCTGGCATTGTTTCGGGGGGCAAATGGACTCTTTTATTTTCACTCTTTTGCCCCCCCTTCCTAGTTTAAATACTCTTTCGCAAATTCTTGGAGTTGTTCACTAAGTACATTTGTTCCTTTGAGAGAAAGATGCAAACCATCTTTTTTGTACAGTTCCTTTCTATTCCAAGTAGAGCTATCATGAGAAACATGATAGCCTGAACTAAATATTTATTTGCCCTAAATGGCTGTATTTCAAATGCCTGTTTCAAACCCCTGTATGTAGAGGGTGTATCTCACAGGGCCTAAACCAGTGTAGGCCCGAAGTAAATATTCCTTTGCACAAAATGGCTGTATTTCAAATGGCTGTATTTTAAAAAAAAGTGTGTTTTTCAAACCACAGAAAATGATGGGTGTATTTCAAGCTTAAATTGCACAATGACTAATCCAGATGTTGTAGATTGCCCAAAAAGTCTTTTTTTGGTAACAGAATATGAAAGCTGTATATTTGAAACGTGAATTTAACACTTGCAGATCTTGAAAATACAGTTTTTTGAAAAAAATGGTGTGTTTTCAAAACCCCAGAAAATGATGGGTGTATTTCTAGCTTAAATTGCACACTGACTAATCCAGATGTTGTAGTTTGCCCAAAAAATTGTGACTTTGCAATGTCCCAAAAGCTCAGATGCAGTGCTGGTGCACTGAGCTTGCATAAAATGGCCGCCGCCGCCACCCACCTAACTAACAGAATTATAAAAGTTTTAGGGCAGGGTAAAACGATTGTGTCCTGCACCCACACAACTATTTCTCTATAGATCGCTGAGTTAGATTCTCTCCTATTCTCTCCCTGAAATCACAAGTCCAGCAGCATCCTCTCCCTACACTTGTAACAGCAGAGTGACGTGCAGCGCTACATGACTCAAGCTTATATAGAGCCTGGGTCACATGCTGCTCTGGCCAATCACAGCCATGCCATTAGTAGGCATGGCAGTGATGGCTTCTAAGGTCAGACAGTTAACCGCTTGTTGATTGGCTGCTGTGCAGCCTTTCAAAAGGCTCCAAGAAAGCGCCGAACACCGAACCCAAACTTTTACGAAAAAGACAGCAGACTGTCCGATTCTCTCCTGTCTTACGCAACATTACATTTTTATTATTCAATTTATTAAATATTTTAACATTCATTTTATTAAACCAAAACTTGATTAAAATTATAAGAAAGTATACTTAAATTTGCCAAACCTGGCCTAATAACTCAAGTATGAACTCTGCCTTATAGGTCGATGTTAGTGTCAAGAAGAAGTGCACTCCTTTTACACCCTTGACAGCTGATTCCACATAGATGTCTACAGAACCTGTTCTATTACACACTTATACAAGTAGAGCCCCCCTGACAGAGTGGAGAGGGTGTCAGCAGTAAGTTTGTGTTGACGTCACTGATTAATTCGCCCTTCCTCTGATCCGTCAGAACAATAACCCACAAAAAACGGATCCTGTCTTTGGAGCATACGCCTTTACTCGGTCAGCATTTGCTCAGTATTGCTAATGCCAATTAAAACAGGCGTGGATCTAAAACAGAGATGACACGTGAATGGAATATTTGCATGTCTTCTGTGTTTTGTACCTACTCCTGCTTTTGTCTACCAGATCATAAGCCTATTCTGATGGGACCATACAGGCCTTACAGCTGCTAAACAGACAGGATCTGTTGATGTCAGCCAGGCAAAAATAGTGGCACAGTCATGAAGTGGGGAGTTTGAACTGCATGTGAAGTCCACAGAGTGTCCCTATAACAGAGTGGTGAGGTGGAAGCAGCATGAGGAGACCACACAGTGGCCCAATGACAAAGTCTGGAGGTGGTGGCAGCATCAGAAGGCCACAGAGTGGCACAATGACAGTGTGGAGGTGGCAGAAGTATGAGGAGGCCACAGAGTGGCACAATCACAGAGTATGTAGTTGGCAGCAGTATGTGGAGACCAGCGAGTGGCCAGGTTACATAGTGTGGAGATGGCAGCAGCAGCATGATAAAACAGAGTGGCACTGTGACATAGTGTGGACATGGCAGCAGCAGCAGCATGATACAACAGAGTGATATGGTGACATAGTGTAAACATGGCAGCACCAGGAGGCCACATAGTGGCAAGGTGACATAGTGTGGACATGGCAGCATCAGTAGGCCACAGAGTGGCAAGGTGACAGTTTGGAGATGGGTGGCAATACTAGTACTCACTGAAGATGGTGGGTGAAAGAAGGAGCACTTGGCATCAGATGTTTGGCATCAGGCGGGTAACAGCATCAGAATAGTAGCTGAGGCAGGTAGCCAGAAGAAAACTGTCTCTTTTGTCAAAATGCTAGTGTGGATGATCTAGTCTGATGCATCAGGCAGTGGTGTGTTGAAATCTTGGCTGATCCATCTTGATGCAGTTTCCCGCTATGTGCTATATGTTGGCACTTTAAACTCTTGCTTAATGTCATATCAAATGTACTGTGGTATCATGCTGTAGTTCCCTTTAGCAGGCAGGCAGTATAATTTACCTTTATTCGCTCCTAGGTGGTGCAGGAACCACCTAGATATATAGCTGGGGGGGGGGGGGGGGGTGTAAAGTTAGTGTGTCTGATGTTAATGAAGAGATTAGGAAGTTAATGGAGGAGGTGGAAATTTTTATTTCCACCGAAATAATTCACAAAAGATATTACCGCATGTAAGTGCAGAGCTTAATGCAGAATACAGAAAGGTTTTTTTCCAACCAAATATTTCAAAAGAGATTTTAGCGCATATCAGTGCAGCGCTTAACGCTGAATACAAGATTTTTTGCCACCCAAATATTTCAAAAGAGATTTTAGCGCAAATCAGTGCAGCGCTTAATGCCGAATACAAGTTTTTTTTTAGAGCGAGATGTGGATCTTGTGCGGTTTCTGTGCTGCATAAAAGTCCCCGTAGTGTCTAGTAAGCAATACTGTAGATAGATGCGGGCTGGTGTGAATTAGTTTGCATTTTTGTGCAGGGTTAGTGCATAGTGTATTCACCTGTATCGGTGCGCCACTCTTATGGACGTCGTCACGTAAGTGTGCAGTGTGTGAAAGGTAAATACAAAATTTTAACACAACGTAATTCAGTCAATACCGCAAAAAGGACTTTCCCACATATAACTGCAGCGCTGAATGCTGAATATATCTTTATTTTTGTACAGAAATACACCACTAAAGGCTTTACCTCATATAACTGCAACAGTGAAAGCTGAATATATTTTATTTTTCTACTGATATACGTCAATAAATGTTTTTCAAGATATAAGTGCAGCAGCGAATGGCAAATGTATACTTATTTTTCTACTGATATACGTCAATATAGGTTTTTCTACATATAAGTGCACCAGCGAATGGCGAACAGTGAACTGAGAATATATTTTTCTTGTAGTACTGAAGATAAGATAAGATGCTTTTATTGTCACTGTACAATACAATGTAATAACATGTACAATACAATGTACAATACAATGAAATGTTGTTTGGAGCAATCCTAGATGCCATGGACAGAGGAACAAGAACTGACATTTAAACTAAAGCATTACACTAGAAATAACAAAACATTGCACTAGAAAGCATTACTATTCACAGTTCACAGCATATATATAGCAAGAGCAAAGTAGGAAGTGCTTATGAGTATATATACACACCGATTCAGACACCACTGCAGACAAGAGATCATCATGGGTTCATGAATGCAGCAGTCACTTTCAGTCTGTGGTAGTTTCTATCCTAGGAAGGGGCAATAATCTCCGAGCATTTAGGAGACTGATTGTTTTGAGGTAAAAGCTGTTCTTCAGCCTAGTGGTGCGGGCATGTAGGGCTCTAAGACGCCTACCAGAGGGTAGGGGAATGAAAAGGCTGTGGCCGGGGTGAGTTGGATCCCCGCCGATAATTTTTGCCCTGTTGCTGCAGCGAGCAGTGAAGATGTCATCCAGTGATGGTAACTGAGTACCAGTGATTCTGCCAGCCATTCTGATAATGCGCTTGAGGGTCTTCTTGTCCTCAGAAGAGCAGCCGGAGTACCACACTGTAATGCAGTATGTGATAACAGATGGTGCACCTGTAAAAATTGACTAGCAGCTGTTTTGAGAGTTGTGCTTTCTTCAGACTCCTCAGAAAATAAAGCCTCTGAAGGCCTTTTTTTGGTAATTTCTGTTGTGTTTTTTATCCATGATAGGTCCTGACTAATATGAACTCCCAAGAATCTGAAACTTGCCCCTATACACTTTCACCAGAAATAACTGCAGAAGTGAACTGAGAATATATTTTTCTTTGTTTACTGAAATACGTCCCTATACGCTTTCAACAGAAATAACTGCAAAAGTGAACTAAAAATATATATTTCTTCTAGGACTGAAATAGGCCACTGTACGCTTTCACCAGCAGTGCGTATGTATTTTTTTTTTTTTAATGAAATAAGCCCCTTTACTCTTTCACCAGAAATGAATGCAACCGTGCAGTGCGCTTAAATGTTTTTTGTATTACTGAAATACCACCCTATGCTTTTTGACAAGAAATGACTGCAAATGATTTTAGCGTAAATAACACCCCTGCTTCAATCAGTTTTTTTGGGGGGCAACTCGTTAATCACACTAGTAGAAATTATTTGTTCCAATGGCGTTTGTCACTCCGTGTAGCTGAGGTAACGCAGCTAAATCGCAAACAAATGCTGCACTACCCAAATAAACTATATAAAAAGTATATTATTGGTATATCACACCCCTGCTTCAATCAGTTTTTTGGGGGGGCAACTGGTAAATCACACCAGTAGAAATAATTTCTTCAAATAGTGTTTTTTCCACTCTGTGTAGATGCGGTAACGCAGCAAAACCGCAGACAAATGCTGCACTACCTAAATGCACTATATAGAAAGTATAATATTGGTATATAACACCCCTGCTTCAATCAGTTATTTTGGGGGGCAACTGGTTAATCACACCAGTAGAAATTATTTCTTCAAATAGTGTTTTTCACTCTGTGTAGATGCAGTAACGAAAAAAAACAAAAAAACAAAAACAAATGCTGCAGTAACTAAATGCACTATATAGAAAGTTTATTATTGGTATATAGCACCCCTGCTTCAATCATTTTTTTTTTTTTGGGGGGGGGGGGGAGGGCAACTGGTAAATCACACCAATAGAAATTATTTCTTAAAACAGTGTTTTTCACTCTGTGTAGATGCGGTAATGCAGCAGAACCGCACACAACTGCTGCACAATACAATTGCACTATGATATACATTATATGTTAGAAAGTATATTATAAGTATATGACACCCCTCAGTATCAATAGCACACCTATACCAGTCCTTAAAAGGACTTTTGTGGCCATATTAGCTAGCATTTTGTGTCCCTAACAGTCTATCCCTGCTCCACACAGCAACCTCTCCCTACACTGGCAAAAGACTGAATGTAAAATGGCGCCCAGATCAGGTTTATTTATAAGGTAGGGGGTATGTCCATGTGCTGAAACATCTCAATTGGCTGTCCTGTACCACCTGATGGATGTGTCATGGGTCAAAGGTCTTCATAATGTAAAAGAATATGGCGGGCGCGAATATCGCCATATGTTCGTCCGTTTGGCAAACAGCGAGCAAGCAAAGTTCACCGCGAAAAGACCGCAGGGCGAACTGCAAGGACATCTCTACCTGCCATCAATCACTCTGCCTGTCACTATCTCACATACCCTCCCCCTCTTATCAAACCTGTGAGGTCGGACACTTTTAGCTATAAGATAATGTGTCCTAGACAGAGCATCTGCATTTCCTTGCAGCTTCCGTGCTCTGAGCTCAACGGAAAAATTATAATTTTGTAAAGCGAGAAACCACCTAAAGTGGCACCCCAACAGGTAGTACTTAAGAGATTCCAAGGCCCACTTGATTGCTAAGCATTCTCATTCGACAATGCTGTAATTTTTCTCAGCGGGAGTAAGCTTCCTGCTCAGATATGTCACAGGATGCTCCTCACCGCCAATCTTCTGTGACAGGACAGCACCTAGCCCTACATCAGATGCATCAGTCCGGATGACAAACTGCTTTCTGAAGTCTAATGTGACTAGGATCGGCTGTTTACATAGAGCCTCTTTAATTCTTGGAACGCCTTTTCAGCCTTGGCACTCCATTGGACCATGACAGACTTACTTCCCCTAGTAAGGACTGTTAACAGGGCTGCTGTACTGGCAAAGTGAGGAATAAACCTGCGGTAGTATCCCACAATTCCTAAAAAAGCTTTCACCTGCTTTTTGGTTAAAGGACGTGGCCACTGCTGGATAGCCTCAACTTTATTTATCTGAGGCTTTACCACTCCCCTGCCAATTATGTACCCCAGGTAACTTGCTTCCTCCTGGCCCAAAGTACACTTTTTAGGGTTGGCTGTTAACCCTGCCGCTCGGAGAGAATCTACTACCGCTTGTACTTTCGATAAGTGGCTCTCCCAATCATCACTAAAGATAAATATGTCGTCCAAATATGCTGAAGCATACCGAGGATGGGGTTTAAGGACTATGTCCATTAATCTTTGAAAGGTCACTGGAGCCCTATGTAACCCGAAGGATAAGCAGACATAATGGTAGAGCCCATCTGGGGTAACAAATGCAGTTTTCTCTTTGGCACTATCAGTGAGAGGAACTTGCCAATAGCCCTTGGTTAGGTCAAGAGTGGAGGAATATCTAGCCTGACCGAGTCTCTCAATGAGTTCATCAACTCGTGGCATAGGATATGCGTCAAACTTTGACACCTCATTCAACTTACGGAACTCATTACAAAAGTGTAATGTGCCATCGGGTTTAGGAATTAACACTATGGGACTGGACCACTCACTTTTTGATTCTTCAATCACACCCAGGGCTAACCTTTTCTTGACCTCTTCAGATATGGCCTGTCAGCAGGCTTCAGGGACCCTGTAAGGTTTTAAATGGACCCGTACATGTGGATTGGTGACAATGTCATGCCTAATGATGTTTGTCCGCCCTGTCAACTCTGAAAAGACGTCAGTGTTCCTCTGCACAAACTCCTTGGCCTCCTGTCTCTGTGACTTTGACAAGGAGTCTGACACATGCACTTCAGGAGTTCCACTGCAGGGGGAACTCACACCTGACCTAGCCTCTCTTTATTACCGGGGTTTGATGAGGTTCACATGGCTTTCTTTTACCAGGCTGGTACACCCTATAGTTTATCTCATCCACTCGCTCAATTATCTCATAAGGCCCCTGCCATCTAGCGAGAAATTTGCTGTCTACCGTGGGCACTAAAACTAACACTCGGTCCCCTGGGTCAAAGGTTCTTATTCTAGTGGACCTGTTATATACCCTGCTTTGGGCCTTTTGAGCCTTTGCTATATCAAGGAGACCACGTGGATGTCTGCCATACACCAGTTCAAAGGGATAAAAACCTGTGGATGACTGAGGAGCTTCACGGATGGCAAACATAAGATATGGTAAAAGACAGTCCCAATACTTATCATCCCTACTGACCACCTTCCGTAACATACTTTTTAGTGTCTTATTAAATCTTTCTACGAGACCGTCAGTTTGTGGGTGATACACAGATGAACGTATGGGTTTAATTTTTAACAGTTTACACAACTGCTTCATGACTCTGGACATAAAGGGGCTGCCCTGGTTGGTAAGTATCGCTTTCGGTATACCATTACGGGTAAACATGTTAAACAATTCTCATGCTATGGTCTTGGACGAGGAGTTTCATAGCGGGAATGCCTCAGGATAGCGGGTGGCGTAATCTAACACCACCAGGATATACTGATGCCCCCTAACGGACTTTACTAAAGGGCCAACCAAATCCATGGCGATCCTGTCAAAAGGAACCTCTATGATAGTTAGAGGAATCAGTGGACTCCTAAAATTTGGCATAGGCGCAGTCAGCTGGCCCTCAGGGCAGAACTCACAGTACCTTTGTACCTCAGTATACACACCAAGCCAGAAAAATCTCTGGAAAATGAGCTCTCTGTTTTTTTCACAGCCTAGGAGTCACCCAAGCACATGCTTATGAGCTAGATCTATTACCATTCTACAGTATGGCTGTGGCACCACAAGCTGCTCAACAACTTCCCCACGTATTGTATCAACCTGGTACAACATTTCTTGTTTAATGGCCATGTGGGGGAACATTTTATCAGCCCCTGGAAATTGCGGCACACCATTTATGACCTTAACATTTTCCCTGGCCTTTAATAGTGTGGGATCTCTGAGTTGCGCCATGCCAAAATTATCTCGGAATACCTCTAAATCCGGCATATCTATCCTTTTCTCCGGCTCCTCTGTTTCACCAGCAAGAACCTCTAAGGGAAAATTATTGGGTTCGGTGTTTGCCCCTACTGCTGGCACCTCAGCATCCTTGTCAAAGGGCACAGGGCTTATCACAGGGCACACATTATTGTCCTCAGGGACCATCACAGTGGAGCACACACTTTTCATCCCCACAAGTTCCAGAACAATGGAAAGTCTCTCCCCAGGATCACACTGTGCATCAGAGACTTGACCACGCCCACCTTATGACAGGCAGTACCACATTCAGTCTCTAGTGTGACCAAGGCTGTGGGGTATTCTTTTGTGTCCCCATGAATACACAAAACCCCAATCCAATGAACCCCCGGGTCTACCAGACTGCCATGCACTAGGGTAACTAAACTTCCAGAGTCCAGTAGAGCATTAACAGTACATCCATTCACTGTTAAGGCATGCATTTGCGGTTCAGTCTCAGAAACAGTTTCAGCAGAGCAAACCGGACGTGCAAACAAAGACAGTCATGTGGCTGTATCACACTCCATGGGCTCAGTAGTCAGGGGACAGTTTACAGCAATATGACCATGTCCAAGACACTGTCAGCACTGTATGCTGCCCTGGTCCCCAAATTTAGAACCTGTTCTAGTAATCGGGGTCCCTCTGGAACCTTCAATCAGTAATTCCCCCTCAGAGCCACCTCCCTTAATGGCACTTTTTACCCCTTTATGAAAAGGAACAGTCTTACCGGGTGGTCCGTGCGTTTTGCTGTTCCGAGGGTTAGTGTGACCAGCAGGCACTTCTTGGAGTAGATCCTCAGTCGCTCTGTATCTTTCCAGAAGGTTGACCAGCTGATTGGCGTCTGTTGGGTCTCCTTGACCGACCCAGCACTGGATCCTTGGTTGTAAGGAACTGATGTACTTGTCCAGCATCACTTTCTCCACGATCTGTGCAGGGGTTGACTCCTCTGGTTGTAGCCACTTTCGCATGACGGGGTATTGGTTATTACCCGCTTGCCCCTCATGATCAGTCACTTACTAACCCTTGACTCACTTACCACAAGCCCTAACCTTCTAAACTGGCCCTATCAGAACCCCAATAAGACACGGACACCAAGTTGGATTATATCGGCCACAGCAGCCGTTTATTGAAAACATATACATGAATAATTAACCTTTTATTTCCCACAAAACGTCCCCATAAGATATAACCAACTTAATTCACCTGAGTAACACGGGGGAGGTCCTGGAAGCCCCAAACCTCGGAATTTTCCCAGTATCCTTTTTTGAGCCGACTTGCCCCCAGCCGTTAAGCTCCAGCTCGGAGGCACCACTGACGGCTCGCCCAAATTCCGCCACAACCGACCACCAGCCATAGGAGTCCAGCCCCAACCGTGGAGCCCTCCCATCCTCGTCACCTGAATCTCTCCAACTTCAAGGACCTCCCACCGGCACGAACGCACATGCTTGACACCTTAAGCCTGTGCGTCCCTCCACATCCGCAAAGCTGTCTCAATGCCCTCCTGTATTGCCAGACACCACATGTCAATCCCCACTGCGTTCAAGTGAACGCCGTCAGACCGCCAAAAAGCTCCAACCCCTTTTTCCAGTTCGGTATGCCGTACTACCACTGCACCATTCCTTGCCATAAACCGCCCTATGGCCCGGTTAGCTTTTATCCTAGCCTTATTTATCCCCTCCACCGAACGCGCCCCCCTCCACACTTTGCGGGGAACAATGTCCGACCAAACGGAAATAAGACGCGGGAACAGCGCCCACAACCGGAGTAGGTCGAATTTAACGTCCTTCACCAATTCCCGCAACGGCCGCGCCCCCAAATCGTTGCCCCCCACGTGCAACACCAACACATCCGGCACCCTATCCAACCTAACAAACTTGTGAACCTCAGGTAACACGCCCCCCCACACCATTCCCCTACGCCCCAACCATCTTACCACCGCTACCGACCGGTCAATCCCCAACTGTTGTCCATCCGGCCGAACCGCTGCCCGGATGGCTCCCCAGAAAACATAGGAGTGACCCATTATCCAGATTAGCGCTGGGTCCAAACCTGCAACGAAATAACAATAACAAAAGCATACCGTGCGGGATGAGACAGAATACAATGCGATAT
This sequence comes from Bufo bufo, assembly GCF_905171765.1. NCBI lineage: Eukaryota > Metazoa > Chordata > Amphibia > Anura > Bufonidae > Bufo > Bufo bufo. The sequence goes on along the minus strand of NC_053392.1, from coordinate 438,911,020 downwards.
CCCAACCGATCTAGACGAATATATGATCTAAAGCGAATCGATTCCCACCTTCCTATCCGCATGATCACGTCCTGCCTCAACCCGCGTCTGGCCGCCTCCGTCGCTGCCCCGATTCTGAAAGAATGGCTAGAGTAACCCCCAAGCGCTAAGCCCAACTGCCCTAGACACCGCTTAAAGACCGCCGGGAACTGGAAACGGGAAAGGAAAGACCCGTCCGCATGCACTAAGAGAGGGGAATTCGTCCCCACCACCGCAACCCCGTACTCCCTCAAGCAACATACCGGACACATTGCGCAACCCGGGACCGCAAACAAAACAACCTTCCGACCTCTCCCTTCCACATCAGTTTTAGACCACCTAATACGAAACTCCACCCTGTCCTGAAAAAGGTCTACATCGTCCCTAAACAAACCACCCTGTCTCTTAACCGACGGAGAAACCAACTCGCCCAAACGCAAGGCCCCAAAAAATGCCAGTGAAAAAGCCAACCGAAACAAACGTAACTCCCACGGCGAGGCACAAACGTCAACTAGTTGATCCCCCAACCTCAACAGCAAAGCAAAAGACACCGGCCTACGGTCATCCTGCCCTGACTGAGAACGCCGCCAACCCTTTAAAGCCCTCACCACCAGAAAAGACTTGGTGACGTCCGGCAGATTCCTAAGACGAAAACCGAAAGCCAATCCTGAAACACAACTATTAATCCTAGAGACAGACCACCCCTCCTCTCTACAATGCCCAATGAACAATAGCAAGGGAATCTCAAAGTCATCCGACACAACAGCCAACCTGGTCTTCCAATCCTCCCAGCATTGCCATGCACTATCGTATGTCTCCCACGTACCGGGTGCAAGTGAAGCCCGTATGAGACCCGCTACGGTGTCTCCAGAAGTTCCCACAGGCAACTCGGGCAGTCCAGCCCGCGCTCCTCTGCCCCCGGGGCTAGCTGGCGGAAACGCTCCCACTGTGAACGAGAGAGAGCATCAGCAATACAGTTATCAACCCCTGGTACATGCGCTGCTACCACCCAAGCATTGAGTGACAAGCACTCCAGCACCAGCCTCTGCAATAGACGCACCACCAACGGTGAAGAAGCCGACAGCCCGTTAATCGCTTGCACCACCCCCAAGTTGTCACAATGGAAACGAACCTTCTTGTTCCTAAACTCCTCCCCCCATAACATTACTGCCACCACAATGGGGAACAATTCCAGCAACGCTAAATTCTTGACCCAGCCTCTCTCCACCCAGGTATCAGGCCAACCCCCTGCACACCACTGCCCCCCACAATAGACCCCAAAACCGCCTCCCCCCGCCTCGTCAGAGAAAAGGTCAAAATCAAAGGAGTCTACCGCCTCACCCATAAACAGACCTCTGCCATTATAACACTCCAGAAACGATGCCCAAACTTGCAAATCCGCCCTAAGTTCTTTCCCCAATCTAATAAAATGGTGCGGCGCCGCCACCCCTGCCGTTGCCGCCGCCAAACGCCTACTAAATACCCTACCCATGGGGATAATCCTACAGGCGAAATTCAGCTTCCCCAGGAGTGACTGTAGGCTCCGCAATTGGATTTTCTGCAGTCGCCTCGCCCTGTCGACCTCCATTTTCAAATCCTCAACCTTGTCCAAGGGCAGCCTACATTCCATCTTCACTGAGTCAATCACTATGCCTAGGAAGCTCAATTCCGTGGTCGGCCCCACCGTTTTCCCTGCCGCCAAGGGAACCCCGAAGGAATCAAACAACGCCTCCATCGTGTGCAACAGTAAAGAGCACACCCTGGATCCCGGAGGGCCAATACATAAGAAATCGTCCAGATAGTGAATAAGTGATTCACATCCGGAAGAATCCACTACCGCCCATTCTAGAAAAGAGCTGAACTTCTCAAAATACGCGCAGGACAACGAACACCCCATTGCCAAACAACGATCAACAAAAAACTTACCCTCCCAACAAATGCAGGCTCTCTGGGTGCACCGGCAACAACCTAAATGCTGACTCAATATCTGTTTTCGCCATCAATGCACCCTCCCAAACTTCCTAACCCACTTCACTGCCGCATCAAACGAGGTATAGACTACCGAGCACAGCGTCGGGTCAATACCATCGTTGACCGACGATCCCTTAGGAAAGGATAGATGTTGAATCAGGCGAAACGTATTCGCCTCCTTTTTTGGGACCACCCCCAGAGGCGACACACGCAAGTTCTGCAAAGGTGGTTCCAAAAACGGGCCAGCCATCCTTCCCAGTCTAACTTCCTTCTCTAACTTTTTGGTCACCACATCAGGGTGCTCCCTTGCCGACTGCAAATTCTTCTTAAGCAACACGGGCCCCGATGGAACAAACAGAATTTTAAACCCCCCCGAAAAACCTTCCCGCAACAATTGCGCAGCCCCCCTATCCGGATATCTAGCGAGAAACCGGTCCATCTCTTCCAGACGCACTGGCGTCTCCCCCTTTCCCAGAACTCTCGCCCCCCTTCTGTCTTGCCCTTCTAAAGCAGCGCGTGGCTCCGTGAGACCCGCCACAGGTGGAACATTCGTGCTTAAATTTGCACTTGGCTCCAAATTTACACCCCCCTTCATTGAATAAAAAATACAACCCCTTCGCAGATGCTGCCGCGAATCCGGATTGTCCCCCCGCCCCTGATTCGCTCCGAAAGGGCTGACCCGACCGAACCGGCGCCGTCACTTTGAGCCACAAAGCGATATCCTTGTGGTCCCATTTGATGCTAGGGCGTACCGCCTTCCGCTGCCTAAACTGTTCGTCGTAACGCAGCCAGGCCATACCCCCATACACCCGGTAAGCTTCCCCAATAGCATCCAACAAAAAAGCGCGGAGCAGCACTCCGGCGCCTTCTCCCCTATCACACTGGCCAATATCGCGAACGCCTGCAACCAGTTAGGGAACGTCCGCGGTATCAGTCGGTGCCTACGCTTCTCCTCGTCCTCCCTCTTACCCTCATCCTTTCGCGCCCTATCCAAATTGAACCTGTCCAAAGGGAGTAAGGAAAATATATCCACATACTCCCCTTTCCAAATGCGCTCCCTAACCTCCTGCTTCAAATGTGCCCCCAACGGGCCCTCGAAACAAACATAAACTTCCCCCTTAGCCCTATCGTCTAACCGCATTACATCCTCCTGATCAGACCCACCTACCTGCGTCTGAACGGACGCCGAAGTCCCACATGAGACCACCGTGGGTGTACTCGAAGCTGGCGGCCCCCCAGCGGCCGCCCCCACGCCGGCAATGGCCCTGACGCTACCCTGACGGCCCTGACGATATAATCCAGCTCTCAGGCCTAGACTCTCTGCCCGGGTTCTCTTTATGCAAGTGTTGCAGGTGCAGCTAATCAGAGACAGCAGGCTAGCACACTTACCAGAAGTGGACTGCGGACTGGGAAACCCGCCCAACTCTTCCCCAATCCAAACTCCAGGCCCTATACCGGCTTTTTCACAAAGCCACCTCAGGAAAGCTTGGGCTTTCCACTACATGCTGGGCATTCCCTGGAGCTTAAGCTGCATATGACAGGATTCTGGGGGAAAAATATCTGCCATCTATCACTCTGCCTGTCACTGTCTCACACTACCTATCAATATAAATAGACCTTGAAGGTAGGAATATTCATAAGCAGGATACCTAGGCCCTGATTTCCCTATAAAGCCCTGGAATAAGTATAGGACCAGAGACAACCCATTCCTCCCAAGATGGATGAATGGAAGTCTCTGTCTCAGGCCAAGATACAACAGGGAATATAACAAATGCAAACAAACAAATGTGACACTTAACTTCTGTAGAGATGGAAGAACCGGAACACCAGAGAGGATCACTCACCAGCTCAGCAAAACCCAAATGAAGCTATCTACCGCATAGTCAGAAGGGTGTGGTGAGACTATAAAGGTTAGAAGTGATGAGTGGTGAGCAACAGCTGAGAAAAGGGAAGCGGTCATTAACCCTATCAACACTGAATCAAGAGAAATCAAGGAGGCTGTTAGATTACTCCACGCTCAGCCAATCTTCTTGATTTCCTGACATCAGTCACTTGGGGACTGTGACAGGTAGGCAGGTCACAGCAGTGGCATGATGGAGGCAGCAGTAGGAGCCATACAGAATGTGATGGTAGGCAAGTTGCAGCAGTTGTCATGATGGAGGCAGCTTTAGCAGTCGCACAGAATGTGATGGTAGGAAGGTCACAGGAATGTCATGATGGAGGCGGCAGCAGCAGCCATACAAAACATGATGGCAGGCAGGTCGCAACAGTGACTTGATGGCAGTGGACCATGCCCCCTGTGGCGCTGAAAGCCCTCTCCGAGAGGACACTGGACAGTGGGCAAGAAAGAAAAAAGATAACATGCTTTCTTAGTTGATGCCACTGTTCCAGTCTTCCTGCCCAGAGATCCATGGGATCAGAGAATAGGGTATGCACCAGAGACTTGACAGAGTTTATATAGGGGGATTGAGATGGGAGCAGTCTGCTTGCTGACTGACCTTAGCCTGGCGCTGCATGTGGAAAAACTGCTCCATCATGTTGAGGAGACTGAAATGGCTGCTGCTACTGTTGCTGTGGCTCCTGCTGCCCGTGGCCGTGGGAGGGGGGTGACTCTGCAGGGGGGAGGAGAGGGGCCTCCCTTTCAGACACACTGGCGGCAGTCAATTGGGTGTTGTGGCCGGTGTACTAACACCACTGTTGTCCTTTAGACTATAATCACACCTCTTAATCCTACACCTTTGTACTACCTAAGACTTAAAGGGGTATTCCCATCTTCTTAATGATATTTGATAAAATAATTAATCCCCCATTGAACTTTTTTCTAAATATATATGATTAAAAAAATCGAACTGTTCTCTTTCAAATTGAATTGTCACTATCCATTGTTGATTTTCGCTGCCCATAGATACGGCCACCGCTCGCCGGGCGCATCCATGCGCCGCACTTGCGCAGTGGTCTCCCTTGCGATGCTGCGGCTGGCCTCTCACTCACACTGTGAGCGCGCACATCGCCGGCCGGCCGTGCATGTGCGGATCCATATTCTTTTGAGCCGCGTCTAATATAGTTCTGCTCATGCGTGGCTGCCCGAACAGTTCGTGCAGGGAAGAGACAGTGCGGACAGGGTCGGAGGACATAAGCGGTGGGTGAGTATTATTTCTACGTGCACCACAAATTCCACCCACGATTGGGGGCTGATGGAGGCACTTGGGGGGCTGATGGAGGCACTTAGGGGGCTGATGGAGGCACTTGGGGGGGCTGATGGAGGCATATGGGGGGCTGTTGGAGGCATATGGCGGGCTGTTGGAGGCATATGGCGGGCTGTTGGAGGCACATGGGGCTGGTGGAGGCACTTGGGGGCTGATGGAGGCACTTGGGGGCTGTTGGAGCCATATGAGGGCTGTTGGAGGCACATGGGGTCTTATGGAGGCACTTGGGCTGATGGACGCACTTGGGCTGATGGAGGCATATGGGGGCTTATGGAGGCATATGGGGGGCTGTTGGAGGCATATGGGGGGCTGTTGGAGGCATAAAGGGGTGATGGAGGCATATGGGGGGCTGTTGGAGGCACATGGGGGCTGATGGAGGCACTTGGGTTGATGGAGGCACTTGGGGGCTAATGGAGGCATAAGAGGGCTTTTGGAAGCACATGGGGGCTGATGGAGGCACTTGGGATGATGGAGGCATATGGGGTGATGATGGAGGCATATGGGGGGCTGATGGAGGCCCTTGGGGTGCTGATGGAGGCATATGGGGGGCTGTTAGAGGCATATGGGGGGCTGTTAGAGGCATATGGGGGGCTGTTGGAGGCATATGGAGGCTGATGGAGGCATATGGGGGGCTGATGGAGGCCCTTGAGCTGATGAAGGCACTTGGGGGCTTATGGAAGCATATGGGAGGCTGATGGAGGCATATGGGGGCTGTTGGAGGCACATGGGGGCTGATGGAGGCACTTGGGTTGATGGAGGCATATGGGGGGCTTATGGAGGCATATGGGAGGCTGTTGGAGGCATATGGAGGGCTGATGGAGGCATATGGGGGATTATGGAGGCATATGGGGGCTTATGGAGGCACATGGGGGGCTGATAGAGGCATATTGGGGGCAGTTGGAGGCATGTTGGAGGCAGTTGGAGGCATATGGGGGCTTATGGAGGCATATGGGGGCTTATGGAGGCACATGGGGCTGATGGAGGCACTTGGGGTCTGATGGAGGCACTTGGGGGCTGATGGAGGCACTTGGGGGCTGATGGAGGCATATGGGGGTCTGATGGAGGCATATGGGGGGCTGTTGGAGGCACATGGGGGCTGATGGAGGCACTTGGGCTGATGGAGGCATATGGGGGGCTGATGGATGTAGTAGAGCTGAATATGCTGCTGTCAGCCATAGTTCTAATGCGGAAGGGAATAGACAGATGTAGCAGAGCTGTATATGTGGCGAGTCAAAATCAATGCTGGTGGAAGAGAGAAACAGATGTAGCAGAGCTGTATATGTGGCGGGTCAGCATCAATGCTGGTGGAAGAGAGAAACTGATGTAGCAGAGCTGAATACGCTGCTGTTCAGACACAGTTCTAATGGGGAAGGGAATAGACAGATGTAGCAGAGCTGTATATGTGGCGGGTCAGCATCAATGCTGGTGGATGAGATAAACAGATGTAGCAGAGCTGAATAGGCGGCTGTTCTGACACAGTGCTGGTTGAAGAGATAAACAGACAGATGTAGCAGAGCTATATATTAAGCTTTTCAGACACAGTGCTAGTGGGGGAGTGGAATAAAGATGTAGCAGGGCTGTATAGGAAGCCATTCAGCGTTGTTAGGGGACTGGAGAAGACACATGTAGCTGAGCTGTATATGCATCTATAAAGATACATAGTGTAAGGTTTCTACACAACTAGAGTACAGCTGTAATGGAAACAAATCTGCATCAGTGCTGGTGGGTGGGGGTTGGTCAAGCTTTTGAGCTAATGTATACTATGGAATTATAGTTTTTGATGCACAGAATGGGTTTGTAAAAGATCAGACAGAGATTCTGTGTGTAAAACTGCAGAACAGCCACTTGTTACTGTGCACTGAGCTCACTTCACATGGCTCTCTGATGATTCCCCAGCAGGGGGAGGGGCCTCACAGACACTGCAGGCTGCCAGACTGATGAGTCATACTCTTCACATGAACTAGCACGCAAGGACTGAGTTCTCAGTGTGATGTCATAAGGAGAAGTGGCCGGCCTTCACTCAAACTTCCTAAGCCCGCCCAGCCTTAGCAGCAGAAAATCAGGAAGTGAACAGCTAGCTGGCAGAAATTGAGGATGAAGTAGCAAGATTGGATTACCCCTTTAACTTTTATTGATATCCAACTAATATACTATGTTACTAAAGGTAGGCAATTTTAAAATGTGTAGCCGGTGTCACCATCATCATTCTTATTCTACTCCAACTCCGATTCATCTTCCTCCTCCTCCCCATGGAAGTTTCTCATTGTGGGTCCCCAACAACGACAGGGTGGACAGCAAGATGTGTTAGCTGTTCTTCCTCCTTCTTCATCTCCACCTATTGGATGAGCATCAGCGTCTCTTCAAAAATACATATGAGCTTGATGATGGACAGCTGTAGCATGAACGGCATGAGATGCCACTGCCTGACCTGGAAACAACATATGCTCTCTGCTGAAGCGGTATTGTGCATGACCAAAACGTTCATGATTTTCCGCTGTTTGTACAGATAATCGAGCATGTGAAATCTTGAACTTCAGCGAGTTGGAACATCGCAGATTAAACTGTGTAGCTACAGAATTTTCTGTTGCTGCAAATCCAGGAGAACATGCCTCACCATGTAAGAAAGTCTGGAAAAAGGGACATTGCCAGTACCTTTAAAAAAAGGCCATGTAGAAAGCATGTGTTATTTCTCTCAGGTTCAGGGCGGCCAGGATGTTGCACCCATTGTCGCTGAGAGAGGGTGACAGCCAGCAGGATGTTTGTTGCTTAATGTGCTATGACTGCAACTGCTTGCCAGTGTGGCTTAACTCACCCAAGCTGATCACTTCCAACACGACGTGGCAATGCTTAACTTAACATATCTGCTAGGAAGGAGGGGTAGTGCGAGCGACACTCCTCCCTGCTGCTGTTAGTCATGGGACTGTGTCCATGGAGGAGGAGGTGGAGAAGGCAGATAAGTGCCTGCTGTGGGAGCCAGCCCCATGGTATGGTGGGTGGGAGGGAGTCAAAAGGACCTGGTCATTTTGCTGGGCTGCTGCCTTTCCACTTCAGCAAAAAAACATTGACTAAGTGGGCCGTGAAAGATATGTCCTGTCCCTAGCCGTAACAGCTGCTCCAGGTGTCCACTGTGGAGTGAAGCTTGCCGCACAGCGAGTATCGCAAGGAGTGGCCCACATTCTCTGCCATGTAAGAGTACAAGGCGCTGCTACAATGGTACTATAGCATCCTGAAAAATTATATAATTCCAACCGTGTGGAAACTGAATATATGGTGTGGGGATTCGCTCTGGTAGGCAGGGTAAGCGGACGCAGTACAGAGGCAAAAACAAGGTTGTAAATCAAAGTTCAGTGTTTATTCTCACACAGAAAGAAAACAAGCCAAAAAGTAAGTGTTAATTTTTTGGTGCCTGTTCACACCACACAAAGTTCACAGTGCAAAAAGACTTCACCTGGTCAGCAGATGATTTTCACCCACAGTCCGCAGCAGGCTTTAGAGGCCTGTTTCCCAAGCCTATGGCTCTCACAAACAAACGCCTCAGTGTCTCAAACCACAGACTCCTCAGCTCCTCTGCCATGGAGGATAATCCACCCCCAGCTGAGCTGCTGGCTGGGTTTTTAAACCCCAGCCCAAAACCTGGCCTGGACGTGGGGAACAGCCACCCACCCTGCTCTTTGGCTGCTCCCAATAAGAACCGGCCCGGATCAGCTTTTCAGCCACACTAAGAATAAACAGTGTCAGCAAGCACTAGCTGCGGCTGACACATAAAATAACCGGTTCTTATCTCACCGAGGCCAGGAACCTCGGTGACACGTACCTTCCGTCAATGACGGACCCTTGCGCCTTCCTACATACCTCCCCCCTTTGTTCAACCCTGAGGGGGTGAACACACGCCAGACAGTGTACTCGGGACAGGGCATCCGCGTTTCCCTGTAACCGGCCTGCCCTGTGTTCTACTGTGAACTTAAAGTTTTGCAGCTATAAGAACCACCTGGTGACCCGAGCATTCCTCTCTTTGGCCTGGCTCATCCACTTAAGAGGGGAGTAATCGGTCACCAGACGGAATTTCCTCCCCAACAGATAATAGCGGAGAGACTCGAGTGCCCACTTGATGGCCAGGCACTCTCTCTCCACTATACTGTACCGGGTCCCCGCTGGAGTGAGCTTACGGCTGAGGAAGACAACGGGATGCTCCTCCCCGTTGACTTCCTGAGACAGTACCGCACCGAGGCCCACTTCGGAGGCATCAGTCTGTACCACAAATTCCCTCTTGAAGTCGGGCGTCACCAAAACCGGGGACCCACACAGTGCCGACTTCAAAGCGGAGAAAGCCTCTTCCGCCTGGTCATTCCAGCGGACTATCACGGACTTACGTCCCTTTAAGAGCCCTGTCAACGGAGCCGCTAAAGTGGCAAAATGGGGGACAAACCTCATGTAATAGCCCACCATTCCCAGGAACGACTTTATTTGTCTAGAGGTGGCAGGTCGGGGCCAATTCTGTATCGCCTCTATCTTGCTCACTTGGGGTTTTATGACTCCGCGTCCAATGACATACCCAAGGTATTTAGTCTCCTCTAACCCTATCGCACATTTCTTTGGGTTAGCCGTTAGCCCCGCCTTTCGAAGGGAGTCCACTACGGCCTGTACTTTGGTTAGGTGACTTTCCCAGTCTGTACTGTGGATGATAATATCGTCCAGGTAAGCCGAGGCGTACCGCCGATGTGGACGAAGTACAATGTCCATTAGACGTTGGAAAGTGGCGGGGGCGCCATGCAGGCCAAAGGGTAAGACTTTATACTGGTACAGCCCCTCTGGTGTAATGAAGGCAGTTTTCTCTTTGGCAGCCTCCGTCAAGGGTACCTGCCAGTACCCTTTGGTGAGGTCCAGAACAGAAAAATACCTGGCTTGACCTAATTTCTCAATTAGTTCATCCACCCGAGGCATTGGATATACATCAAACTTTGATATCTCGTTTAATTTCCGAAAATCGTTACAAAATCGTAACGACCCGTCTGGCTTGGGAATTAAGACTATAGGACTAGCCCACTCACTTTTAGACTCCTCAATGACATCCAGCCGCAACATGAGTTGCACTTCCTCCGAGATGGCTTTTCGCCGAGCCTCGGGTACTCGGTATGGCTTTAACTGGATTTTTGCCTGAGGCTCAGTGACAATGTCATGTTGGATTACGGAAGTGCGTCCAGGGAGGTCTGAGAACACATTCGTGTTCCGACTAACGAACTCCCTGGTTTCCTGAGCCTGTTTAGAGGAGAGGCTGTCAGCAATTTTTATGTTGGCAACCGCTTCCCTCGCATCAGACCTAGGAGCCGGAATCTCTTGTCCAAGAAAGCCCGGCCGCGGACTGTCTTCCGTACAGGTTTCCCTATCCTTCCAAGGTTTTAGCAAATTAACATGGTAAACCTGCTCCGGTTTTCGCCTCCCCGGCTGGTGTACTTTGTAATTTACTTCTCCTATTTTTTCACGTACCTCGTAGGGCCCCTGCCACCTGGCTAGGAACTTACTGTCCACTGTCGGCACCAGAACCAAAACCCGATCACCCGGGTTAAAGTTCCGGACCCGAGCCTGACGATTATAGATCCGACTCTGGGCTCGCTGAGCGGCCTCCATATGTTCCTTGACAAGAGGCAAAACGGTCTCTATCCGCTGTTGCATCTTAGTAACATATTCCAGGACGCTTTTATGCGGAGTGGGTTGTTGTTCCCACGCCTCTTTGGCTACATCCAACAAGCCACGAGGATGTCTGCCATATAGCAATTCGAAGGGCGAGAACCGAGTAGAGGCCTGGGGCACCTCTCGCACTGCGAACATGAGATAGGGCAGAAGAAGGTCCCAATCCTTCCCATCTTTGGTCACCACCCTTTTTAACATGGTTTTTAGAGTTTTATTAAACCTTTCCACCAGTCCGTCCGTTTGTGGATGATACACGGACGTCCGTAACTGTTTTATACACAGCAACTTGCAGAGTTCCCTCATGACCTTGGACATAAAAGGGGTCCCCTGATCAGTCAGGACCTCTTTAGGTAGCCCCACTCGGGAGAACATCTCCATTAGCTCTTTAGCTATAAGTTTTGCTGAAGTATGTCGCAGTGGCACTGCCTCCGGGTACCGAGTAGCGTAATCAAGGACAACCAAGATGTGTTGGTGTCCCCTAGCAGACTTTGGTACAGGACCTACTAGGTCCATAGCGATTCGCTCAAACGGTACCTCAATGATCGGGAGGGGTACCAAGGGACTGCGGAAAAGGTGCTGGGGGCTAGTTGCCTGGCAGGTCGGGCAAGACTTACAGAACTCGTCCACCTCTTTAAACACACTGGGCCAGTAAAACCGTTGTAGTATCCGGTCCTGTGTTTTCTGCATTCCCAGATGACCCCCAAGAACATGCTGGTGGGCTAACTCTAACACGAGTTTGCGATAAGCCTGGGGCACCACCAACTGTTCAACGGATTCACCTCGCAGCTGATTTACCCGATACAACATATCCTGATGAACCACAAAACGGGGAAACACTGATTCTGCCCCTGGATGTTGTGGTTCACCATCTATTATTAGTACATTTTCCCAGGCTCGGGATAAGGTTGGATCCCGGTGTTGTGCGGTACCAAAATTATCCCCTGAGACATTGAGGTCTGCCAGCTCAGGCCCCGGTGGCGAGTCTTCCATGTCTCCCACCATTACACTTAGCGGGGTTGTTTCCCCCTCTTCCACCAAAGTGGCGGTCACCCCTACCGCGGGACCTTCAGACTCAGGTTCCCAGAGTTCTGGTCTCCCCCCTGAGCCGGGCCATTCTGCTAGGGTTACACCTGTATCATGCGTATCAGTCACTCTCGGAACCGGCCACAGTGCCGTGAAACCCGGGAAGTCTCTCCCTACTATAAGTTCATAGTGGAGGTGGGTTGCAACAGCCACCTCGTGGATCCACCTGCCGGAAACCGTAGACAGAGACACTATAGCAGTAGGATAGTCTTTCAAGTCCCCATGGATACACATGACTCCAACCTTACGGCCGGTGTACTCAGTGGAGCGTACTAGGGAAGCCCTTACCAGGGTCACCAGACTTCCTGAGTCCAACAGAGCCTCCGCTGGAGTGTCTCCCACCTCAACCTGGCACAGGTGGTTCAGAGACTCCGGAGCACCCACTGCACACAGTTTCCTGGCATATAAGGACTGACGGAAGCCACAGTTTGTGTCCATGGGTTCCCCCTGACATGGACAGTCCGCTCGAACATGGCCTGGCTCTCGACACCGCCAGCAGATTATTGGAGCGGGGTCCACAGGGGTTATATCCCGGGCAGGTTTGATGGGCACCGGTTGTTGGGTCCGGGGTGGAGAGTTACGGGATCTGACTGCCCCCCTCCCAACAGAACCCCCCTGTAAGTTCCAGATAGCCTCATAGCGCTCCACCAGGTCGACCATCTCCAGAGCATTCCCTGGGGAGACCTGGCCAATCCATTGCTGGAGAGGGGGTGGCAGAGCCCTCCAGAACCTGTCTGCTAATAACCGGTCCAACATAGTTGTGGGGCTCAACACATCAGGTTGTAGCCACTTTTGTAACAGGTTAAGCAGGTCATAATACTGGGGTCTCACAGGCTCCGCCGGGTTGAACCCCCACTGATGCACCCGCTGGGCCCGGACCAGCACATTCACCCCCAGTCTTGCCAAAATCTCCCCCTTTACCTTTGGGTAGTCGGCCGCTTGATCATCAGGCAAGTCGAAAAACACCCGCTGGGACTCTGATGTCAGAAAAGGAGCGACGATCTCAGCCCACTGGTCTTGGGGCAGCTTTTCCCTGGTGGCCACTTTTTCATACATCGCCAGGTAGGTCTCGATGTCGTCTGCGGGGGTCATTTTAGGGATCGCTGCACGTACTGCTTTCCGGGCATCGTGTACGCTTGGGGTTGCTCCTGCTGACTGTAACGCCATTAGATGTTGTAGCAGCAACTGGTTGGTCTCCTGCTGCTGCTTATTAGCCTCGCATTGTTGCAGGTTAGCCTCCACGAGGGCCTTCATAACAGCCTCCATTTTGTCTCTTGACACCGGTTTGAATCTAGCCGGTTTGATAAATGACATACAACCGTGAGAGAAAAAATAAAATTTTGGCGTTCACGCCAGCCTCACTGCGCTTGCCCGCTCCAAGCCACCAATTGTGGGGATTCGCTCTGGTAGGCAGGGTAAGCGGACGCAGTACAGAGGCAAAAACAAGGTTGTAAATCAAAGTTCAGTGTTTATTCTCACACAGAAAGAAAACAAGCCAAAAGTAAGTGTTCATTTTTTGGTGCCTGTTCACACCACACAAAGTTCACAGTGCAAAAAGACTTCACCTTGTCAGCAGATGATTTTCACCCACAGTCCGCTGCAGGCTTTAGAGGCCTGTTTCCCAAGCCTATGGCTCTCACAAACAAACGCCTCAGTGTCTCAAACCACAGACTCCTCAGCTCCTCTGCCATGGAGGATAATCCACCCCCAGCTGAGCTGCTGGCTGGGTTTTTAAACCCCAGCCCAAAACCTGGCCTGGACGTGGGGAACAGCCACCCACCCTGCTCTTTGGCTGCTCCCAATAAGAACCGGCCCGAATCAGCTTTTCAGCCACACTAAGAATAAACAGTGTCAGCAAGCACTAGCTGCGGCTGACACATAAAATAACCGGTTCTCATCTCACCGAGGCCAGGAACCTCGGTGACACGTACCTTCCGTCAATGACGGACTCTTGCGCCTTCCTACAATGGAAACAGATGATTGAGGCCTGACCGTTAATATCGCATTAACAGTCACTGGTAAATTGTTACCCTAGTGTGTATTGGTGTACTGATCACCTATATGCTGTTTTCACTAAATTCAATACCCCCCATAAAGAAAAATTGGAACTGAACTGTGTCTATGTGTGGAGATAATAAACATATTTAGCCCTAATATTTCATTCTCAATCACTGATCTATGTGGTTTTTCAAACAAAAAACTTTTTTTTATTTTTATTAATTATGTGGGATGATCTGACACTAGTATTCTACATGCTATGCTACATTGATGGTAGCACACATGTTGTGCAGTTTCCACCTATTCCACCCCCAGAAAAATAGAATTTCTGTGAAAATGGGGAAAATAAATTAAAGGATTTACTTGCAGGTAGCTGCTTTTGAGTTTTGCGGCAGCTGCAGTTCTGCTAGGATGCACAGCAGCCACAGCTCCTCACTCCTTCCTTCTGGCTGACAACTTCCCTGCTTGTGCTACACACACAATTTTTCTTACTTTTTGCAATTTTAACCTTTCCTTTCACTCTCCCTGGCAGTAGAATACAAGCTTAATTGATTTCTGAGATGTTCCAGATTGTTTTTTTCCCTCTCCATGACTCCCTAAGATTGGTTTCCTGACATTGTAAGCCAACCTCATTCATAGCCCAGCACAGAATGACTTTCTGCTTATTCTGTTAGGGCACCTTCCTTCTTTCTGCAACACTGATTGGCTCATCCAGGCTGTCTGTCAGCCTGAGAGCCAATCAGGGCAAGCCCCCCTCACACTTCCTCTCAGGGTCATGTGAGCATTCTTCTTCTTCCTCCCTAGTGCTTTCTTCCTCCCACAGACATGTGCACTAAAATGGCGCAATGCGCTGTTTTTGTGGATTTGTCTGAGACTAACCTGAAATGATTCGGGTTCATCTGGCATCTGAAAAATAGCAAAGTTCTGACTGAACCCAATTCTGTCCGAACTGGTTTGCTCATCCTTATTTAGGACCCATCAATCTTAGTAGAATATGAAGGAGTGAGATGATCCTCTGAATAGGTCATCAGTATCTGATCATTGGGAGTTTGACACCCGGGACCCTCACAATTAGCTGTTTGAGAAGGCACCAGTGTTCCTGAGAGCACCGTGGCCATCTCTCAGCTCACAAAGCACAGGATCGTACATTGTACAGCGGCTTTTCTTAACATCACGCTCAGACCCATTTACAACAACAGGGGTCCCGGATGTCATACCTTCACCAATGCGATACTGATGACCTTTCCAGAGGAGAGTTCATCAGTTATAAAGTCTTGTAAAACCGCTTTAAAAGTCCCATCTTGTCAAGTAGCATTTATGGCATTCCTTATACCACAACTTTCAACTTACTCATTACATGTAATTATCGATTTCTCCTCTTTTTCTACATATTTGTTACTTTTCCTGAGCTGTGTTTACACATAATTGTCATTGGTTACGGCCACCGCAGTGATACCACAGTGGTGGCTGCGCTTGTGTGGTGTCTTCTTCTTTTTCTGTGTCGGCTGGCCGGCCGGGTACACGGGAGCCTGCATATTCACACATGCTCAGCCTCTCCCGTTCCAGCCCCTCACTACAGCTCCATTTAAACTTATTGAACAGCCGCCGGCATGAGCAGTAGCTTTCAGCAACTGCTTTTACCATAGCTGGGGCTCAGGATCCTGTAAAACTCCCTCACTGGCACAGCTGCTATTAGCGCACATGGAATAACCTATTTAAGGATAAGTTGTAGGCACTTTAAATAGTAACCAGGCAACAGGATAATTAAACGTCTTAAAGTATAAAGAATTAGAGATAAGCAAACCTGTCGAGGTGCGGTTCAGGAACTTCAGGTTAGCCAAATTTTTTAAAAATTCTGTTTGGACCCAAATCGTTCAGGCCAAACCAAATTGGCTCCAATTCCTCTGGAAATTGGTATATTTATTGGTATAACACTCATGAGTCTACTTGGTCTCTTTCTTTTTAGGAAAACATGTTATCTCTATTCATTACTTTTTAATTAACTTTTTCTTTTTCTACCCCTCTTTTCAAGCTTTTGAATGCAACGACAGCAATAGTAAATCATGTCTGAGTGACACTGACATACATACTATAGCTATGGGTGTAAGAAATTATTATTTATAAACATTTATTACATACTGTATATACTATATAAAATATACCCTCTTATTGAGTCTGATTATTTAAATTGTATGTCATAAATGGGACACAAGAGTGAGATTATAAAAGGTACAGATGGAGCAGGGTTAGCACTCCAGCTCTTAACTCAAATTTCTTAACTCATCACGTTATCTTGAGACAAAAGCCATTGAAAGCAATTGAAGGTGTTTGCTTAGATTAGATAACACAACTCAAAATATCAGAAAACAGGAGTGTTAACTCTACTCCATCCGTATGTACAAATGCAGCCGAGCTAAACTTGATAGTTAACACATTAAGTAAAAAATTGTACAAAAAGGTTAACCAACTCTTCTATGTATTTCCATGGCTTTTGTCACAAGATGGCATGAGATATCACTGACGTGTTATGAGAATTAATCAGAGTCAATTTTAGCTTGGCTACATCTGTATATTGTACAGTGTGGAAAAATGTATATTACAAATATTATTATTTCTGAGTATATATTGAGATATCGTGGAACATCAAATAAATAAATATTACAAACAGACAGACTAGTACACAACGATAGTTACAGTTACTTAGACTATTACAAAATTACCATATAAAGCTGCTCTCAAAAGACTATTTGGTAACTAAACAACAAAATGACTACTTTACAGTATATAGTAGTTACTATAGATTCAAAATGGTGGCTCACCTCAGGCGGGGTTCTGGATTAGGTGCTTCTAGCCCAATATAGAGGAACACCCCTCCTCTAGTAGTAAATATAGCTAAAATCAAAGTTAGGGCGAGCACTCAACACTTGACAAAATTGATGGTAAATAAAATATTTTTAAAATTTTTATTAAATCACAATATATCTCACGTGTATAATAAAACCATACAAACTAAAATCTAAAGATAAAATACATAATAAATGCCACATATAGGGATGGTTGAATAGTAACAATCTCTTGTATCACAGAGTAACTGGTATAAGTGTAACCAACTGAAGAGTTGTTAGTAATGATGCGCTTCACTGTCCCGTGCGCACATTGGAATAGTCCATGAGTTTGCTAACTCGTATGTGCTGCTCCAGTGTTCATATGACAATTAAGCAAATGAGTCAAACAGTTCCTGCTCCTATACGGACACGTACCTCGGTGTCCTAGGGTACCGGTAATACAATCAAATTGCCATGCACATTCAGATGATATGCCTCATCGCATACAATTTGCAGGTATAATATTCCTACCTTCCACTCAAATCTCATGGACGCCTCTATGGACGTGTGCGGTGGATAGGCGGCGTGGAACAGTTCCGGCGTCTGGCTTGTAGCTGCCTGAAGTTCGCTGTTCCCGGATCTCGCGGGATTTCGGAAGCATTGTGTATCCTGGACAACACAGAGCACTACTTGGCAGATTCTGTACTCGGCGTCCTGGAAATTTAGATTCTTCCGATTATGGTGATATTTGCATGGCCATGCATAAGGTGCGGAGATATTTCTGTCACAGGTGTGCGGCCCAGACGCGTTTCGGGAACTCTTTCCCTTCGTCAGTGGAAGGTAGGAATATTATACCTGCAAATTGTATGCGATGAGGCATACCATCTGAATGTGCATGGCAATTTGATTGTATTACCGGTACCCGTATAGGAGCAGGAACTGTTTGACTCATTTGCTTAATTGTCATATGAACACTGGAGCAGCACATACGAGTTAGCAAACTCATGGACTATTCCAATGTGCGCACGGGACAGTGAAGCGCATCATTACTAACAACTCTTCAGTTGGTTACACTTATACCTAGGGTTGTCCCGATACCGATACTAGTATCGGTATCGGGACCGATTCCGAGTTTTCTCGGCGGTACTCAGCCGCCGATACCCCGCCCCGATACATAAATAGAATACTTTTTTTTTTTCCCGCAATGAATATTTTTGCGGCCCGGCAAAGATGCAGCATCGGGAGAGAGGAGGGGCTGGAGTCCGTAACTATGGGCGGGGCCCGGTGCAGTCACTGTACTCTTACACCGGGCCCCGCCGCTCACCAAAGTATTTATAAACGTGAATCCTTATCCTGTTATTAAGTTGAACTAACGCTGCCCTCTCCCATGTTCCCCTGTATCCCCCTGTATCCCCACAGCACTTACTTAAGCTTCCATAGCAGGCAGAGCAGACGGCAGCAGTAACGTCACTCACTGACGTAGAGCGCCTGCTCCGCCCACTTTATGAATGAAGCAGGCGGAGCAGACGCGCGACGTCAGTGAGTGACGTTACTGGTGCCGTCCGCTCTGCCTGCTATGGAAGCTTAAGTAAGTGCTGTGGGGATACAGGGGGATACAGGGGAACATGGGAGAGGGCAGCGTTAGTTCAACTTAATAACAGGATAAGGATTCACGTTTATAAATACTTCGGTGAGCGGCGGGGCCCGGTGTATTGGGGGACACTGTTATGAGGGGGATCTGTGGATGACATATAGCAGTGTCATCCACAGATCCTCCCCATAACAGTTCCATCCACAGATCCCCTATAACAGCACCATCCACAGATCCCCCACCAAATAACAATGCCATCCTCAGATCCCCCCACCCCATAACAATGCCATCCACAGATATCCCACCCCATAGCAGTACCATCCACAGATCCCCATAACAGTGCCATCCACAAATCCCCATAACAGTGCCATCCACAGATCCCCCATAACAGTGCCATCCACAGATCCCCCATAACAGTGCCATCCACAGATCCCCATAACAATGCCATCCACAGATATCCCACCCCATAGCAGTACCATCCACAGATCCCCATAACAGTGCCATCCACAAATCCCCATAACAGTGCCATCCACAGATCCCCCATAACAGTGCCATCCACAGATCCCCCATAACAGTGCCATCCACAGATCCCCCATAACAGTGCCATCCACAGATCCCCATAACAGTGCCATCCACAGATCCCCCATAACAGTGCCATCCACAGATCCCCCATAACAGTGCCATCCACAGATCCCCCATAACAGTGCCATCCACAGATCCCCATAACAGTGCCATCCACAGATCCCCCATAACAGTGCCATCCACAGATCCCCCATAACAGCGCCATCCACAGATCCCCCATAACAGTGCCATCCACAGATCCCCCATAACAGTGCCATCCACAGATCCCCCATAACAGTGCCATCCACAGGTCCCCCATAACAGTGCCATCCACAGATCCCCCACATGACAGTGCGTCATCCACTGTCACGGCCATGGCTATGACCGTGACTTCTGAACCGCATGCGGTTGTCAGCGGTTTTCATTGGTGTTCAATCACAGGTGAGGGCTGTGGTATTGGCCTCACCTGTGGTTGCCGCTGGCAACAGTATGTATGTGGCAGCGTAGCAGGCTGAGCTGTGCCATGCAGCTCGCTACGCTGCGCATGCGGTTTTGTGTGTGATGTGTGGATGTGTGCACTGTGTTTTATGTTATTGTGTGCACGTTCCCTTTAAGTGGTGTTTTCCCTTCCCTGGTGTTGGAAGGGTTAATCTCCTTCCTAGTGTGTGTGTGCACTGGGTGTGTCCGACTGTGGGGTGTGGCTTCTTGGCCTATAAAGCCTCACTGCTTTTGCAGGCCTTCAGGTTGCTTCAGCCATGCTTAGCTGAGAGCAGCCTCATGTATTTATTACCTGCCAGTAAGAGCCACCCCTGTGGTCATAAACCTTAATGTCATAACCATAATGTCGCTTTAAGTTATTTCTAGTTATGTGTGATGTCCGTGTGATGTTTTATATGTGATTTTGTGCAGCTATGGATCTGGGTCCCTGTGTGGGGATGCGTTTGTGATCTGCACCCTGCTAACACAGGGATCCAAGGCTGTGGCAGGTAGGTGGAACTCTTTGTTCACCTGCCATATCCATAGAGCTGTTTATGTCTCCCCTTTTCCTGCAGCTTGGCCGTTGAGACTCCTGCTCCTCCGTGTCTAGGAGGAGTGGGCTTGTCTTACTCAGCTCCTAGGTGAGGGTCATCTTGAGGGCTAGCAGGGACTTTTAGGTTCCGGAGCATGGGCCCTCCTACCATCAAGGTTGGCTCATGTAGCTAGGAGCCAGGGTCAGGTTAGGGATGCGTTTAGGAGGTGACCTGCTCCCTAATCCTGTCTTCATGGCCAAGCAGCCGTAACATCACCGGGCTCCACACGGCTGAGGATTTCCCCCATCCTCAGCCGTGACATCCACAGATCCACAGATCCCCCAAAACGGTCACATGACATTTAAAAAAAGTATCGGTATTCGGTATCGGTGACTACTTGAAAAAAAGTATCGGTACTTGTACTCGGTCCTAAAAAAGTGGTATCGGGACAACCCTACTTATACCAGTTACTCTGTGATACAAGAGATTGTTACTATTCAACCATCCCTATATGTGGCATTTATTATGTATTTTATCTTTAGATTTTAGTTTGTTTGGTTTTAATATAGTAGTTACTACTGTTGAACGAACGAAGTTAACGAAATGGAATTCAATCCAAATTTTCCAGAAAATTTTTGATTTGGCACGAATCCGAATTCCCTAGCGCTTTGTGGTAACTAGTGTTGAGTGAATCAAAGTATCCAATGTGGAATTTAATCTGAAGTTTAGGAAAAATTCCGAATTTTCTCATGCTTCATGGTAATGAATCAGTTTTTTTTTTGTGTTACACGTATTACAAAGTGAAAGTAAGAAGCCTGGGAACACAAGATTATAATGCAAACCCGCAGATAGCCACCCCCTGTGATGTCACAGCCCTTTAAAAGCCTCATCCCGTAATGATGCGCTTCACTATCCCGTGCGCACATTGGAATAGTCCATGAGTTTGCTAACTCGTATGTGCTGCTCCAGTGTTCATATGACAATTAAGCAAATGAGTCAAACAGTTCCTGCTCCTATACGGGTACCGGTAATACAATCAAATTGCCATGCACATTCAGATGGTATGCCTCATCGCATACAATTTGCAGGTATAATATTCCTACCTTCCACTGACGAAGGGAAAGAGTTCCCGAAACGCGTCTGGGCCGCACACCTGTGACAGAAATATCTCCGCACCTTATGCATGGCCATGCAAATATCACCATAATCGGAAGAATCTAAATTTCCAGGACGCCGAGTACAGAATCTGCCAAGTAGTGCTCTGTGTTGTCCAGGATACACAATGCTTCCGAAATCCCGCGAGATCCGGGAACAGCGAACTTCAGGCAGCTACAAGCCAGACGCCGGAACTGTTCCACGCCGCCTATCCACCGCACACGTCCATAGAGGCGTCCATGAGATTTGAGTGGAAGGTAGGAATATTATACCTGCAAATTGTATGCGATGAGGCATACCATCTGAATGCGCATGGCAATTTGATTGTATTACCGGTACCCTAGGACACCGAGGTACGTGTCCGTATAGGAGCAGGAACTGTTTGACTCATTTGCTTAATTGTCATATGAACACTGGAGCAGCACATACGAGTTAGCAAACTCATGGACTATTCCAATGTGCGCACGGGACAGTGAAGCGCATCATTACTAACAACTCTTCAGTTGGTTACACTTATACCAGTTACTCTGTGATACAAGAGATTGTTACTATTCAACCATCCCTATATGTGGCATTTATTATGTATTTTATCTTTAGATTTTAGTTTGTATGGTTTTAATATAGTAGTTACTACTGTTGAACGAACGAAGTTAACAAAGTGGAATTCAATCCAAATTTTCCAGAAAATTTTTGATTTGGCACGAATCCGAATTCCCTAGCGCTTTGTGGTAACTAGTGTTGAGTGAATCAAAGTATCCAATGTGGAATTTAATCTGAAGTTTAGGAAAAATTCCGAATTTTCTCATGCTTCATGGTAATGAATCAGTTTTTTTTTTGTGTTACACGTATTACAAAGTGAAAGTAAGAAGCCTGGGAACACAAGATTATAATGCAAACCCGCAGATAGCCACCCCCTGTGATGTCACAGCCCTTTAAAAGCCTCATCCCGTGCGATCTCTGCCATTTCACTGTGAGCTGAGCATAGGGAGAGGCGTGGAAGCTCTGTTGAGCTAGGGATAGTAGTGCTGACAATCTGTAGAAAAAGTAAATACTGAATTGCCAGGGTGAAAGGGACAGCCCAGGGATAGTGCAGGGACTGTAATCTAAGGCTAAAGGGATGCATAGGAGACAGTGCAGTCTGAATCAATCTCGGGGTAGGGCACAGAGATATCTAATTGAACAGTGTCCACAGTGAATAATAGAAAAACAATTCTTTTGGGTCCTGATTCCGAAATTGGGGTGGATAACCTATCTCATTCTAATGTTATTGGGGTGTCCACCTTGTTTAATACATAAACAATTCTAATAAGTCTTCATTCCCAAATTTGGGTGAATAACCATTCATTAAACTGTTATTGAGGTGCCCATCTTGTTTAATAGATTAACAAATCTATTAGGCCTTGATTCTCAAATTTGGGTGAATAATCAGTCTCCTTCAACTGTTATTGGAACGTCCATCTTGTTTAATAGGTAAACAATTCCATTAGGCCTTCATTCTCAAATTAGAGTGTATAACTTGTCTTGTGCTACTGTTATTAGGGTGTCCACATAGTTTAATAGATAATCAATTCTATTAGGCCTTGATTCTCAAATTTGGGAAAATAACCCGTCTCCTTAAACTGTTATTGGGGTGTCCACCTTGTTTAATAGATAAACAATTTTATTACGCCCTGATTCTCAAATTGGGGTGCATAACTTGTGTTGGTCTGTTGTTTTTGGGGTGTATAAGCTTATTTAATACATATATAATTCCATTAGGCCTTGATTAAAAAAAAAGTGGTGAATAACCTGTCTCCAACTGTTATTGGGGTGTCGACCTTGTTTAATAGATATGCAATTCTCTTAGGCCTTGTTTATCAAATTGGGGTGAATGACTTGTCTTTTTCTACTGTTATGGGGGAGTCCACCCTGTTTAATGGATATACAATTCTATTACGTCTTGATTCTCAAATTGGGATGAATAAACTGTCTTGTTCTACTGTTGTTGGGGTTTCCACACTGACATTGAAAAATGTTTTTTTTTTTACATATACAGTTAGTGTTACTGCACAGTATGTCCAACAGACAGTTGCCAGGGCCCTCCAAAATAAAGGGAATGTGGCAAAAATTTTGCAGTAGCTGACACAAGTAGCAGGCGCTGCAACAATAGGCCAGAGCTGCCACTGTCATCCAGTTGTCATGTTTTGACAACCAATTTCACTGTCCTGGAATGTTTGACTCAGTCTTCAACATCATCTCAACTGATATCAGACACCCACAGCCAAGAGTTGGTGGCTTCCTCTGACACCACACTTAGTTGACATGGCACAGGAATAAGCTCTGTGTCCTTCCCTGTTCTGAACCTGCCTCTTTCCTCTGCTGCTCTGCTTTTCAGCAAGGACGAGCTTAGTGAGGATGGTCAGCAGCTACAGACCAGCCCAGAATTGGAAGAGAAGTCCTCTGCATCCTCCCATAGACGTGCAAGTAGCGATAATGACAGTCGCATGGGAGCAGGTGTTGTGGGCAGTCAGGAACCTGGCCATGAGACTGGTGAGAGTGACATAAGTGATGACTAGACAGTAGTGGATGATAATGTAGCTGATCGCACGTGGGAGCTGGGTGAAGATGGGGTTTCATCACCATCAGGGGGTGAGGGTAGCAGCTTGCCCGTGAGACAGCGGGAAGGTGGCAGCATTCTGCTGAGTTAACAGGGTTCAAACATTGCCGTGAGACAGCAGGGTGGCAACAGTGTGAGATCTGGAGCCAAACATGCTTTGGATAAATCGTCTGCTTCTCAGGAGACTATCTGTCCAGAAACAACTAGCGGTGCATGGCTTCATAGAGGCGGCGGCAGGCAGTCATCACAGCCAGTGGTGGTGGTAAAACGCTATACTCGCCAGTGTTGGAATTTTTAATCAAGTTGTTGGAGGACGTTAACATGACAGTATGCAGGATCTATGGGAAGAAGGTGAAGTACGGCCAGGGTGCTATTTTCGGCACCACAGTCCTGCGTCAACATGTGGAGCACATGGGAAAACTTTGGCTCTAATGTAATGGTACAGCCTGACGCAGCAACTGCTGCATCTCCCAGTGGCCTACACCACTTTTCTAGCAGTCAGGGATCTTTAACCTCAAGAGAAGGAAGCTGCCGTTTCTTTCCTTCGTCTATTGCTCCTGATGCTCCTCCTCCTACTCCTCGTCACGTGTTTCGCCAGCAATCAATCACCGAGGCAATTACAAAAAGACAACAACATGAGTGCACTCCTCCAATGGCACAGAAGCTAAACGTGCTTCTGGCCAAATTACTGGTACTACATTCCCTCCCTTTCCATGTGGTTGACTCTGTACATTTCAGAAAATTAATTGCTTCTGCTGATCGAAGGTGGAAAGTTCCAAGCCTTCATAACTCTAAAAATGCTGTACCAGCACTGCATACATAAATACAGCAGAAGGTGGGCCAGTCCTTGAGCCTGGCGGTGTCTGGTACAGTTCATGGCAGCACCAACGTGTGGAGCTATAACTATAGTCAAGGACAATATATTTCCTTTACGGCCCACTGGGTAAATGTAGTTCCTGCCCAGGCACGCCAGCAGCTTGGCCAGGTAATGGCAATGCCACCTCCGCATTGTAATTGTGGGATTTATACGCCAATGTCCTCCTCTGCCTCCTCATTCTTCACCTTGTCCACAGCCTCCATTGTAGGAACAGTTCAGAATGGTCCTCCAGCATACCAAATATGCAGAGCACAGATGTTTCATGCTATTATCCACCTGGTAAGCCTGGGCACACCGGGGAGGAACTGGTCTGCGTCCTTCACCTAAAATCGAATCCTGGCTGTCTCCTCACCAACTGAAGATCAGAACCATAGTCACCGATAATGGGAAGAACATTCTGTCAGCACTGCATCAAGAAGTGTTGACCCATACACCCTGCATGGTGCATGTCTTTAATCTGGTTATAACACGGTTCCTGAAGTCTTCCACCAAACTGCAAGACATCTTGAAAATGGCCAGGAAATTGTGCATTCACTTTAGCCACTCTTACCATGCACAACATGCAATCCTAGACCTGCAATGGCAGAATGGTATTCCCCAATATTGCCTCGATTTCAACTAATATAAGACGAATATTCAATCGAATATTCGTGAAATATCGCGAAATAGAATATGGCACCTCCCGCTCATCACTACTCAGCTGCAGAAAATTTTTATCATTTAGTAATCAAACATTTTTTAATAGTTTTAGATATTCACAGAAATTGAAACAAATACCCGTTTAAAGATATTTTTGCATAGAAAATCAAGAGCATTTAATACTGTATAAATAAATAATATTTAACAAAACAGCAAAAGCAAATACTAGATGAATGGAATGATAGATAGATAGATAGATAGACAGCCAGACAGTTGGAAACAGTAGTTAGACAAATGTAATAAATGTATCCATGTTTTTCTTTTGTATATATTTATTTATTACTGTTTCTTGTAGCATTGAATTGTTGAGTAGGAGAAATAAAAATTAGTGTTGCATGGTCATGATACTTTACATAATCTGGAAGAAATATGCTATGAATATTTTTGTTGCTTTGGATAGGTATGCTATGTATAATCACAATTTATTAAACATAGTGTTCCTGACTAACTATGATGTACTGTACAAGCATTGTCTATATTACCAAGGGAAATTAGATGGGTAAATTATGAATAAGTTAAGTTTACTTGTGTCTCACATACACTGACTAATGAATATTGAAGACATACTGGAATTCTAGAGCCTTCCCTAGATTAATAAGAACCGATTCTGTGACTAAAATGTTAGATCAATGATTATTTTCAGTGTCTAACACTGGCAGCAGTGAGTGTAGTTCATCATTTTAGAGCATACAGATTAGGCAATGAATAATTGGAAGACTTACTTGTTATTGAAAAAGAACCCGCCTGCACTTTTATCATTCTTCTGAAATACAAAAAGCATTTGACCATAGTCTGTATGTTATGTGAGACAGTGACAGGCAGAGTGATTGATGGCAGATATTTTTCCCCCAGAAACCTGTCATATGCAGCTTTAGCTCCAGGGAATGCCTAGTATGTAGTAGAAAGCCCAAGCTTTCCTGTGGAGGCTTTGTAGAAAAGCCGGTATAGGGCTTGGAGTTTGGATTGGGGAAGAGTTGGGCGGGTTTCCAAGTCCGCAGTCGACTTCTGGTAAGGCCTCATGCACACGACCATATTTTGTTTCCGTGTCCGTTCCGTTTTTTTTGCGGATAGGATGCGGATCCATTCATTTCAATGGGTCCACAAAAAACGTGGACAGCACACCGTGTGCTGTCCGCATCAGTATGTCCCTTCCGTTGCTCCGCAAAAAAAAATAGTGCATGTCCTATTTTTTTCTAGTTTGCGGACAAGGATAGGCATTATTACAATGGATCCACAAAAAAAACGGATGCCATACGGAAAGTCATCAGTTTTTTTTGCGGATCTGCAATTTGCAGACCGCAAAACACATACGGTCGTGTGCATGTAGTCTAAGGGCTGTTTCACACGAGCGGATGCCGTGCATGACATCCGCTCCGTGAATGACAGCCAAGACCCGATGCGGACAGCAGAAGCACGGAGCATTAACATGATTGATAATGCTCCGTGCTTCTCTGTGATCTCTTTACTACAAAATCACAGTGACAACTTTATCTCACTGTGATTTCGTAGTAAAGAGATCACAGAGAGGCACGGAGCATTATCAATCATGTTAATGCTCCGTGCTTCTGCAGTCTGCATCGGGTCTTGGCTGTCATTCACGGAGCGGATGTCACGCACGGCATCCGCTCGTGTGAAACAGCCCTAAGTGTGCTAGCCTGCTGTCTCTGATTAGCTGCACCTGCAACACTTGCATAAAGAAAACCCGGGCAGAGAGTCTGGGCCCTGAGAGCTGGATTATATTGAAACTGATATGCTGGAACATGTGAGTAGCTTGCTGTGGTGAACTTCAGTGCTGACAGTACCGTATTTAGAACAGTTAGTAAAACACTGTCTAGGTAGTGCTCAGACGAGCAGGATTTGTTTTGTGTTTTTTCCTGAATTATAAAGGACCTTTGTTTTGCCGCTGAAACCACAATAAAGTGGAACTTTTGTTTGGACTTACTGTGTCTCTGTCACTGACTGTCAGCCAGCCGGCCAATCCTGCCTCTATCAGAGCTAATTCCCACATATGGTGGAGGCTGTGGGCACAGTCTTAAAGAGATATACACTGATTAAATGGTCTTTAACAGCTCCAAGCTGAAAACAGTTGCTAGGGGCAACCACACTATTAAAACTTCCTGCAGAGTGCTGCAAAGTGGATGTCCTGGGTAAAGGCCGCAACAGGACTACCAAAAGAGACTGTTAACATGGAGGAATTACTGAAATATTTGCTTCAGGCGAATGCCAGCCCCCAGCAGGCCGCTGACAACCAAATAATGGTCAGCACATCCCTGCAAGAAGCCAGTGCCACCCAGCGACAAGTACATGAGGAAGCCATGCGTGCCCAGGCAGAAACAAATGCCTTGCTAGTGGAATCCAAACGACTGGCCTTAGGCTGGTTTCACACGGGCATTGCGGGAAAAGGTGCGGGTGCATTGCAGTAACATGCACGATTTTTCTGCACGAGTGCAAAACATTGTAATGCGTTTTTCACTCGCGTGAGAAAAATCGCGCTCGTTTGGTACCCAAACCCGAACTTCTTCACAGAAGTTCGGGCTTGGGATCGGTGTTCTGTAGATTGTATTATTTTCCCTTATTACACGGTTATAAGTGAAAATAATAGCATTCTGAATACAAAATGCTAAGTAAAATAGGGCTGGAGGGGATAAAAATAAAATAAAAAAATTTAACTCACTTTAAACTGATAGGAATAGTACTACTTAACATACCACTCATATCGGGTAGCACAGTACACTGCACGGCGCACGCGCAGTGCCCCAAATTGGAAGTAAGAGGACCGACCAAGCATCTTTTTTCATCTCCCGGGTACGAAAATCTATTCCATACACGTCCCCTGATAGGGGACGTAACAGGGATTAAACTGATAGGAATAGGACTACTTAACATACCACTCATATCGGGAAGCACAGTACATTGCACGGCGCACGCGCCGTGCCCCAAATTGGAAGTAAGGCTACTTTCACACTAGCGTTCGGGGCTCCGCTTGTGAGTTCCGTTTGAAGGCTCTCACAAGCGGCCCCGAACGGATCCGTACTGCCCCAATGCATTCTGAGTGGATGCGGATCCGCTCAGAATGCATCAGTTTGGCACCGTTTGGCCTCCGCTCCGCTCAGCAGGCGGACACCCGAATGCAGCTTGCAGCGTTTTCGTGTTCGCCTGGCCGTGCGGAACCAAACGGATCCGTCCAGACTTACAATGCAAGTCAATGGGGACGGATCCGTTTGACGTTGACACAATATGGTGCAATTTCAAACGGATCCGTCCCCCATTGACTTTCAATGTAAAGTCAGGAGTCCCTATTAATATACCATCAGATCGGAGTTTTCTCCAATCCGATGGTATATTTTAACTTGAAGCGTCCCCATCACCATGGGAACGCCTCTATGTTAGAATATACCATCGGATTTGAGTTACATCGTGAAACTCAGATCCGACAGTATATTCTAAACACAGAAGCGTTCCCATGGTGATGGGGACGCTTCAAGTTAGAATATACTGAGAACTGTGTACATGACTGCCCCCTGCTGCCTGGCAGATGCTGCCAGGCAGCAGGGGGCAGACCCCCCCTCCTGTATTTAACTTATTGGTGGCCAGTGCGGGCCCCCCCTCCCTCCCCAGTATTAATTGTAACCAGTGCGGCCCCTCTCCCTCTATATTCATGGGTGGCAAGTACGGATTCCCAGTATTAAATATGACCAGTGCGGCCCCCCCCTTCCTCCCTCCCCAGTATTAAATATGACCAGTGCGGCCTCCCCCTCTCTCCCTCCCTCCCCAGTATTAAATATGACCAGTGCGGCCTCCCCCTCCCTCTATATTCATTGGTGGCCCGGCCAGTGCGGATTCCAAGTATTGTGACCAGTGCGGCCTCCCCTCTTCCCCCCCCCTAATTAAAATCACCCCCCCCCCCATCATTGGTGGCAGCGGAGAGTACCGATCGGAGTCCCAGTTTAAATCACTGGGGCTCCGATCGGTTACCATGGCAGCCAAGACGCTATTGCAGTCCTGGCTGCCGTGGTTACTTAGCAACAAATAGAAGCATTATACTTACCTGAAGAGCTGCGATCTCTGTGTCCGGCCGGGAGCTCCTGCCACTGGTAAGTGAAAGGTCGCAATGCGCCGCACAGACCTTTCACTTACCAGTAGGAGGAGCTCCCGGCCGGACACAGAGATAGCAGCTCTTCAGGTAAGTATAATGCTTCTATTTGTTGCTAAGTAACCATGGCAGCCAAGACTGCAATAGTGTCTTGGCTGCCATGGTAACCGATCAGAGCCCCAGCGATTTAAACTGGGACTCCGATCGGTACTCTCCGCTGCCACCAATGATGGGGGGGGTGATTTTAATTAGGGGGGGGGAGGGGAGGCCGCACTGGTCACAATACTTGGAATCCGCACTGGCCGGGCCACCAATGAATATAGAGGGAGGGGGAGGCCGCACTGGTCATATTTAATACTGGGGAGGGAGGGAGGGAGGGGGAGGCCGCACTGGTCATATTAAATACTGGGGAGGGAGGGAGGGGGAGGCCGCACTGGTCATATTTAATACTGGGGAGGGAGGGAGGGAGGGGGAGGCCAGTCTTGGCTGCCATGGTTACTTAGCAACAAATAGAAGTATTGTGACCAGTGCGGCCTCCCCTCTTCCCCCCCCCTAATTAAAATCACCCCCCCCCCATCATTGGTGGCAGCGGAGAGTACCGATCGGAGTCCCAGTTTAAATCACTGGGGCTCCGATCGGTTACCATGGCAGCCAAGACGCTATTGCAGTCCTGGCTGCCGTGGTTACTTAGCAACAAATAGAAGCATTATACTTACCTGAAGAGCTGCTATCTCTGTGTCCGGCCGGGAGCTCCTCCTACTGGTAAGTGAAAGGTCTGTGCGGCGCATTGCGACCTTTCACTTACCAGTGGCAGGAGCTCCCGGCCGGACACAGAGATCGCAGCTCTTCAGGTAAGTATAATGCTTCTATTTGTTGCTAAGTAACCACGGCAGCCAGGACTGCAATAGCGTCTTGGCTGCCATGGTAACCGATCGGAGCCCCAGTGATTTAAACTGGGACTCCGATCGGTACTCTCCGCTGCCACCAATGATGGGGGGGTGATTTTAATTAGGGGGGGGGAAGAAGGGAGGCCGCACTGGTCACAATACTTGGAATCCGCACTGGCCGGGCCACCAATGAATATAGAGGGAGGGGGAGGCCGCACTGGTCATATTTAATACTGGGGAGGGAGGGAGAGAGGGGGAGGCCGCACTGGTCATATTTAATACTGGGGAGGGAGGAAGGGGGAGGCCGCACTGGTCATATTTAATACTGGGAATCCGCACTTGCCACCCATGAATATAGAGGGAGAGGGGCCGCACTGGTTACAATTAATACTGGGGAGGGAGGGGGGGCCCGCACTGGCCACCAATAAGTTAAATACAGGAGGGGGGGTCTGCCCCCTGCTGCCTGGCAGCATCTGCCAGGCAGCAGGGGGCAGTCATGTACACAGTTCTCAGTATATTCTAACTTGAAGCGTCCCCATCACCATGGGAACGCTTCTGTGTTTAGAATATACTGTCGGATCTGAGTTTTCCAAAGTGAAAAATCAGATCTGAAATAAACAGTTATGCAAACGGATCCGTTCTGAACGGATGCAAGCGTTTGCATTATAGGAGCGGATCCGTCTGTGCAGACACCAGAAGGATCCGCTCCTAACGCAAGTGTTAAAGTAGCCTAAGAGGACCGACCAAGCATCTTTTTCGATCTCCCTGTTCCTAAAATCTATTCCATACACTGGAGTGTGCCCTGCGAAGAGTGCTGGATCAGGCCGTAGAAGAGCATGATGAGGAAGAGTTGTGGTCACAATCACCAACAGAAGCAGCCTTGTCGTCGTCGATTGCTGGACCTGCGGCAACGCAGAGAGAGGAGTCTGAAGAAGAGGAGTCAGAAGAGGAAGGTGGCTTTGAGGAGGTGGAAGACCAACCACAGCAGGCGTCCCAGGGGGCTTGTCACCTTTCGGGGACCCTTGGTGTTGTACGTGGCTGGGTGGAGAAAGAGACCTTCAATGACGTCAGTGAGGACAAGGAACGGGACATGGCTAGCTTGGTATCCAACCTTGCGCAAATGGGGAGTTTGCGGTTGTGCAAATGGACTGTTTAAAGTTGTTTGCGGTGCGTTAAACGGGGAGTTTGGTCTGTAAGAGTTTGGTCTGTCACAGTGAAGTGGGCGTAACCCTTACACTACCTGATTGATACAACATCATGCCTGATGTTTTAAAGCACGTTATTCCAAACAACTTAGGAATGTTAGGTGATTTATGCCCTTTATGGATTAAAACCCGACTCTGCGTCAACTATGTAATTTTCCATGGGAGTTTTGTCATGGATCCTCCTCCGGCATGCCACAGTCCAGGTGTTAGTCCCCTTGAAACAACTTTTCCATCACTATTGTGGCCAGAAAGAGTCCCTGTGGGATTTAAAATTCACCTGCCTATTGAAGTCTATGGCGGTTCGCCCGGTTCGCCCGTTCGCCAACATTTGCGGAAATTCACGTTTGCCGTTCACGAACGGAAAATTTTATGTTTGCGACATCTCTAGACATCACCCTTATACGCTGTGTAAAGCATACTTTTTAACTTGTTTTGGAACTTCTGCATCCTTTCCGACTTCCGGTAATTCGGTAACATTTCAGCCACTTTCTGCTTATACCGGGGGTCTAGAAGCGTGGCCACCCAGTACAGGTCGTTCTCATTCAGCCTTTTTATACGAGGGACCCTCAACGGGCATGACAGCATGAAAGACCCCATTTACACAAGGTTGGATGCCGAGCTACTCATGTCCCTTTCCTCGTCCTTACTGATCTCATTGAAGATCTGTTCTTCCTCCCAGCCACGTACAACACCACGGGTACCAGATAGGTGACAATGAGCACCCTGGGATGCCTGCTGTGGTTGGTCTTCCTCCTCCTCAAAGCCACATTACTCCTCTGACTCCTCTTCCTCAGACTCCTCTTCCAGCGTTGCCGCAGGTCCAGCAAGCGATGATGACAAGGCTGTTTCTGGTGGTGATGGTGACCACAACTCTTCCTCTTCCTCTTCACGCTCATCTACGGCCTGATCCAGCACTCTTCGCAGGGCACGCTCCAGGAAGAAAACAAATGGGATGATGTCGCTGATGGTGCCTTCGATGCGACTGACTAGGTTTGTCACCTCCTCAAAAGGACGCATGAGCCTACAGGCATTGCGAATGAGCGTCCAGTAATGTGGCAAAAAAATACCCAGCTCCGCAGAGGCTGTCCTAGCACCCCGGTCATACAAATACTCGTTGATGGCTTTTTCTTGTTGGAGAAGGCGGTCAAACATTAGGAGTGTTGTATTCCAACAAGTCGGGCTGTCGCAAATCAAGCGCCTCACTGGCATGTTGTTTCGCCGCTGAATATCGGAAAAGTGCGCCATGGCCGTGTAGGAACGCCTGAAATGGCCACACACCTTCCTGGCCTGCTTGAGGATGTCCTGTAAGCCTGGGTACTTATGCACAAAGCGTTGTACGATCAGATTCAACACATATGTCAACTTGCCCAAATTCAATGCCGCCAACAAATTGCTTCCGTTGTCACACACCACTTTGCCGATCTCTTGGTGCGGGGTCAGTCACTGATCCACCTGTGCGTTCAGGGCGGACAGGAGTGCTGGTCCGGTGTGACTCTCTGCTTTCAGGCAAGTCAACACCAAGACGGCGTGACACTGTCCTATCCGGGATGTGGAATAGCCCCTGGGGAGCTGGGGGGGTGCAGTTGATGTGGAGCAAGACGCAGCAGGAGAAGAGGACTCAGCCGAGGAGGTTAGTGAAGAGGATGGAGTAGGAGGAGTAGAGGAGGTCGCAGCAGGCCTGCTTGCAAGTCGTGGCGGTGTCACCAATTCCTCTTCAGAGCCACGCATTCCATGCTTGGCAGCCGTCAGCAGGTTTACCCAATGCGCAGTGTACGTGATATACCTGCCCTGACCGTGCTTTGCAGACCAGGTATCAGTGGTCAGATGGACCCTTGCCCCAACACTGTGTGCCAGACATGCCATGACTTACTTTTCCACAATAGAGTACAGATTGGGGTTTGCCTTTTGTGAAAAAAAAAAATTCGGCCGGGTACCTTCCACTGCGGTGTCCCAATAACTACGAATTTTTTGAAGGCCTCAGACTCCACCAGCTTGTATGGTAAAAGCTGGCGGGCTAAGAGTTCCGACAAGCCAGCTGTCAGACGCCGGGCAAGGAGGTGACTCTGTGACATTGGCTTCTTACGCTCAAACATTTCCTTGACAGACACCTGACTGTGGGCAGATGAGCAGGAACTGCTGAAGGTGAGAGGCGGAGTGGCGGGTGGTTGAGAGGGGGCAAGGAGGACAGCAGTGGTTGACGTGGCTGAAGATGCTGGATCAGGAGGAGGATGGTGGCTTTGAGTTTGTGTGCTGCTTGTACTCATCATGTGTTGATCCCATAGGCGTTTGTGATGTGAGATCATGTGCCTTCGCAAAGCAGTTGTACCTAGGTGGGTGTTGGACTTCCCACGACTCAGTTTCTTTTGGCACAGGTTGCAAATGGCATTGCTGGTATCAGAGGCAGACACACAAAAAAAAATGCCACACTGCTGAGCTTTGCAATGACGGCATTCTGGTGGTGGCAACAGCATGCGTTGATTGGCGTGCTGTCTGGCTGACCCTGGGTGCCAATACATGCTGTCTGACTGTGCCACTAGCTCCTTGCGACGACCTCCCCCTGCTTCCAACTCGTCCCCTCCTCCTCTCTGTCTCCCCATCTGAACTTTCCCCCTGTTCTTCTTCTCTTCGAGCGGGCACCCACGTGACATCCACGGACACATCATCATTATCAACCGCTTCACTTGTATCTTACAACTCAGCAAAGGAAGCAGCAGCGGGTACAACATCATCATCATCACACCGTACGTCCATGTGTGTAATGCTGCCTGAATGAGACATATCTCTGTTATCTATATCCTCTGGCAATAATGGTTGCGCATCACTCATTTATTTCAACTGATGTGTAAATAACTCCTCTGACAGATCAAGTGAAGCGGCTGTGGTGCTAGTGTTGGTGGTGGTGGCGGGCGGGCGAGTGGTAACTTGAGACGTGCCCGAAGCTGAGCTGGAGGAGGATGGTGCGTCAAGGTTTCGAGTGGAAGCTGTAGAAGATTGGGTGTCCTGTGTAAGCCAGTCAACTATGTCCTCTATGGCCTGTACGTGGCCTCTGAACACTGGCCATTATTCTAGGGCCAAAGGAAATCAGAGCACCACGACCACGATGGCCCCTTTGGGGTGGCCTGCCTCTGCCTGTAATTTTTTTTTTAGATTGGTGGTACTATGCGTGCAAGGTACTGTGACACCCTATATGAGTGGTGGGAAGTGGGCACAGTACAGTCTGTGGGCCTGACACTCACTGGCAGGCAACTGCAATTATAATACAGAGGAAAAATTAAATGACTTTTTTATGTGCAAGGTTCTGTGCCACCCTATATGAGTGGTGGGCAGTGGGCACAGTACAGTCTGTGGGCCTTACACTCACTGGCAGGCAACTGCAATTATATTACAGAGGAAAAATGTAATGACTTTTTTATCTGCAAGGTGCTGTGCCACCCTATATGAGTAGTAAGCAGTGGGCACAGTACACTCTGTGGGCCTGACACTCACTGGAAGGCAACTGCAATTATATTACAGAGGTCAAATTTAATGACTTTTTTATCTGCAAGGTGCTGTGCCACCCTATATGAGTGGCGGGCAGCGGGCACAGTACAGTCTGTGCGCCTGACACTCACTGGCAGGCAACTGCAATTATATTACAGAGGAAAAATTAAATGACTTTTTTATCTGCAAGGTGCTGTGCCACCCTATATGAGTGGTGGGCAGTGGGCACAGTACAGTCTGTGGGCCTGACACTCACTGGCAGGCAACTGCAATTATATTACAGAGGAAAATTTTTTATGACTTTTCTATCTGCAAGGTGCTGTGCCACCCTATATGAGTGGTGGGCAGTGGGCACAGTATAGTCAGTGGGCCTGACACTCACTGGCAGGCAACTGCAATTATATTACAGAGGAAAAATGAAATGACTTTTTTATCTGCAAGGTGCTGTGCCACCCTATATGAGTGGTGGGCAGTGGGCACAGTACAGTCTGTGGGCATGACACTCACTGGCAGGCAACTGCAATTATATTACAGAGAAAAAATGTAATGACTTTTTTATCTGCCAGGTACTGTGCCACCCGATATGAGTGGTGGGCACTGACAGTGGGCACAGTACAGTCAGTGGGCCTGACACACACTGGCAGGCAACTGCAATTATATTAAAGGGTAAACATTAAATTACTTTTTTATCTGCAAGGTACTGTGCCACCCGATATGAGTGGTGGGCACTGGCAGTGGGCACAGTACAGTCTGTGGGCCTTACACTCACTGGCAGGCAACTGCAATTATATTACAGAGGAAAAATGTAATGACTTTTTTATCTGCAAGGTGCTGTGCCACCCTATATGAGTAGTAAGCAGTGGGCACAGTACACTCTGTGGGCCTGACACTCACTGGAAGGCAACTGCAATTATATTACAGAGTCAAATTTAATGACTTTTTTATCTGCAAGGTGCTGTGCCACCCTATATGAGTGGCGGGCAGCGGGCACAGTACAGTCTGTGCGCCTGACACTCACTGGCAGGCAACTGCAATTATATTACAGAGGAAAAATTTAATGACTTTTTTATCTGCATGGTGCTGTGCCACCCTATATGAGTGGTGGGTAGTGGGCACAGTACAGTCTGTGGGTCTGACACTCACTGGCAGGCAGCTGCAATTATATTACAGAGGAAAAATTTTATGACTTTTTTATCTGCAAGGTGCTGTGCCACCCTATATGAGTGGTGGGCAGTGGGCACAGTATAGTCAGTGGGCCTGACACTCACTGGCAGGCAACTGCAATTATATTACAGAGGAAAAATGAAATGACTTTTTTATCTGCAAGGTGCTGTGCCACCCTATATGAGTGGTGGGCAGTGGGCACAGTACAGTCTGTGGGCATGACACTCACTGGCAGGCAACTGCAATTATATTACAGAGAAAAAATGTAATGACTTTTTTATCTGCCAGGTACTGTGCCACCCGATATGAGTGGTGGGCACTGACAGTGGGCACAGTACAGTCAGTGGGCCTGACACACACTGGCAGGCAACTGCAATTATATTAAAGGGTAAACATTAAATTACTTTTTTATCTGCAAGGTACTGTGCCACCCGATATGAGTGGTGGGCACTGGCAGTGTGCACAGTACAGTCTGTGGGCCTTACACTCACTGGCAGGCAACTGCAATTATATTACAGAGGAAAAATGTAATGACTTTTTTATCTGCAAGGTGCTGTGCCACCCTATATGAGTAGTGGGCAGTGGGCACAGTACACTCTGTGGGCCTGACACTCACTGGAAGGCAACTGCAATTATATTACAGAGTCAAATTTAATGACTTTTTTATCTGCAAGGTGCTGTGCCACCCTATATGAGTGGTGGGCAGTGGGCACAGTACAGTCTGTGGGCCTGACACTCACTGGCAGGCAACTGAAATTATATTACAGAGGAAAAATTAAATGACTTTTTTATCTGCAAGGTGCTGTGCCACCCTATATGAGTGGTGGGCAGTGGGCACAGTATAGTCTGTGGGCATGACACTTACTGGCAGGCAACTGCAATTATATTACAGAGAAAAAATTTAATGACTTTTTTATCTGCCAGGTACTGTGCCACCCGATATGAGTGGTGGGCACTGGCAGTGGGCACAGTACAGTCTGTGGGCCTGACACACACTGGCAGGCAACTGCAATTATATTAAAGGGTAAAAATTGAATGACTTTTTTATCTGCAAGATACTGTACCACCCCCTATGAGTGGTGTGCACACAGTACAGTCTGTGGGCCTGTGGCCTCTCACACACGGGCAGGCAACTGCAATATATATATATAGAAAAAAATATATAAAAGCAGACTGATGTACCAGCCCTAAAAAGGGATTTTTGGGATGCTGTCAGGACGCTGTCCTTACAGCAGATGAGTATTTGAGGACTGGAGTGGACACAGAACACTGGCCTAGCTAACGATTTCCTTATTAATTCAGCAGCAGCAGCAGCACTCTCCCTGCTCTAACTAACACTGCAGCTTCAGAATGAATCTAAGATGGATGCTGTCCTTGCTTTTTGATAGAAGGTGGGAGGGTATGCTGATTGGCTGGAATGTGTCGGCTGACTGTGAGGTACAGGGTCAAAGTTTACTCAATCATGATGTATAGGGGGCAGACCGAACCTCGCATATGTTCGCCCGCCGCGGCGAACGCGAACAAGCGATGTTCGCCGGGAACTGTTCACCGGCGAATAGTTCGGGACATCTCTAGTAATAGGGTGAATTGCTCCTTCCCACCAATGCCGCCATTCCTCGAACGCCAACTTAATGGCCAGCAATTCCCTATTTCCCACATCATAAATCCTTTCAGCAGTAGAGAGTTTTTTAGAGAAAAATGCACATGGGCGCCATTTACTAGGTGAAGGACCTTGCGACAAGATTGCTCCTACCCCTACCTCGGACGCGTCAACCTCAACAATAAATGTCTGAATCACGTCCGGTTGCATCAGAATAGGGGCCGAAGCAAAACATTCTTTCACAGCAGAAAAGGCCTGTATTGCTGCATCAGACCAGACAGAGATATATGCTCCCTTCCGAGTCATGTCTGTTAAAGGTTTAACCACCGATGAATAGTTCAAGATAAATTTACGGTAGTAGTTGGTAAACCCCAAAAACCGCATAAGCGCTTTCAGATTTTCGGGTCGATCCCAGTCCAACACAGCACGGACCTTCTCAGGATCTATACGAAAACCTGAGGATGAGAGCAGGTAACCCAGAAATTGCACTTCCTGTACAGCAAATACACACTTTTCCATCTTAGCATACAACTTATTCTCTCTTAGGATCTTTAACACCTGTCTCACATGATCCTGATGAGTCTCTATATCAGGCGAATAAATTAGTATGTCATCAAGGTATACAACGACAAACCTCTCCACCAGATGATGAAAGATATAATAAATGGACCGGCACTCCACAGTTGCTTTGCAAGTGATTCCTTTATTCGTCACCCATGTGACGCTCGTTTCGGCACAAGCATGTGCCTTTGTCAAACAACAGGTGATAATAGCTCATTCCCACAAGCAAGACAAACTATTTAAATAGGACAAACTTTTTAAATATCCCGCCCCCTAGTCACATGATCAGTCATGGAATGGAGGTTAAAGGCATCCTGCCCCCCACTCACACGACTGGTCACGTGATTATGACATCATATTACTACGTGACACAGTTACAATTCAAATTGGATACAAATGGAATACAAATCAAATGGAATACAAATCAAAATAGAGCAAGGCAGAGTATGTATCAAAACTTATACATTATTATAGAGCCGAATAATTAAGTCAGCAATCTATTATGAGAGCCAAAAAACACAACATATTACAATATATATATATTCAGTCACCATCCGTTCCGCAGATTAATTTTCAAATGAAGCTGTTCAATGTGTACTCTTTATTTAAACCCTTGGGGGCAAGTGTCTCGAGTCGGTGGATCCAATATGCTTCACGTTGGTGGAGCATCTGGATCCGATTCCCTCCACGTCGGGGTAAGGTCAATTCCTCTATAATTTGGAAACGCAATTGTGAGATGCAGTGATTTTTCTCAATAAAATGTTGGGGAACAGGCAACAAGGTATTTTCTTTCCTGATTGTTGATTTGTGTTTCCCCACTCGGTCTTTTAAGCGCATTGTGGTCTCTCCAACATAACACAACCCACATGGATATTTTAGTAGATAAATAACAAAGCTACTGTCACATGTGAAGTGACCCCGAACTGGAATTTGTTGTCCTGTATGTGGGTGTGATATGTTGGAGCCCTTAATAACGCTCGAACAGTGGACGCAGTTCAGACAGGGAAATGTTCCCTTCCTGACTGCAGAAAGAGTGAGCTGTCGTGAAGATGTCCTGTCACTGCCTATGTCGGCCCGGATAATCCTGTCTCTAATATTCTTGTTACGTTTGTAACATACCATTGGTAGTTCCCTAAATTCCTGGATCGTGGGGTATGCTCTCTGCAGGATGTTCCAGTGTTTATTAACCACTGCTTTTACTCTATCTATCCAGGGATGATATTTTACCACCAATGGTACTCTCTGTCCTTTCTCTCTCTCTTTTTTGTTGTTCTACAGGATTTTCCACCTTATTTCTTTGTTCCCATAACAGCTGGGAGGGATAGCCTCTATCTGTAAATTTTTGCGACATTTCCTGCATCCTAAGATTACGTGTGTCTGGATCCATTACAATTTTAGCCACTCTTTTAAATTGCGAATATGGTAGTGATTTTTTAACGGCTGGAGGGTGATTACTGTGGAATGATAGCAGGCTGTTTCTATCTGTTTCTTTGACATATAAGTCAGTTGTGATCCTGTTATTTGCTCCCCTGATCACCCATGTATCTAGAAAAGACACACGTTGTGAATCTTGGTGCAGGGTAAATTTTAATTCAGATCTTATGCTATTGATGTAGTCCATAAAGGACATAAGGGTCTCAGTGCCGCACCGCCATCCGCAAAAAATATCATCGATAAAACGTTTCCAAAATACACAATGATTTTGGTATAGTGTATTTGGGTAGATAAACTCTCTCTCAAAGTGTGCCATATAGCAATTTGCGTATGGCGGTGCGGCATTGGACCCCATCACGGTTCCGCACCGCTGCTGGAAAAATGTATCTTGAAATAAAAAGTAGTTACGTCGCAAAACTATAGAAAGCAGGGACAGAAAAAAATCCTTCTCAACCTCTGTATGTGTGCTTTCATCCAGTAATGCTTGAATGGCCTCTAGGCCTTTTTCATGAGTTATGCTAGTATATAAGCTGCACACATCCAGGGTGACCAGGATACAATCTTGTGACAGCTCAATCTCCCTAATTGTCTCTAAAAAATGTTGTGTGTCCCTAAGATATGACGGGGCCTTTTTTGTGAGTGGGGTCAACAATTTGTCAAGAAATATTGCAGGGGGAGAAAGTATTGAGTCCGTGGCTGCAACAATGGGGCGTCCAGGTGCTGCTCCAAGGATTTGTGCACCTTGGGTAGTGTATAAAATACGGGTGTCACAGGATGTTGGTTGATCAGAAATTCAGCTAACTTTTTATCAATGACATGCTTTTTTAAATTATTATCAACCAAATCCTGTAGCTCCCGTTTAATTGCCCAGACCGGATCCCCCTGCAATATTTCATAGACATTGTGGTCAGACAATTGTCCCAATATTTCCCTGACATAGTATTGTTTGTCTAATATGACAAGATGTCATTGACAAAGTGTTGAAAAAACGCAGAAGCATTGGTTAATCCGAAGGGCATGACCAGGTTTTCAAAATGACCCTCAGGGGTATTAAATGTGGTCTTCCACTCATCCCCCAACTTGATCCTTACCAGATTATATGCCCCCATCAGATCCAATTTAGAGAACACCTTGGCACCCACAATCTGACTAAACAAATCCAGAATCAAAGGAAGGGGGTAAGGATCATGGACGGTAATACGATTGAGCTCACGGAAGTCCAGGCATGGTCTCAGGGTACCATCTTTTTTCTTTACAAAGAAAAACCCAGCAGCCACTGGGCACTTGGATGGTCTAATATGTCCCTTTGCCAAACTCTCGCTAATATACTCTCGCATGGCCTCTCTTTCGGGTTACGAAAGATTATACAACCGAGATTTGGGCAATTTAGCTCCGGGAATAAGATTGACGGGACAGTCATACTCCCGGTGCGGAGGCAACTCCTGATTACCACTCTCAGAGAAAACATCAGAAAATTCTGAAATGAACGAGGGTACAGTTTTAGTGGTCACCATAGAGAATAAAGCATTAAGACAGTTGTCCATGCAAAAATCACTCCAATCGAGAATCTGTCTTCCTTGCCAGTCGTTGT
The DNA here is from genome assembly GCF_905171765.1 of Bufo bufo. Lineage (NCBI taxonomy): Eukaryota > Metazoa > Chordata > Amphibia > Anura > Bufonidae > Bufo > Bufo bufo. The sequence goes on along the minus strand of NC_053392.1, from coordinate 438,869,727 downwards.
TAGGGTTATGTTTGCTTAACCATGGTAAGCCCAACACCAACTGAGCAGGCAGACCCTCCAATACATAACAGGAGATAGATTCCTGATGCAAATCACCCACTCTTAAATGAATGTCATTCACTACCTGCGACAGACATTTTTGGGTGAGAGGTGCTGAGTCAATTGCAAAGACAGAAATACTTTTCTCTAATGCCTTAGTAGTCAACACATGAATGCGTACAAACTCTCCATCAATCAAGTTAACTCCTGCCCCACTGTCGATAAATGCTTTGATTTTCACAGTTTTGGACTCTAGAGCCACCTCGGCAGTCAGGAGAAAATGGGTACTACCAGTAAAAGACAAATGTAGGTTTTCTTGCTCCCCATCCACGCCACCAATAGTAATTTGAGGATTAAAAGTTTTTTTTCTTTTTGTTTACACCTTGATGCTGCAAGTACGGGCAAATGTTCATAAAATGTCCCTTCTTGCCACAATAAATGCAGACTCCTTTCACATGACCCAAGCTTTTTCCAGGAGTAGCTCCTCCTAACTGCATAGGCTCATCACAAGGCACAACTTCCAGTGTCTCTCCACCATAAGTGTCAAAGTAAGCAGTACCCTTATTGGACAGTACGTCCTGAAGGTGAGGACCCCTAGATCTCTCCCTCAGGCTTCTATCTAGACGTACAGCAAGGGACATAGCTGCCTCCAATGACACAGGATTTTCATGAAAGGCCAACGCGTCCTGCAGTCTCTCAGAGAGACCCTGACAGAATTGGCTGCGGAGAGCAGGATCGTTCCACTCAGTATCGGTAGCCCATCTCCTAAATTCAGAGCAATAGGTCTCCGCGGAACGATCTCCCTGCCGCAAACTCCGTAACTTGGTCTTGGCCTGAGAGATCCGATTCGGGTCATCGTAGATGAGAGCCAAGGCTCTGAAGAATTCATCTACCGACCGGAGGGACAGTAATCCGGTTGGCAGAGAAAAAGCCCAAGATTGGGCATCCTCTTTAAGCAATGAAATAATTATACCCACACGTTGACACTCATCCCCAGAAGAGTATGGACGCAGCTTAAAGTATAATTTACATGACTCCCTGAACCGGATGAAATTGTCACTACCCCCGGAAAACCTGTTCGGGAGAGCCACCTTCGGTTCAGGACAGGCCTGGGACCCACCACCGGAACCAGCAGCCTGTGGACTCTGAATCTGCAAGACTTGCGACAAGACAAGTTGCGCGGAGGTCTGCTACCTCCAAAGTCAGATTCTGCATCTGTTCGACCAGTGCAGACATAGTATCCATAGCAGATCAGAACAAAAATGGCGGTATGGGCTTGGGATAATGTCACGGATGTAGTAGGGGAGAACACCAAAAGCAATCAGGAAGGAAGGGGAAAGACACTAGGCCTCACCGCTAGGGAAGGAAAAGGGTCACCACCTATAAAACCCTGCTCCTGGTCCTAACTCCTATCCGTATGGGCACCTCTCGATGGTAGAGATACCCAGGAACCTAGAAAACCCTGGTGACCCTCAGATGCCCTAAAGATAATGACAGGGCAGAGACCACCTGTTCCTTCCCTGGTGAAGGAACCAGCATCTCACTGAGGCCTAGTAAACAACCCGGGGGGGGGGGGATACAAAACACGACAAGCGGAACACTTAACTTCAGAGGATGAAGGATGAACAGGACTTCAACACGAACCACACTCCAGCTCTTCCAAGACCAAATGAAGCTATCCCAAGCAAGGAGTGATGGGAAAAGTCAGACTAAATAGGGCGTGCTAGAGGTCACATGATCCACACCTGAACAGGAGGTGTGGACATACCAGCAAAACACAGACAAAGTGAAACCAAAAGAGGCTGTCAGATCACTAATGCATAGATAATCTTTCAGACCTTCTGGGACATGCCACAGCTGTGACAGACCCCTTCTTCCTCCCTAGTACTTTTTTCCCAACCACATGTGCACTAAAACTTTAGTAGATTAGTCCAATACTAACCTGAAAATTAGAGTTGAGCGAATCAACTTTGGATGAAACATCCGAAGTCGATTTGCATAATACTTTGTTTGAATACTGTACAGAGCGAACGCTCCGTACATTATTAGAATGTATTGGTTGGAACCGAACCCGAGTTCGGGAAATGTTTTTTTACTAATAGTTATTAATTTATGATAATTTATGAAATTATTATGCAAAGTCTCACGAGACTTCGCAAAGTAATAACCGGCTCATCTGAGCAATACATTCTAATACTGTATGGCGCGCTCGCTCTGTACAGTATTCAAATGAAGTATTATGCGAAACTTACATGGTGAGTGACACTTGCGCTGCCATGCTATTCTCTCTGCAGCTGATGTTTCCACCAGTATTGCCGCTGCCTGGTATTGTGGGTGAGTGTCCAGCCTGATCTCACCAATTGTGGATATCTACATGCTACACATTCCAATTGAATACCAGCGCTGGCACAGAGGGGGATAAGGAGTCCTACATATATACAGGACACTTGTTAACAAACCCCCAAATATATAATATCACTCTCTCTACCTGTATATGTGGACGATCATTAAGTAGTTTAGTCCTGATGTTCCAAGTAGCGCCAACAGTTCGTCCGGAGCGCTTCTGGCTCTACTCACACTTCGCGCGCAGCTCTGGCCGGCAGCTAGCGCACGTGTGGAGAAGCCTGCAGGGATGAGTCCAGGAGCGTCTTCGTGTGACGTCACAGCTTCGCTCTGGGTGCCTCCAAAGGACAATTTTTTCCAACGCGTTTCTGAACCTATGGGTTCCTTCGTCAGGGATGATTCATGTTTCAAATCCTATGGATTAAATAGGCTTCATGTTCCCAAGGTAACCCCTGCAGAGTTTACTCGGATTCTTAAGGACATTCTACTACTTAGTCTAGATCATCCTAACAGATTATTGTATGGGAGAGGTCTGTTAATTGTAGCTGGGTTATTTTACGTCATCCAAATGCAAATAGTTCAATTTCCTGGTTTAAGCCCTTTGGTGCTAGGCTATTTAGTCTGAAGATCCACTTGCTTTCACAGCGTGACATCTGTTTTATATAGTTCCCACCCCTCACATCCATTTTAACCAATTCAATGCCGCCAAAATGTGAGCCTGCAAAAGAACTGCCATGATATTCTGTATAGTGCTTGGACAGTGGGTGTCCATCAAATTTTTTGTTTATGTTGTTGATATGTTCGTTAATTCTAATCCTCATCTGGCGTTTGGTCCAACCCACATAAATTTTCTGTCAGGGGCATTTGATAAAATATATTACCCCCTTTGTATCACAGGTGATGTAATTTCTAATTGTATAAGTGGTTAGATCATCTCCTATCTGCAGAACAGGATTTTTCATGTACTGTTTGGCCACCCTGCAGTTTTTGAACATTTTACAGGGGAAGAAACCTGTCTTCATTCAGTTTTTATTTTTATTACCCGTTCCCTTGTTCTGAGAGGTTTTAACAGATGGAGCAACCAGATTAGCAAAATTTGGTGCTTTTCTGAAGATGAAGGTTGGTGCCCTCTGGATTTTTTCACCTATCAGTTTATCCTGTTTTGGGATATCATAGTGTTTTCTAATAATCCTTTTGAGGGCTCTATCTCCTTCTCTATATCTAGTTATAATCGGAACTTTGATCAATGTATTTTTATTGTTTACTTCCTCTCTCATTTATTTGTTGATGGGAAATCCTTTTCTTTATTTATTAGTTTATTTTTTAGTAATTCATTGCGATCTATCTTTTTTACTTCCTTCACAGTAGATTCTAGGTCAATCAATTTATAGCCTTTTTCAATTAAAATTCTAGTTAGCTCCGCTGCTTCTTCCTCAAAATGTGCCATGTTGCTCCAGTTTCTGTGGGTCCTGATATACTGGCTCCTGGGAATATTCGTTAGCCAGGTTGATAAATGGCAGCTTTCCAAGGGTATAAAACTATTACAATCTGTGGGTTTATGGAAGGTTTTTGTTTGTATTTGGCCATTCTCTAGGAAGATTGTTAGGTCTAAAAAGTTAATCTGTTGTTGGCTCCAGTTTTATGTAAAATGCAGATAAAAGTCTTTTTTTTTTAATTTATCTAAAAATTGTTTCATCCGGGATTCCCCTCCCTTCTAAATAAAACCCACATTGTCGATAAATATTTTCCAGAGGACTAGATCCTCACCGAGTTTGCCTGCAGGGTAGATGGTAGACTCCTCTCATCTCCCTACATACAGATTTGCGAAACTCGGTGCGAATTGAGTCCCCATTGTGGTCCCCCACATCTGGAGGTAAAACTCATTTTCGTACTTAAAATTATTGTGCGTTAAAATGAAAGTAATACATTGTCCTATGAAGTCCACCTGTTCGTCAGGTATGCTTCCATCCTTTCTTAAGAAGTATTCTGTTGCTTCCCTGCCTCTAGTGTATTCTATAATGGTATATAACGAGGTGACGTCCAAGGTGCCCGAGACGTAATTATCTTGCCATTCAATTTAATTTACTAATTGTAGAATATGCTTAGTATCCTTTATATATGCTGGTAATTCCTGTACATGTTTCTGCAGTAGAGTGTCAATATATTTAGATAGATTTGAGGTCAAGCCATCAATCATTGAAACTATAGGTCTTTCTTATAAAATTTATGTGGGTAGGACCAAACGCCAGATGAGGATTAGAATTAACGAACATGTCAACAACATAAACAAAAATTTGATGGACACTCACTGTCCAAGCACTATACAGAATATCATGGCAGTTCTTTTGCAGGCTCACAGTTTGGTGACATTGAAAGGGTTAAAATGGATGTGAGGGGTGGGAACTTTATAAAACAAAAGCTAGTGGATCTTCAGACTAAATAGCCTAGCACCAAAGGGCTTAAACCAGGAGATTGAACTATTTGCATTTGGATGACGTAAAATAACCCAGCTTCAATTAACAGACCTCTCCCATACAATAATCTGTTAGGATGATCTAGATTAAGTAGTAGAATGTCCTTAAGAATCCGAGTAAACTCTGCAGGGGTTACCATGGGAACAGAAAACCTATTTAATCCATAGGACTTGAAACATGAATCATCCCTGACGAAGGAACCAGTAGGTTCAGAAACGCGTTGGTTGGAAAATTGTCCTTTGGAGGCACCCAGAGCGAAGCTGTGATGTCACACGAAGACAATCCTGGACTCATCCCTGCAGGCTCCTCCACACGTGCGCTAGCTGCCGGCCGGAGCTGCGTGCGAAGTGTGAGTAGAGCCAGAAGCGCTCCTTAAGAACTGTTAGCGCTACTTGGAACATCAGGACTAAACTACTTAATGATAGTCCACATATACAGGTAGAGAGAGTGATACTATATATTTGGGGGTTTGTTAACAAGTGTCCTGTATATATGTAGGACTCCTTATCCCCCCCTGTGCCAGCGCCGGTATTCAATTAGAATGTGTAGCATGAAGTATTAAGCGAATCGACTTCAAATGTTTCATCTGAAGTCGATTCGCTCACCCCTACTGAAAATCTTTGGGTTCGTCTGATATCAAAAAAATTTAAAAGTTTGGACCGAACCTGGTTCAGTCCAAACTGGTTCACTCATACTTAATCTATATATAATCATGTACAGTAAGGCTACTTTCACACTGGCGTTTTGTCTTTCAGTTTGTGAGATCCGTTCAGGGCTCTCACAAGCGGTCCAAAACAGATCAGTTTGGCCCTAATGCATTTTGAATGGAAAATGATCCACTCAGAATGCATCAGTTTGCCTCAGTTTGCCTCTGTTCCGTCTCCATTCCGCTTTGGAGGCGGACACCAAAACAGTGCTTGCAGCGTTTTGGTGTCCGTCTGACGAAACTGAGCCAAACTGATCCGTTCTGACACACATTGTAAATCAATGGGGATTGATCCGTTTTCTATGACACAATAGAAAACGGATCCGTCCTTTATTGACTTTCAATGGTGTTAAAGACTGATCCGCCTTGGCTATGTTAAAGATAATACAAACGGATCTATTCTGAATGGATGCAGACGTTTGTATTATCTGAAACGGATCCGCACCAAACGCGAGTGTGAAAGTAGCCTTATCTGTGTATTTTAGTATTCTGCCTTTTGTGACTAATGCTGCAAAAATATTAAATTGCCTTATATTGACTAAATTCTAAAATGATGTAGCCATGTTTATCCCATTTCTTTTGTGCATTTAGCTAATAACATAGTAGAATAATTTAGCTAAATTTTCTCAAAGCCTTTTTAAAGCTATAAATATTTCACTAACATATTCCGTTTGTTTTCCCCCAATGCACGCAATTCTTAGATACTGGAGGCAGAAAATGCATTTTTAAATAGTCTGTTATCCAAGTTTTAGTACCAAAAGACTGCTCTGACAGTTGACAGTTTTGTAAGCAACTGATGGTATTAAAAAATAAACACATGGATTCATAACCATACTTTTGAAAAATAGAGCTGCTTTTGCACTTGAATTCTAATTGGAAGACAGAAATGTAATGAAAATAAAAAGATAACTGAAGTTGTCACTCATCAAGATTAGCTTGAGTTTTGTATACTGAAGTCTGAGCCTTATCATATAAAAATAAAGTTATTTCCACAGTAATTATGTTTATATTTTCAGCTTTTTTTTCTTTTTTTCCCAAAGGGCTGTGCAATGAAAATGACTGTTTTACACATTGAATAAAATACTGAGACAAAAGTGCATGCATCCAGAATTAATACAACCCTGAAATTATTCAGTTAAATAATTTTTAACTTTAATAAATTAAAGGCAATATCTTCTAAATTTGCACAAATACAAAGCAAAAGTGTTAACCCCTTCAGGACCATGCCATTTTTAACCTTGAGGAGGAGGCCATTTTTTGCAAATCTGACATATGTCACTTTATGTGGTGATAACTTTAGAACACTTTTACTTATCCAAGCCAATCTGAGATTGTTTTCTCGTCACATATTGTACTTCATGACAGTGGTAAATTTAAGTCAAAATATTTCATTTTTGTTTATAAAAAAAATACTAAATTTACCAAGAACTTTTGTAAATTACATTTTCTTTTTTGGGACATTAGAAGGCTTAGAAGTTTAGAAGCAAATCTTAAAATTTTATTAAAAATTTCCAAAGCCCAATATCTAAGGACCATTTCAGGTGTGAAGTCACTTTGTGGGGCTTACATAATAGAAACCACCCATAAATGGCCACATTTTAGAAACTACACCCCTCAAGGTATTCAAAACTGATTTTACAAACTTTGTTAACCCTTTAGGTGTTCCACAAGAATTAAAGGAAAATGCAGATGAAATTTCAGAATTTCACTTTTTTGGCAGATTTTCCATTTCAATCCATTTTTTCCCGCTAACAAAACTCAATATTTATCACCCTGATTCCGTAGTTTACAGAAACACCCCATTTGTGATAGTAAACTGCTGTACGGGCACACGGCAGGGTGCAGAAGGAAAGGAGTGCCATGTGGTTTTTGGAAGGCAGATTTCACTGGGATAATTTTAAGTTACCATGTCACATTTGAAGACCCCCTGATGCACCCCTAGAGTAGTAACTCCAAAAAAGTGACCCCATTTTGGAAACTACTAGATAAGGTGGCAGTTTTGTTGGTACTGTTTTAGGATACATATGATTTTTGGTTTCTCTATATTACACTTTTTGTGAGGTAAGGTAACAAAAAATAGCTGATTTGGCACCATTTTTTTTTTTTTTTTTTTACAATGTTCATCTGAAAGGTTAGATCATGTGCTATTTTTATACAGCGGAATGTTATGGACGCGACAATACCAAATATGACAAAATGATTTTTTTGTCTCTATATACTGAAATCCATAGTTTTTATTTATTTTTTGAGCGACTGTCTTATATAGGGTCTAATTTTTTGTGGGATGAGATGATGGTTTGATTGGTACTATCTTAGAGTGCATATGACTTTTTGATCGCTTGGTATTACACTTTTTGTTATGTAAGGTGACCAAAAATTGCTTTTTTGACACTTTTTTTTTACTGTGTTCACCTGAGGGGTTAGGTCATGTGATATTTTTATACAGCAGGTCGTTACAGATGTGGAAATACCTAATATGTAAACTTTTTTTATTTATTTAAGTTTTACACAATAAAATACATTTTGAAACAAAAAAATTATAATTTGTGTCTTCATATTCTGAGAGCAATAGTTTTTATTTATTTTTTGTGACATTGTCTTAGATAGGGTCTCATTTTTTGCATGATGAGATGACGGTTTAATAAGTACTATTTTAGGGTGCACATGACTTTTTGATCGCTTGGTATTCCACTTTTTGTGATGTAATGTGACAAAAAATTTATTTTTTGACATAATTTTTATTTAGCTTTTTTATGGTTTTTACCTGAGGGGTTAGGTCATGTGATATTTTAATGGACCTCATTGTTACAGACACAGCGATACCTAATATGTCTACTTTTTTTTTTTTTTTTCACTTTTAACACAATAAAAGTATTTTGTAAACAAATAAAATCACGTTTTAGTGTCTCCATATTCTGAGAGCCATAGTTTTTTTTATTGTTTGCCCGATTGTTTTATGTAGGGGGCTTATTTTTTGCGGGATAAGGTGATGGTTTGATTGGTACTATTTTGGGGGGCATATGTCTTTTTGATCGCTTAGTGTTGCACTTTTTGTGATGTAAGGTGACAAAAAAATGAATGTTTTAGCACAGTTTTTATTTTATTTTTTCAGGTAAGGGGGTGGATCATGTGATATTTTTATAGAGCTGGTTGGTACGGATATATGGCAATACCAAATATGTCTGGTTTTTATTTTTTTTCCTTTTTTTTTTACAATTTTATGTCCTTTATTTGGGGATTTTTTTATTATTTTTTATTATGAAAAACACTTAACTTTTTTAATTTTTATTTTTGTCCCACTATGGGGCTTCAACTTTTGGGGTCTGATCCCCTCTGCAATGTGTTACAATACAGGGCTGGATCTCACAGGCTTCCGTAGAAGGCAAGCCCCAATGCCTATGGAAGGCATCTGGCTGCCTTCTTTGCCATCGGGTCCCTGTCACTGCAGTGTGGGGACCCGATGGAGATGGAGAGGGCACCCGTACCCACCGCAAACCCTCTGCATGCAGCGGTCAGCTTTGACCACGACATACAAGGGGTTATTACATTGACATCGGTGTTTTCACCGATGGCGGTATATGCAGCACGGGCGCAGCTGTCAGTGACTGCCGGGTCCGTGCCACTGATCATGCAGGCGTAGCTCCTGCACCCACCCGATCAGCCCGCCATGCATGTACGGCGTTGGTCCTTAAGTCACGTCCACCAGCGTCCTTAAGGGGTTAAACAAAAGTATGGGCAAAACAAGATGCATCAAATTAATCAACTATGATGCAAAAGCTGTAACAGACAAACCCATAGGGTTTAACATGTTTTAATGCACGCTGACATTTCTTCAGAACTGCAAAAATTTTTTAGATGTTTGAATAAACTCTATTTAGAACAATTAGTTCTGCTATTCAAATTTATTGGTGTCAGACATTGCATATTTGATTCTTATTTTTCTCCTATAATTAGTAGAAGCGTTTTATGGAAGGAGATCATATAGTGAAGCAATTCTACAGATTTGGAATTGATACTGAATTTATTTTATTTAAATCTGATTCTGACAAACCTGAATTTCTTGAGATTGATTTTTGGTGAATCACAGAGAGAGGCCAGCTAAAATGAATAAAATCTCTCATGCCACTAGATGTAACTTCTGGACTTTGTAGACTAACCTCTAAACTATTATGATTTAACAGCAATATTACTTTCAGTGCAAATAAACATGTCCCAAAAGCTCTTTGTGTGGTTTCTGGAAAATTCATCTTTTAATTTGGTTCTTCTTCTGCTGTATTTGGTTCTTCTTTAAGCCTGTAAAACAAACCTAGAAAGCATGTGAGGCAATGCTCTCATTCATCAATTCAGTTTTTCTTTGAATGCCTTTATCAGACATACTTGACTCCATTTGAGGCATTGTTACGCAAATCTACCAGGTGCACAGAAGGTCCAATTTTGTCTATGAAGACATTATGACCCTTTCACTTTACTTCTGGAAATGGCTAAAACACAGAAACAGAAAATTCCTGCAAGAATTACTGAGTTTAGTAAAGAGTTGGGGTAAGAGGTCAGATGCTGCGTTCAATAGCATCTGTGGAGGTAGGCAGAGGTGGCTCCCTCTGCCTTCAGCTCGAGGCCCCCACAGTGAAATTGCTGTCTCTGATCAGTTACCATGACAGCCAGGGGCCTGCTGAAGTTTCCCAGGCCTGCAAACCTGGCAAAGTGGCAAAATCCAATTTGGTTAAATAGTTCTTTATTATGGTGTATGAGACAAGGAATCAAAATATCCTAGGTACTAGCCTCCTAAAAGGGCTAAAAGTTATGATGGGCATAGGTTCCAGAAATTACTACCAAAATCAGTCAACTTCTAAATAACATTTATTAAGGAAATTATATATCAGTATATATGTGGAGGTAAAGGCTGTGATGTTAATTCTTTAAATAACTAATAAACCGTTTAAATAGAGATAATAATAAACAATACGTCCACTCATTAAAGAGCGACTTCACCCAATGAATCTAACGTCGTGACAATATAGGGGTGGGGGTGGGAACTGTTTGATGTCCAGTGCCGTGAATGCGCATTGACCATTATCCCCTTCTTTTACAGGTACATGTGACGTCCGTTGAAGAGAAGGACCAATCACCTTTCTCCAAGGGCAACCTGCAACTTTTCCCAGATGTCATTCACCGATGACTTCACCAATCAAATCCTGTTGCCAGGTAAGAAATCAATAACTTTATTATACACCACATACACCTATACAATGAACGGAACCATGCCATCATGAGTTTCCTTCATTGTATACACACTTTCGGGCCCATACGTGATAGGCATAGGTTTCAGAAATTACTACCAAGACCAGTCAAATTCTGAATGACATTTATTAAGGATATTATATATCAGTATATACAGTCCTGATCAAAAGTTTAAGACCACTTGAAAAATGGCAAAAAATCATATTTTACATTGTTGGATCTTAACAAGGTTCGAAGTAGAGCTTCAACATGCAATAAGAAGTAATGAGAGTGAGACAAATAAATTTTTGAGCATTCAATTAATTGAAAATAACAATTAAACTGAAACAGGGTGTTTTTCAGCTGATCCAAATTTTAGGACCACATGCCTTTAAAAGGCCAAATCTGTGCAAAGATGTGGATTCATTGTCAATTTCTGTCAGGTAGTCACACGTTGTGATGGCAAAGGCAAAAAAACTCTCCCTTTTTGAACGTGGTTGGGTTGTTGAACTGCATAAGCAGGGTCTCTCACAGTGCGCCATCGCTGCTGAGGTGGGACGCAGTAAGACAGTCATTTGGAATTTCTTAAATGATCCTGAGGGTTATGGAACAAAAAAGTCAAGTGGAAGACCCAACAAAATTTCATCAGCACTGAGGCAGAGGATCCAATTGGCTGTCCGTCAAGACACTGGACGATCCTCGACCCAAATTAAGGCCCTCACTGGTGCTGAATGCAGCCCCATAACCATCAGACAGCATCTGAGACTGAAGGGCTTCAAAAACAAAAAAACGTCTTCAAAGACCTTGTCTCCTTGAACGCCACAGAACTGCTTGTTTGGATTTTGCAAGAGAGCACCAAACATAGGACATTCAAAGGTGGAAGAAAGTTTTATTCTCTGATGAGAAAAAATTTAACCTTGCTGGTCCTGATGGTTTCCAACGTACTGCCATGACAAGCAATCCAACCTAAGATGTTTTCTATGCGCCACAGTGGAGGGGGCACCATAATGCTCTCGGGTGCTCTTTCCTTCAGTGGAAACAATGGAGCTTCAGGAAGTGCAGTGGGCGTCAAACGGCTGCTGGCTATGTCCAGATGTTGCAGAGAGCATTCCTCATGACTGAGGGCCCTCGTCTGTGTGGTAACGACTGGGTTTTTCAACAGGACAATGCTACAGTGCACAATGCCCGCAGGACAAGGGACTTCTTCCAGGAGAATAACATCACTCTTTTGGCCCATCCTGCGTATTCCCCTGATCTAAATCCAATTGAGAACCTTTGGGGATGGATGGCGAAGGGAAGTTTACAAAAAGGACAACAGTTCCAGACAGTAGATGGCCTTCGTGCGGCCATCTTCACCACTTGAGAAATGTTCCCACTCACCTCATAGAAATGCTTGCATCAAGCATGCCGAAACAAATTTTTGAGGTGGATAAACAATAACGGCAGAGCTACTCATTACTGAGTTCATGTTTGGAAGTTGGATTTCTGTTTTGGGGGGATTTTTTTTTTGGAGGTGTGGTCCTAAACTTTTGATCAGCTGAAAAACAGACTGTTTCAGTTTATTCATTGTTTTCACTAAATTGAATGCTCAAAAAAATGTTTTGTCCCACTCCCATTTCTTCTTGTTGCATGTTGAAGCTCTACTTGGAACCTTGTTAAGATCCAGCCATGCTAAATATGATTTTTTGCCATTTTTCAAGTGGTCTAAAACTTTTTATCAGGACTGTAGTACATAGTGAACCACAACAACCAGGGGCAGAGTTGATACAGGACTGTATGTGGAGGTAAAGGTAAATTCTTTAAATAACTAATAAACCGTTTAGAGATAATAAATGAACAACATGTCAATCATATTTTGAAAACCACATTAAGAATATTGTTGCCTATGTCAGATGTATAACTGCCTCTAGTAAAACCTTCTAATTCCATGTGCCTGTTATGAAAAACCATTTAAATTGGCAAAACTTTTTTCATCTGACGATTTACTTTTTTCCTGATTTTATCCAAGAAGCGGAGATCATTGTAAGACCAGTTGAGTTTCGAATCATTCCGAGTATGTAATGACAGTATTAGGTAATAACGAGCGAATATTCCTAAAAGTATCTTTATAGTTATTAATCAACTCTCTGAGAATTGATACGTTCTAAGTCATTTTCACCAAAATGTAGAATAATGAGATTAGGTAAAGGTAAGTAGAAGCTAGGGAGTTACACAAATCCAAACATCTCTCAATTTTAAATCATTTTGTGAAGACCAATGAATATTATATTCATTTTAGACCAAGTCAATATAAATACTTGAGAGCTCATTTTATTTATTTATTTTTTTAAATAATCTTTATTGAGCAAGTCAATATCATACAAAAGAAAAAAGAAAGTGGAGAAAATGGACAAGTCTCCTCTACTCTAGGACATTTCAAAACATATTCCAGGTCTGTCAGATACATATTATAGAACATACTGTTATCCAAGAGGTTGTTCAACAGGAAGACAACAATTCAGAGAAAGCGGGTATATGTCATCACTTTTGGGTACATATCCAAGCCATAGCTCTTATTTGAGAGTCATAACTAAGCAAAACATTCGAAAATTACATCTGAGAATCATATCTGAAAATCGCATCTGAGAGCTACATCGGAGAGACACATCCGAGACGGGTCTTAGAAGAAGGAGCAGTTTTTTCTGTAGATTGGTATATGATAAGAAAATAGAAATAGTAGCAATGGAGGGGGAAATTTATAAGAAACATCCGCGTAGAAGCGAACTTTGGAAGATCCCTCCTCACCGGGTGGTCCGTCTAATAACCCCTAAAAGAGATCCATCGACTCCAGATTTTCAGAAATTTGAGGTGTGATCTCATTTCCCATGAGGATAACTCCTCTAGGCGGTATATTTGGTCGATTTTTTGGAACCATTGTTCCGTATTGGGGACATCCGCTGATAACCATAATAGGGGGACTAGTAATTTAGCAGCATTCACTAATTGTTTAAAGAGTGCCAGATTAGGTGGGGGGGGGGGATCTTGAGGAAAAAGATTCAGGAGGGCAACCTCTGGAGTTGGGACAATGTTAGAACTACAAATTTTATTGCAAGTTTGAAAAATCTTAACCCACAACTTAATAAAATCGGGCACGACCACCATATGTGAAGAAATGTACCTCTATGCTTTGAGCATCTCCAACATATGTCAGACGCTGAGGCTGAGTACAAACAAGTCTTGTCAGGGGTTTTATACCATCGTGTGATAATTTTGTAGTTATTCTCCTGAATTTTGACACATCTTGAGGCTTTATGAGGGGAGTTGTAGATGTTGATGGTGTCCTCGGGGGAGAAATTTACCTAGGTCTTTTTCCCACAGTCTAATAAAAGCTGGCGTTAGGGCAGTAGGAGGAGTCCTCAACCTATTGTACCACTGTGATATCGGTTTCTGTGGGGTATAATCTTGAGAAATCAAGTGCTCGAACCATGTACAGGGAGTAACAAATTTTGTATGTGGATGTTTTGAGACAAATAGCCCTCAGAAATGAAGTCCATTGAAGCTAGAACAGGTTATCTTCAGAAGATCGCTCATTGCTTTATAGAAATCAGTTGGCCCTCGTCGTAGAGATCTATCAATCTCCCTTAGCCTGACTAATCTCTGTAGGTAGGCTGTTTTGTAAGGCCTGGGGGGCAAAGTGAAATATGTCACTAATTCTAAGAATAGGAGATGGGAGTGGAGAACTTAGAGGCGAGGTCTGCAGGGCATTCCATGCCTGAAGGGTAGCCTTCATAATTGGGGTAATATTCGGATGGAGAGGAAGTGGAAACATTCGTCCTAGTAGCGCTGCTCTAAAAGGAAGCCCAAGTAAGGATTCTTCCATCGGGACCCACGATTTCTGTTTGGGGCAATCATCCAGTCCACCACTCTAGTGAGTAATACCGCTTTGCCATATAATTCGGGATCTAGTAATGATATACCTCCTCTCTCTCTTGGATATGACAAAAATTTATAGGATAACCTGGGCTTTTTTCCTTGTTCCATATGAAGGCTCGAAACATGTCCTAAGTTTAGAGTAGAATGTGGAGGGAACTGGGATAGGTAAGGTCTGTTGGAGGTAAGTAAGTTTAGGAATAATAAGGGAAAGCAGGATGTTTTTCCTCCCAGAACCATGAGAGTATAGGGACATCCAGGGAATTCAAATCCTCAGACAGTTTATTTTGGAGAGGAAATAGTTTAAGTTGAAAAGTTGGTTTGGATCAGTATTCATTTTTACCCCTAGAATGTTAGGAAAGGGGACGACCAATAAAAGGAGAACGTGCTTCTAGATGGTCCTTTAATGATTTTTTAAGGCCAGTGGAGATTATTAGTGATTTATTGTGATTCACCTTAAAATTGGAAAACGATCTATATGTTCCAAATGGCCATAGATCTTAGGGAGAGCTGTTTCAGGATTGCTTACAATTAAAAGCAAGTCATCCGCAAAGGCGGCAATTTTATGATGCTGGTCTCCTAGAGTTATTCCCTGGATGTCACCATCTAATCTAATGGTCCTGTAATAGAGGTTCTAAGGCGAGGACAAATGTCACAACCAGACAGTTGAGAAGCTCTGACAGGAGCTTTCCAGATCTCCTCCTTGAGTTTCTTTGTTTTGGTTAAGTTCCTCATCTCGTTAGTCTATCTCAGCTGTCATGCAGTTGGACTGATTGCTGCCCTTTAAGTTCCTCCCCAGAATGCAGTAGTGTGCGGCTTATACAACTTCCTGGAGTGTGTGTGCATGCATGCTGTTCCTAGTTCCCGTTCCCAGTCCACAGTCCCCAATCGTCTGCAAGATAAGTTCTGTTTATGTATTTATGATTTTCTGTTTTCTGGATCCAGGTGACTCTGACTCCCTCCGTGTCTGTGTAGGGAGCTGGTGGTCGTGTCCCCTCACTATTGTAAGGGTCGTCAGGTGTAAGATAGTCGAGGTTACGTGGATATGCGCCCATCCACCTTTGGGGTGGTCCGCATAGGGCTGAGCAAGAAGAGAGAGCAGCAGGTCTCTTGCAGGGGTCTCCCTTTTGTTCCTTAGTTGTGGATCCAGTGAGTCATTGTTTATATTGTATTGTCTTGTTTCCTGTACACCATCCGTGACATATAAGCCGCCAAAACCGTCTCAAGCATGGATCCGGTTTCACTTTTGGCTGAGCGCTCCAAGGGTCTTTCATTGGAGTAGCTGATCTCCGTAAGACTTTTTTCTCAGTTCAAGTGACCGGTTCAGCTTGCGTTCATGGAGTTTGTGCTGAGCCTAAGATCTCGCTCCCGGATACGTTCTCCGGGGTAGTGAGTATTTTGTGCTTTTTAGAGAGGCTTGCAAACTCCATTTTCGCCTTCTTTCCCCATTCCTCTGGTGATGAAGAACGAGGGTGGGATCATTATATCGCTGCTCAGGGGTAACGCTCAATCCTGGGCCTTTTCGCTGCCGGAGGGGGCACGGCCCCTCCGTTCAGTGGATGAATTCTTTTTAGCCCTGGGTCAGATATATGATGATCCGGATCATATTGCTCTGGCTGAGTCTAGACTACGTCTGTTATGCCAGGGTAAACAATCGCAGAGATATACTGTACAGAATTTCGGAGATGGGCAGCTGATACTGGTTGGAATGATGCTGCACTCCGAAATCAATTTTGCCATGGTCTTTCAGAGAGATTAAAAGATGCATTGCCTTTCATGAGAGACCTACCTCCTTGGATTCTGCTATGTCTCAGGCCGTTCGTATTGACAGGCGTCTTAGAGAGAGAGGAGAGATCTCTCCTTCCTGTCATACTCAGTCCGGGACAGTGCAGCGGTCTCTTTCTGTGCGCAGGGGTCTCAGTCGCTGTCAGCCCCTTCTGAGCAGGAGCCCATGCAGCTGGGGTTGATTGCCTCTGACCATAGAAGATTCAGCCCGCATGGGAGGGTTTGTTTTTGTGTGGAAGTATAAATCATTGGCAAATGTTTGTCCTCTAGGAGATTCAGGCAGTTTTCTGGGAGTAATAAAGAAAACAAAAAGGAAAAAATCTTTTAAAAATGTTCCGTCTGTTACTATTGGCAGGGTGAGGCGGAAATTGAAGGTTTTCCGTTTGCTTGTAGTTCCCGTTTTGTCCTCCTGCTAGGGTGGCGCTAGAGAGCAAAAGCATTTTTTGTGAGATTTTGTGGATAGTGGAGCAGCTGTCAATCTCATTGATAATCAATTTGCAATAACTCATGGTTTCCAGGTATGCACTTTGGGGAAAGGATATTCCTGTTTTTGCTATTGATTCCGCTCCACTTTCTCAGAAATCATTAAAGGGCATAGTTCACAATATCCGTTTAATTGTGAGTGATGCTCATGTTGAGGATGTGTCATGTTTCGTCCTTAGCGGTTTGCCTACTCCTCTAGTGTTGGGGCTACCCTGGCTCACTAAACATAACCCCACCATTGATTGGCAAGCGAGGCAAATAAATTGGTTGGAGTGACTTTTGCAGAGAGAATTGCCTCATGAAATCTGTTTCTGAGGTTTCTACTAAGACTGTACCACCTTTCCTCTCTGAATTTTCGGATGTCTTCTCTGAGAATGGAGTTCAGGATTTGCCCCCGCACAGGGAGTATGATTGCCCTATTAATCTCATCCCAGGCGCCAAGCTGCCTAAATCTCGTTTATACAATCTTTCCCAACCTGAGAGGGTCGCTATGCGTGCTTATATCTCAGAGAGTCTGAGAAGAGGACACATACGACCCTCGAAGTCACCTGTTGCCGCTGGTTTTTTCTTGTTAAGAAAAAAGATGGTTCTTTAAGACCTTGTCTGGATTTCAGGGAGCTGAACAGTATCACTATCGTGACCCTTATCCGCTTCCTCTGATCCCGGACCTGTTTAACCAGGTTGTTGGGGCTAAAGTATTTTCCAAATTAGACCTAAGAGGGGCATACAACCTGGTTCAGGGTCAGAGAAGGAGACGAATGGAAGACGGCTTTCAATACCCCTGAGGCCATTTTGAGAATTTGGTTATGCCTTTTGGTTTGATGAATGCCCAGCCGTTTTTCAGCATTTCGTGAACAGCATTTTTTATCATTAATGGGAAAATTTGTATTAGTGTATTTGGATGACATTTTGATTTTTTCTCCTGATTTCAAGACTCATAAGGAACATTTACGTCAGGTCTTGCTCATCCTGCGGGAGAATAAATTATACGCGAAACTGGAAAAATGTGTGTTTGCGGTTCCAGAAATTCAATTTCTGGGGTTTCTTCTCTCCGCTTCTGGTTTTTCGCATGGACCCCGAGAAGGTCCGCTCTGTGCTTGAGTGGGAGCTTCCTGAGAATCAGAAGCGCTGATGCGTTTTTTTGGGCTTTGCCAATTATTACAGGAAATTTATTTTGAATTATTCCTCTGTTGTTAAACCACTCACTGATATGACCAGAAAGGGGTAGATTTTTCTTCCTGGTCGGTAGAGGCCGCGTAAGGCCTTTTCTAATATCAAGGATAGTTTTGCTTCCGCTCCATCCTGGTACAACCTGATATTTCGTTACCCTTCATAGTTGAGGTTGATGCTTCTGAGGTAGGGTGGGTGCGGGTCTTGTCTCAGGGTTCCTCTCCTACCAAATGGCAACCGTGTGCCTTTTTCTCAAAGAAACTCTCCTCCGCAGAGAGAAATTATGATGTGGAGATAGGGAATTGTTGGCCATCAAGTTGGCTTTTGAAGAATGGCGCCATTGGCTAGAGGGAGCCAGACACCCTATTACTGTGTTTACTGACCATAAAAATCTGGCCTACTTGGAGTCAGCCAAGCGTCTGAACCCGAGAGACAGGCCAGATGGTCTTTGTTCTTTTCAAGGTTTTAATTTTGTTGTCACGTTCCGCCCTGGGGTTAAGAATGTGAAGGCAGATGCCCTGTCACGTTGTTTTCCGGGAGTGGGAATTTTGAAGACCCGGGTCCCATTTTGGCTGAAGGTGTGGTGGTCTCTGCTCTTTTTCCTGAATTGGAAGGCTGAGGTGCAGGCAGCCCAGTCAGAGGCTCCTGATCTTTGTCCTCCTGGGAGGTTGTTTGTGCCTCTCGCTTTGAGACACAAGATTTTTAAGGAACACACGAAACGGTCCCTTGCTGGGCACCCGGGGGTAAGAGCACACTGGATCTCATCGCTCGGAGATTCTGGTGGCCTGCGCTTCGTAGTCGTTGAGGGTTTTGTGGCAGCTTGCGAGACTTGCGCTCGTGCCAAAGTCCCTCATTCACGGCCATCAGGTCCTCTCCTCCCCTTACCCATTCCTTCCCGTCCTTGGACACAATCTGTCCAGGACTTCATAACGGACTTGCCTCGTTCTCTGGGAAGACTGTGATTCTGGTGGTGGGGGACCGTTTTAGCAAAATGGTGCATTTCATCCCTTTCCTGGTTTGCCCAATGCTAAGACGCTGGCGCAGGCATTTATTGACCACATTGTCAAATTGCATGGTATTCCTTCAGACATAGTCTCTGATAGGGGCACGCAGTTTGTTTCCAGATTCTGGAAGGCTTTCTGTTCTCGCTTGGGGGTTCGGTTGTCATTCTCTTCTGCTTTCCACCCGCAGTCGAATGGCCAGACAGAGCGCGTCAAATCAGAATCTGGAGACATATCTGTGCTGTTTTGTGGCGGAGAATCAGGAGGATTGGTGTTCTTTTTTGTCCCTTGCTGAGTTTGCTTTAAATAACCGTCGTCAGGAGTCCTCTGATAAGTCACCATTTTTTGGTGCATATGGGGTTTCATCCGCAGTTTGGGACTTTCTCAGGAGAGGGTCTTCTGGTTTACCTGATGAGGACAGATTCTCCTCGTCTTTGTCATCATCTATTTGGCAAAAGATTCAGATACTCTAAAGAGCAAGAGTGAGAGATATAAAGCGTGTGGCAGATAAGAGACGTGTGCCTGGTCCGGACTGAATGTTGGTGATCTGGTGTGGTTGTCTACCAGAATATCAAATGAAGGTTCCCTCTGGAAGTTGGGTCTAGGTTTATTGGGCCTTACAAGATCCTATCTGTCATCAATCCTGTTGCCTACCGTCTGGATCTTCCTCAGACTTGGAAGATCCATAATGTTTTTCATAAGTCCTTATTGAAACCTTATGTTCAACCTATTGTACCCTCGCCTTTGCCTCCTCCTCCGATTATGGTTGATGGAAATCTTGAATTTCAGATCTCTAGGATTGTGGATTCTCGTCTTGTCCGTTTTCCCTCCAGTACCTTGTTCATGGGAGGGTTATGGTCCTGAGTAGAGGATGTGGGTCCCAGTGACGGACATTAAGTGCCACTCGTCTCATCAGGGCTTTTCCATAGGTCCCAGCTTGAGAAGGTGGGCCCTGAGTGTCATCTCAGCTGTCATGCAGTTGGACTGATTGCTGCCCTTTAATTTCCTCCCCAGAATGCAGTAGTGTGCGGCTTATACAACTTCCTGGAGTGTGTGTGCATGCATGCTGTTCCTATGTTCCCAGTTCCCAGTCCACAGTCCCCAGTCGTCTGCAAGATAAGTTCTGTTTATGTATTTATGATTTTCTGTTTCTGGATCCAGGTGACCATGACTCCCTCCGTGTCTGTGTAGGGAGCCGGTGGTCGTCGCCCTCACTATTGTAGGGTCTCAGGTGTAAGATAGTCGAGGTACGTGGATATGCTCCCATCCACCTTTGGGGTAGTCGCATAGGCTGAGCATAAGGAGAGCGGCAGGGTCTCTTGCAGGGGTCTCCCTTTTGTTCCTTAGTTGTGGATCCAGTGAGTCGTTGTTTTTATTGTATTGTCTTGTTTCCTGTACCACCATCCGTGACAACAAATAGGAGCGGGGGATAAGGGACAACCTTGGCGGGTGCCATTGAGTATCTTAAAGGGGTCAGATAGGGTGTAATTTACCCGAACTGATGCTGAGGCATGATGATACATAGCTTCTATTGCATGTATAAAGGGGGAAGGGAAATTGCGAGACCGCAACACTGAATACATAAAGGACCAGTTGACCCTATCAAAAGCCTTCTCAGCGTCTGTGCTGAGAAGGACTAGGGGAGGCTTTTTTTCTGACAAAATGGATGATATTGAGATCCGGGCCGTATTAAGCTTTTCCATTCTCTTGTTTTACAAAACCCACACTGATCTCTGTGGATTAATGACGGGAAGAAGTCCTGCCAGTCTATTTGCAAGCATCTTGGCTAGAAGTTTTAAGTCTATATTAAGAAGGGAAATGGGTCTATAATTGGGGCATAATGAATGGTCTTTACCTTCTTTTGGGGGATTAGAGTAATGTGGGCTCTAGTCATATCAGCTGATAGGGGCATACCTAGTAATGAGGCATTGTAAACAGGTAGAAGTGTGGGATCAATATCTCATGAAAAGTCAAGTAGTAGGGAGTCCATCAGGACCTGGGCATTTCCCTCCTGGGGGAGTTTTTGATAGCTTCCAATAGTTCCTCCGAGAGAATGGGGATGCCAGAGAGTAACTTGCTTTGTTCTGAAAGAGAGGGAAGGGCTAATTTATCTAAAATACAAAGACAGGGGCGATGACGAATTTGTGTCACTCGAGGGGGAATTGTTGTGAGTTAAGGTTATAGAGGGATTCATAGTAATCTCTGAATAAGGAAGCTATTTTATTAGATTCAAAGGTTAATGCACCATCTGGGGTTTTTAATTTATGTACGTAGTTGTACATTTTTCTGCACTTGAGTCTGGACATCATAAAGCGGGAGGCCTTGTTTCCATGAGCAAATATTTTGTATTGAGAGTGTAGGTAAAACTTAGCAGAATTTATATTTAAAAGGTTCTTGAGAGAGGCCCTACATGAGGAAAGCTCCTGCAGTTGTGTCTCCAGCAAGGAGATTTTATGAGTAGAGTTGAGCGAACACCTGGATGTTCGGGTTCGAGAAGTTCGGCCGAACTTCCTGGAAATGTTCGGGTTCGGGATCCGAACCCGACCCGAACTTCGTCCCGAACCCCATTGAAGTCAATGGGGACCCGAACTTTTGGGCACTAAAAAGGCTGTAAAACAGCCCAGGAAAGAGCTAGAGGGCTGCAAAAGGCAGCAACATGTAGGTAAATCCCCTGCAAACAAATGTGGATAGGGAAATGAATTAAAATAAAAATAAAAAAAATAAGAATTAACCAATATCAATTGGACAGAGGTCCCATAGCAGAGAATCTAACTTCACGTCAGCAGAGAATCAGTCTCTTCATGCCATAGCAGAGAATCTGGCTTCATGTCAGCGCAGAATCAGTCTCATGTCATAGCAGAGAATCAGGCTTCACGTCACCCACCACTGGAACAGGCCACTGTCACACATTTAGGCCCCAGGCACCCAGACAGAGGAGAGAGGTCCCGTAACAGAGAATTCTGGCCTTATGTCAGCGCAGAATCAGTCTTCATGTCATAGCAGAGAATCAGGCATCACGTCACCCACCACTGGAAATGGCCACTGTCACACATTTAGGCCCAGGCACCCAGGCAGAGGAGAGAGGTCCCGTAACAGAGAATCTGGCCTTATGTCAGGACAGAATCTGTCTTCATGTCATAGCAGAGAATCAGGCTTCACGTTACCCACCCACTGTACAGGCCACTGTCACATATTTAGGCCCCGGCACCCAGGACAGAGGAGAGAGGTCCCGTAACAGAGAATCTGGCCTTATCTCAGCACAGAATCAGTCTTCATGTCATAGCAGAGAATCAGCATCACGTCACCCACCACTGGAACAGGCCACTGGTCACACTTTTAGGCCCAGGCACCCAGGCAGAGGAGAGAGAGGTCCCGTAACAGAGAATCTGGCCTTATGTCAGCACAGAATCTGGTCTTCTTGTCATAGCAGAGAATCAGGCTTCACGTCACCCACCACTGGAACAGGCCAACTGTCACATATTTAGGCCCCGGCACCCAGGACAGAGGAGAGAGGTCCCGTAACAGAGAATCTGGCCTTATGTCAGCACAGAATCAGTCTTCATGTCATAGCAGAGAATTAGGCATCACGTCACCCACCACTGGAACAGGTCACTGTCACCAAATTTAGGCCAGGCACCCAGGCAGAGGAGAGAGGTCCCGTAACAGAGAATCTGCCTTATGTCAGGCACAGAATCAGTCTTCATGTCATAGCAGAGAATCAGGCATCACGTCACCCACCACTGGAACAGGCCACTGTCACACATTTAGGCCCAGGCACCCAGGCAGAGGAGAGAGGTCCCGTAACAGAGAATCTGGCCTTATGTCAGCACAGAATCTGTCTTCATGTCATAGCAGAGAATCAGGCTTCACGTCACCCACCACTGGAACAGGCCACTGTCACACATTTAGGCCCCGGCACCCAGGCAAGGAGAGAGGTCCCGTAACAGAGAATCTGGCCTTATGTCAGCACAGAATCTGTCTTCATGTCATAGCAGAGAATCAGGCTTCACGTCACCCACCACTGGAACAGGCCACTGTCACATATTTAGTCCCCGGCACCCAGACAGAGGAGAGAGGTCGCGTAACAAGAGAATCTGGCCTTATGTCAGCACAGAATCTGTCTTCATGTCATAGCAGAGAATCAGGCTTCACGTCACCCACCACTGGAACAGGCCCTGTCACACATTTAGGCCCGGCACCAGGCAGAGGAGAGAGGTCCCGTAACAGAGAATCAGGCCTTATGCTCAGCACAGAATCTGTCTTCATGTCATAGCAGAGGAATCAGGCTTCACGTCACCCACCACTGGAACAGGCCACTGTCACATATTTAGTCCCGGCACCCAGACAGAGGAGAGAGGTCGCGTAACAGAGAATCTGGCCTTATGTCAGCACAGAATCTGTCTTATGTCATAGCAGAGATTCAGGCTTCACGTCACCCACCACTGAACAGGCCACTGTCACACATTTAGGCCCCGGCAACCAGGCAGAGGAGAGAGGTCCCGTAACAGAGAATCTGGCCTTATGTCAGCACAGATCTGTCTTCATGTCATAGCAGAGAATCAGGCTTCACGTCACCCACCACTGGAACAGGCCACTGTCACATATTTAGTCCCCGGCACCCAGACAGAGGGAGAGAGGTCGCGTAACAGAGAATCTGGCCTTATGTCAGCACAGAATCAGTCTTCATGTCATAGCAGAGAATCAGGCTTCACGTCACCCACCACTGGAACAGCCACTGTCACACATTTAGGCCCCGGCACCCAGGCAGAGGAGAGGTTCATTCAACTTTGGGTTGCCCCGCAATATAATGGTAAAATGAAAATAAAAATAGTATTGAATGAGGAAGTGCCCTGGAGTAGAATAAAATATTGTTAAGGGGAGGTAGTTAATATCTAATGTGCACAAGGGATGGACAGGTCCTGTGGGATCCAATCCTGGTTCATTTTTATGAACGTCAGCTTGTCCACATTGGCTGTAGACGGCGGGCTGCGATTGTCTGTAATGACGCCCCCTGCCGTGCTGAATACACGTTCAGACAAAACGCTGGCCGCCGGGCAGGCCAGCACCTCCAAGGCATAAAAGGCTAGCTCTGGCCACTGTGGACAATTTGGGAACCAGAAGTTGAATGTGGCCGTACCATCAGTCAGTACGTGGCAGGGTTGTGCACAGGTACTGTTCCACCATGTTAGTGAAATATTGCCTCCTGCTAACACGTTCCGTATCAGGTGGTGGTGCAGTTAGCTGTGGCGTTGTGACAAAACTTTTCCACATCTCTGCCATGCTAACCCTGCCCTCAGAGGAGCTGGCCGTGACACAGCTGCGTTGGCGACCTCTTGCTACTCCTCTGCCTTCGCCTTGGGCTTCCACTGGTTCCCCTGTGACATTTGGGAATGCTCTCAGTAGCGCGTCTACCAACGTGCGCTTGTACTCGCGCATCTTCCTATCACGCTCCAGTGTAGGAAGTAAGGTGGGCACATTGTCTTTGTACCGGGGATCCAGCAGGGTGGCAACCCAGTAGTCCGCACACGTTAAAATGTGGGCAACTCTGCTGTTGTTGCGCAGGCACTGCAGCATGTAGTCGCTCATGTGTGCCAGGCTGCCCAGAGGTAAGGACAAGCTGTCCTCTGTGGGAGGCGTATCGTCATCGTCCTGTGTTTCCCCCCCAGCCACGCACCAGTGATGGGCCGAGCTGCTTTGGGTGCCACCCCGCTGTGACATGCTTCATCCTCATCCTCCTCCACCTCCTCCTCATCCTCGTCCTCCTCATCTCCCAGTAGTGGGCCCTGTCCTGGCCAATTTGTACCTGGCCTCTGCTGTTGCAAAAAACCTCCCTCTGAGGTCACTTCAAAGAGACTGGCCTGAAAGTGCTCAAAATTACCCCTCTTCCTCCTCTTCCTCCTGGGCCACCTCCTCTTCCATCATCGCCCTAAGTGTTTTCTCAAGGAGACATAGAATTGGTATTGTAACGCTGATACGGCGTCATCGCCCACTGGCCATGTTGGTGGAGTACTCGAAACAGCGCAACAGGGCACACAGGTCTCGCATGGAGGCCCCAGTCATTGGTGGTAAAGTGGGTCTGATCCGCAGTGCGACTGACCCGTGCGTGCTGCAGCTGAAACTCCACTAAGGCCTGCTGCTAGCTCGCAGAGTCTGTCCAGCATATGCAAAGTGGTGTTCCACCTGGTGGGCACGTCTGCATATGAGGCGAGTGAGCGGGAAGGCCGAAGTTACGCTGTAGCGCAGACAGGCGAGCAGCGGCAGGGTGTGAAACGCTGGAAGCGCGAACCAGACGGCCCGCACTTTATGCAGCAGCTCTGACATGTCGGGGTAGTTGCGAATGAACTTCTGCACCACCAAATTCAGCACATGCGCCAGGCAAGGGATGTGCGTCAAACCGGCTAGTCCCAGTGCTGCAACGAGATTTCGCCCATTATCGCACACCACCAGCCGGGCTTGAGGCTCACCGGCAGCAACCACTCGTCGGTCTGTTGTTCTATACCCCCCCACAACTCCTGTGCGGTGTGGGGCCTGTCCCCCAAACATAAGAGTTCAGAACGGCCTGCTGACGTTTGCCCCGGGCTGTGCTGAAGTTGTGGTGGTGGAGGTGTGTGGCTGACTGGATGAGCAGGTGGAAGAAAGGAGGAGGAAAGCTGAGTAGGAGGAGGAGGAGACAGGAGGCAAAAGAATGTTGCCCTGCGATCCTTGGCGGCGAAGGACGTGCGCCAAACCAGCTCTCCGCCTGGGGCCCAGCCGCCACTACATTTACCCAGTGTGCAGTTAGGGAGATATAGCGTCCCTTGGCCGTGCTTACTGGTCTACGTATCTGTGGTTAGGTGGACCTTGCCACAGATGGCTTGCACAGTGCACACTTGATTTATCGGACACTTGGTTGTGCAGGGAAGGCACGGCTCTCTTGGAGAAGTTAGTGCGGCTGGGAACAACATACTGTGGACAGCAAACGCGACATGAGCTGTTTGAAGCTGTCTGTGTCCACCAGCCTAAATGACAGCATTTCATAGGCCAGTAGTTTAGAAATGCTGGCATTCAGGGCCAGGATCGAGGGTGGCTAGGTGGGAATTTACGCTTTCTCTCAAATGTTTGTGAGATGGAGAGCTGAACGCTGCCGTGTGACTCGGTTTGAGATGCTTGGTGACGCAGGTGGTGGTGTTGGTGGTACATCCCATGTTTGCTGGGCGGCAGGTGCCAACGTTCCTCCAGAGGCGGAGGAAGAGGCTGAGGCGGCGGCAGCAGCAGAAGAGGCCGAGGCGGCAGCAGCAGAAGAGGTAGCAGGGGGAGCCTGAGTGACTTCTTTGTTTTTAAGGTGTTTACTCCACTGCAGTTCATGCTTTGCATGCAGGTGCCTGGTCATGCAGGTTGTGCTAAGGTTCAGAATGTTAATGCCTCGCTTCAGGCTCTGATGGCACAGCGTGCAAACACTCGGTGTCTTGTCGTCAGCACATTGTTTGAAGAAGTGCCATGCCAGGGAACTCCTTGAAGCTGCCTTTGGGGTGCTCGTCCCAGATGGCGGCGGTCAGTAGCAGGCGGAGTCTCTTGGCGGTGGGTGTTCTGATTTCGCCCACTGCTCCCTCTTTTGCTACGCTGTTGGCTCGGTCTCACCACTGCCTCTTCCTCCGAACTCTGAAAGTCAGTGGCACGACCTTCATTCCATGTGGGGTCTAGGACCTCATCGTCCCCTGCATCGTCTTCCACCCAGTCTTGATCCCTGACCTCCTGTTCAGTCTGCACACTGCAGAAAGACGCAGCAGTTGGCACCTGTGTTTCGTCATCATCAGAGACGTGCTGAGGTTGTATTCCCATGTCCTTATCGTCAGGAAACATAAGTGGTTGTGCGTTAGTGCATTCTATCTCTTCCACCCCTGGGGAAGGGCTAGGTGGATGCCCTTGGGAAACCCTGGCAGCAGAGTCTTCAAACAGCATAAGAGACTGCTGCATAACTTGAGGCTCAGACAGTTTCCTGATATGCATGGGGGTGATGTGACAGACCGATGGGCTTGGTTTTCATGCGCCATCTGTGCGCTTTCTGCAGAAGACTGGGTGGGAGATAATGTGAACGTGCTGGATCCACTGTCGGCCACCCAATTGACTAATGCCTGTACCTGCTCAGGCCTTACCATCCTTAGAACGGCATTGGGCCCCACCAAATATCGCTGTAAATTCTGCTGGCAACTGGGACCTGAGGTAATTGGTTCACTAGGACGTGTGGCTGTGGCAGAACGGCCACGTCCTCTCCCAGCACCAGAGGGTCCACTAACACCACCACGACCATGTCCACATCCGCGTCCCTTATTAGATGTTTTCCTCATTGTTTCCGTTCACCACAATTTTTGAAAATGGCAAATTTGGGAATACTTTTTCAACCCAGAACAAAAACTGTGCTTTTAACGGTCACTACAAATAACTTGACCAGCTAAAACAGTACAGATTTGGTTGAATAGAAATGTGAGGCCTATTTTTTTTTGCCCTGTGTGACAGGTATACGTTTAATCACAGAATTAGACTTGTATCTGCACGGTAGCGTGTGTGTTAAGTTTTTCTGAATGACACTATCAGCACCTTGAATCTAAGATATCCTTTTTGGGATAGATTTCAAGTAGGCCTGATATATATAGCATAAACTACTTATTTTGAGAATTGCAAATTTTGGAATAGTTTTTCAACCCAGGACAAAAACTGTGCTTTTACGGTCACTACAAATAGATTGACCAGCTAAAACAGTACAGATTTGGTTGAATAGAAATGTGAGGCCTATTTTTTTTTGCCCTGTGTGACAGGTATACGTTTAATCACAGAATTAGACTTGTATCTGCACGGTAGCGTGTGTGTTAAGTTTTTCTGAATGACACTATCAGCACCTTGAATCTAAGATATCCTTTTTGGGATAGATTATAAGTAGGCCTGATATATAGCATAAACTACTATTTTGAGAATTGCAAATTTTGGAATAGTTTTTTAACCCAGGACAAAAAACTGTGTTTTTACGGCCACTACAAATAATTTGACCAGCTAAAACAGTACAGATTTGGTTGAATAGAAATGTCAGGTCTATTTTTTAGGCGCTGGGTGACAGGCTCAACTTGCCCCTGATGTAGTATATGGCCAAAAAAATAACCACACTATTGATGGTAAATACACTTGGGTAACACAGGCTCAGCTGCAACCAGATGTAGTATATGGCCAAAAAATAACCAGACTGTTGATGGTTAAATGCACTTCGGTGACACAGGCTCAGCCTGCAGCTGATGTAGGATATAGCACAAAATAACCACACTATAGATCGTTACATACACTTGGTGATAGCTAGTGCTGGCCACACCCACAAGCCACAAAATGGCCGGCGATCACCCCAGAAAAAAGTGATATAAAAACGCTCTGGGCAGCCTAAAAAAAGTGAGCAAATCGATATTAGCACTTCAATGATCCACAGCTGGAGATCGATCACAGAATGAAGTCTTTTGGAGGAGTTAATCTGCCTAATCTCGCCCTAAACGTCGCAGCTGCAACCTCTCCCTATGCTTGAATCAGCAGAGTGACGTGCAGCGCTACGTGACCCAAGCTTATATAGAGGCGGGGTCACATGCTGCACTGGCCAATCACAGCCATGCCAATAGTAGGCAAGACTGTGATGGCCTCTTGGGGCAAGTAGTATGACG
Organism: Bufo bufo; assembly: GCF_905171765.1. NCBI lineage: Eukaryota > Metazoa > Chordata > Amphibia > Anura > Bufonidae > Bufo > Bufo bufo. The sequence goes on along the minus strand of NC_053392.1, from coordinate 438,840,929 downwards.
CTTGTTGATTGGCTGCTTTGCAGCCTTTCAAAAAGCGCCAAGAAAGCGCCGAACACCGAACCCGAACCCGGACTTTTGCGAAAATGTTCGGGTTCGGGTCCGTGTCACGGACACCCCAAAATTCGGTACGAACCCGAAACTATACAGTTCGGGTTCGCTCATCCCTATTATGAGCCCTTTCTAAGAAGCTGCTGATTTTTTCATGAAGGGAATCTATCTGCTTTTGTCTTTCTTTTTTAAGATGAGTTCCTAGGCTGATACAATGGCCCCTTATGTATGCTTTGTGAGCATCCAAACTGTTTGTGGTGAGACCTCAGGGGTGCAGTTATTAATAAAATATTCTCCTAACAGGTGTTTCAGTTTAGATATGTTATCAGACGAGTTTGATAAGTTGTTCGTTAAACCTCCAATGGCAATTATGTCTATGATTAGGGGAGGCTTCATATGGAGATATATAGGGGCATGGTCAGATAGGATTATGGATCCTATTTCAGCCCTGGAACATAGCTGGAGATGTTCTTTGAAACAAATAAATAGTCTAATCGCTGATATGACTTGTGCATTGAAGAGTAAAAGGTATAATCTCTGGAATCAGGATGCATGGTGCGCCAGACATCAATCAGGTGGGCTTTGGTGAAAGAACGTAATAAAGAGCGAATGCCTTTTTGGGATTGAGCAGATTTTTGGGAGGAGGAGTCGATGAGGGGGTTTAGGACCAAATTTAAGTCCCCTCCTACCACCGTAACGCCACTTCTAAAAGTTTCTAATTTTAGTAGAGTTGATTTTAACCAAGTAATTTGGTGATCATTTGGGGCATATATATTCACAAAGGTGTAAAGATGTTGACCTATTTTGCCTTTAATCATTAAAAAACGACCCTCAGGATCACATAGTTGATCATCTAGGATAAAGGGAACCTTATTCTGGAAGCCTATACTAACTCCTCTAGAGTTTGAAGTAGGGGAACCACAGTGATGCCAAGTGGGATAGAATGAAAAGGATAGATTAGGAAAATGTTGTATCTTAAAATGTGTTTCCTGTAGGAAAACTATGTTTGCTCTATCTCTCCTCAACAGCCCAAAAACCTGGCTCCACTTAGAAGGTGAATTGCATCCCTTAACATTATAAGAGGCAATACTAATAGCCATCTTGGGGATAAAGAGGAGAGACAAAGTGCTGAATCAGATTAACATAGGAGTGTGTTACATTAATGATTTGATCCTTTGAGAGTCATAACTAAGCAAAACATCCGAAAATTACATCTGAGAATCATATCTGAAAATCGCATCTGAGAGCTATATTTAACCGTCTTAGTCCTGGTGATGAAATTACCCGTCTCGGATGGACATTCCCCTGAATATGTAGAGACCTGGAGATAAAACAATAAAATAAACAAAAAGTGAACAAAAGTAAAACAAGAGCAACCATAACAAAAGGGTCCTGTGGGACCTGACCAAATGGGGGGAAAAGACATTCGCCAATTATGGCCCCGGCCGTCTATTTTGGTTGTCATAGACGCCACAAGGTTAATATATGAAGTAATAAGGGTAAGTGGAATTGGGCAAGTTATACCCTGGACTCCCCTAGTATCGTAAATTGTCTGACGGTATTAGGAAAAAAGAGAGGAGAACATATATAAAAGAATGGCATGAGAGTCTAAGGAAATATTTGAATGGTGGGGGGGTGGAAGAATGAGGAATAGGATTAAAAGGCAGTAAAAGGAAACCTTGATCTGATGAGAATTTATAAAACTTGTGAATTCCTGGGAAAAGATAAATGGGATTTGAGTTGGGATCCCAAGGGGAATTTCTACGCAGGTGCTTTGTGATAAGCCAGAGGCCGCTGAATACATAATATAGCCCAAAGGCGCTGAATACATAATATAGCCCAAAGGCGCTGAGTACATAATATAGCCCAAAGGCGCTGAATACATATTATAGCCCAAAGGCGCTGAATACATAATATGGCTTACATGATGCCGGCTACTCAGTGACCCACCACGACAAAATATGAGTACTGAGACAATGTGCAGCCGGGACCATCACCAGGGACTGCTGAGTACCTCTCATAAATCATTGGATCCGAAAATATTTCATAGAAGGACAACAGCTTCTATAACATGGGCAAGAACCACATGGGCTACTGGGTATTTATGATGATTGGGCACTTATGAAGCCCATGAGGCATTACCCTGTCAGGTGTTTTAATGGATAAGAAGAGCCGTAATGAGCCTTGTTATAGGGAATGACCGACCTCCGCGGTCGTGGAGAGCTGGGTATTTAGTAAGACATACTGTAGCTTCAAGGTATAACTAACTTCCTGTCGCTGTGTAGTGTCAAGCATATTACATCGTCAGCGATACCTTGCGAAAATACACTTACGAAAAAATCGTGAGGCCAGATTTCAACAGACATTTCGCATCACAGCGACTAGGTATAGTTAGGTGACTAGTACAATCGAGTGGCCTCATGAGTTCCATCAGGCTGTACACTAACGGGCGGGAGGAGAATAAAACATGCCAACAGACACTTTCCTATCAAGCAACGGCTCACCACAACTCACGGGAAGACCATCACCCCCCACAACCTGATGTCACTTATGGTATAACGATCTATACAATTCCACCAATAACAGTTGCTGTAACATGGGACCGATAGTATGGCATTACGTAGCTAAGAATTACAATTGGTAATAGTCCCGTCATCAATAGCTGGTTATTAGGAAAAAAATTAGAGAGGGAGAGAGAAAAAGAACACGATTACAGACATACAAAAGGGAGTGAAAGGAGGGTATGATAAGGAGAGGATGGGAGAATTATACTCATCATATATGACATTAGATGAAGAGAAAGAGCAATTTTACTCCTCAGAAGACGTCTGTGGCTATGCGTCTTGGGGTGAGAGGCTGGCTCTTCTTCTTATCTCTTTGTCTCTGTGCCTTAGGGGTGTTCTTCATTTCAAATGGCACTATTCTGGGAAGGCCCGGCAACGATGATATATCTTGGATCGCCAAGGGGGAAATGTCCAGAAGTTTGAATGCAGAGCCTAAGTCCAGGTAAGACTTGATGTTAATCCTCTTGCCCTGATAAGAAAAAGATAATCCGAACGGAAATTGCCAACGATAGAGGATTTTATGGCTTCTGAGCCAATCTGTGAGGGGCTTGAGGGTTCTTCTTTTCTGGAGAGTCATAGGAGCCAAATCTTGATAGATGCTGATCGGGACTCCACTGTACATTGCTCCATTCGGCAAGCGCGCTTTAGCTAATATAGCTTCCTTATCTTGACAGTGAAGAAAACGACAGATAATGTCTCTAGGGGGTTCATTGCCTTTTGGTCTTGGACGTAAAGCCCGGTGAGCTCTCTCTAATACAATCGTAGCTGCGCGTTCTGGGCCCAGTAACCCCTCACAAATCTCCTTAACCACATCTGAAGGATCTTGGGGGGAGTCAATCTCTGGGACCCCTCTAAATCGTGAGTTATTTCTTCTCCCCCGATTTTCCTGATCTTCCAGCGCATTAAATGCTTCGTTAAGACGCGATTGGCATTTTTGCAGACTGATGGCAGTTGCTTCTTGGAAGTCTAGGATCACGGCCTGGTTGTTCTCTAGGATTTCAACCCTACCTCCCACATGTCTGATGTCTTGTCTGAGGAACGACATTTCACACACGAGCGGCTCCATTGCTCTTTGTAGTGCAGAGTCCAGGTATTTTCTGGATATCGGGAGATGCTTGCGGTGTTTAAGGTCTTCAACATCGCTGCTTTCTGCCTGGAGATCTGGTTCACTGTCCTCAGTCTCCTTGTTAGGCTCCGGCGCCATCTTAGCTTCCCGGGCTGCACAGATTGCCGCGGCTTTTTTAATGAACTTGTCCATGTCCCCACAGTTTGACGACTGTTTGTGGGAGAGGGATGGGTCCCCTGTTCTTTGCTGACCGATTTTGCCCATAATTTATGCCAAGCAGCTATCGTTAGCTCTTAAAAGGCCGGGTCTGAGCAGCAGAGCTCAAGCGCACACGTCCATTCAGGTCTGGCACTAGCTCCGCGCCCCCTGAGAAGCTCAATTTAATGTTCCATTAACAATGTGATTTCCTGCATCCAAATCTTGTGAATACCTGTAAGACAAATGAAACTATTCTAATAGCAATTCTGGTCTGATGTAGATCTTTATTGTGCCTTTTCATAGGTAAATACATTGATATCCAATTATTCTAGTCAAGATGGATGTTCATTGCCTTTAACCCCTTAAGGACACGGCCATTTTTTGCAAATCTGACCAGTGTCATTTTAAGTGGTGATAACTTTAAAACGCTTTGATTTATCAAGGCCATTCTAAGATAGTTTTTTCATCACATATTGTACTTCATGACACTGGTAAAATGAAGTAAAAAAAACAATCATTTTTATTTATAAAAAAATACCAAATTTACCAAAAATTTGTAAAAAATTGCAAATTTCCAAGTTTCAATTTCTCTACTTCTATAATACATAGTAATACCTCCAAAAATTATTACTTTACATTCCCTATATGTCTACTTCATGTTTGGATCATTTTGGGAATGATATTTTATTTTTTGGGGATATTACAAGGCTTAGAAGTTTAGAAGCAAATCTTGAAATTTTACAGAAATTTTCAAAAACCCAATTTTTAGGGACCAGTTCAGGTCTGAAGTCACTTTGCGAGGCTTACATAATAAAAACCACCTAAAAATGACCCCATTCTATAAACTACACCCCTTAAGGTATTCAAAACGGATTTTACAAACTTTGTTAACCCTTTAGGTGTTCCACAAGAATTAATGGAAAATAGACATACAATTTCAAAATGTAACTTTTTTGGCAGATTTTCCATTTTAATATTTTTTTTCCAGTTACAAAGCAAGGGTTAACAGCCAAACCAAACTCAATATTTATGGCCCTGATTCTGTAGTTTACAGAAACACCCTATATGTGGTCGTAAACCGCTGTACGGGCACACAGCAGGGCGCAGAAGGAAAGGAATGCCATACGGTTTTTGGAAGGCAGGTTTTGCTGGACTGTTTTTTTTTACACCATGTCCCATTTGAAGCCCCCCTGATACACCCCTAGAGTAGAAACTCCATAAAAGTGACCCCATCTAAGAAATTACACCACTCAAGGTATTCAAAACTGATTTTACAAACGTCGTTTACTCTTTAGGTGTTCCACAAGAGTTATTGGCAAATGGAGATGAAATTTTTGGGCAAATTTTCCATTTTATTTTTTATTTTTTTATATCACACTGCTTGAAGAACGTATTTAAAATAAAATAATAAAGTATTTATTAATATCTATTTAAAACGAGAAAAATCTGTACACCACTTTCATGAATTTCAGGCTCCAGACTGGAGTGATGTAGTCCAGGATGATAATAGACCCGCTACATAACACACAGTCTGGACTAAATCCTAATCCTGCTGGCACGTTTATGCCAATATCTGCTGGAGAAGGAATCAGGACACGGTTCTTGTATTTGAACCAGGCACAGGTGCGTTCGTCAGCAGTCCTACCTAGCATTTAACAGCAGAGCAGCTGATAGTGAATAGAGGCTGGAGGCCCTGTTGAGAATGGAGTCTGTATTATCTTCCAATCTCATGAACTATTGGTATGTGAAATGAATCACACGCCCTACCAGGGCATCCAACACAGCATCCACACAATGTTAAGTGTTTCTATAAATGCTCACTCAGCTGCCTAAGTCTGCCTACCCACTCATGCAATGTCGCACTGGGTCTAAGTATCACACATTCACACTATCAGGTCAGCTGGTGCGCTGCCTGACACTCAATAAGCACCCTGCCTACAGAGCCGTGTCCTGGATAGAGATCACCGGTGAAGTTGAAAAAATAAAGTTTTCCCCCCAAAAAAGTTTCAAGTAAAAATAAACCAAAACGTCATTTTCCCCAAATAATTTAAAAAAAATACATATTAGGTATCGCCGCGTCCGTAACGACCGGCTCTATAAACATATCACATGACCTCACCCCTCAGATGAACACCATAAAAAATAAAAACTGTGCTAAATAAACAATTTTTTTGTCACCTTACATCAAAAAAAGTACAACAGCAAGCGATCAAAAAGGCGTTTGCCCACAAAAATAGTACCAATCTAACCGTCACCTCATCCCGCAAAAAATGAGCCCCTACCTGAGACAATCGCCCAAAAAATAAAAAAAACTATGGCTCAGAATATGGAGACACTAAAACATCATTATTTTTTTTTTAAAAGCTGTTATTGTGTAAAACTTACATAAATAAAAAAAAAGTATACATATTTGGTATTGCCGCGTTCGTATCGACCGACTCTTTTAAAATATCACATGATCTAACCTCTCAGATTAACAACGTAAAAAATAAATAATAAAAACTGTGCTAAATAAACCATTTTTTGTCACCTTACATCACAAAAAATGTAATAGCAAGCGATAAAAAAGTCATATGCACCCCAAAATAGTGCTAATAAAACCATCATCTCATCCCGCAAAAAATGAGACCCTACCTAAGTTAATCGCCCAAAAACTGAAAAAACTATGGCTCTCAGAATATGGAGACACTAAAACATGATTTATTATATATTTCTTTTTAAATTTTCGTGTAAAACTTACATAAATAAAAAAAGTATACATATTAGGTATCACCGCATCCGTATCGACCAGCTCTATAAAAATATCACATGACCTAACCCCTCAGATGAACACCGTAAAAAAATTTAAATAAAAACTGTGCTAAATGAACCATTTTTTGTCACCTTACATCACAAAAAGTGTAATAGCAAGCGATCAAAAAGTCACACGCACCCCAAAATAGTGCCAATAAAACTGTCGTCTCATCCTGCAAAAATCATACCCTACCCAAGGTAATCGCCCAAAAACTGAAAAAATTATGGCTCTCAGACTATGTAAACACTAAAACATGATTTTTTTTGCTTCAAAAATGAAATCATTGTGTAAAACTTAGTAACATAGTAACTTAGTAACATAGTACATGAGGCTGAAAAAGACATTTGTCCATAAAAAAAGTATACATATTAGGTATTGCCGCATCCGTGACAACCTGGTCTATAAAAATATCACATGATCTAACCTGTCAGATGAATGTTGTAAATAACAAAAAATATAAATGGTGCCAAAACAGCTATTTCTTGTTTTCTTGCCTCACAAAAAGTGTAATATAGAGCAACCAAAAATCGTATGCACCCTAAACTAGTACCAACAATACTGCCACCCTATCCCGCAGTTTCTAAAATGGGGCCACTTTTTTGGAGTTTCTACTCTAGGGGTGCATCACGGGGGCTTCAAATGGGACATGGTGTCAAAAAAAACAGTCCAGCAAAATCTACCTTCCAAAAACCGCATGTCATTCCCTTCCTTCTGCGCCCTACCGTGTACCCGAACAGAGGTTTACGACCACATATGGGGTGTTTCTGTAAACTACAGAATCAGGGCCATAAATATAGAGTTTTGTTTGGCTGTTAACCCTTGCTTTGTTACTGGTAAAAATGGATTAAAATGGAAAATTTGCCCAAAAATTGAAATTCTGAAATTTCAGCTCCATTTGCCAATAACTCTTGTGGAACACCTAAAGGGTTAACGACGTTTGTAAAATGTATTTTGAATACAGTACCTTGACGGGTGTAGTTTCTTAGATGGGGTCACTTTTATGGAGTTTCTACTCTAGGGTTGCATCAGGGGGGCTTCAAATGGGACATGGTATCAAAAAAAAAACAGTCCAGCAAAACCTGCCTTCCAAAAACCGCATGGCATTCCTTCCCTTCTGCACCCTGCCGTGTGCCCGTACAGCGGTTTACGACCACATATGGGGTGTTTCTGTAAACTACAGAATCAGGGCCATAAATATTGAGTTTGGTTTGGCTGTTAACCCTTGCTTTTTAACATAAAAAAAAATAAATTAAAAGGAAAATCTGCCAAAAAAGTTACATTTTTAAAATGTATCTCTATTTTCCATTAATTCTTGTGGAACACCTAAAGGGTTAACAAAGTTTGTAAAATCAGTTTTGAATACCTTGAAGGGTGTAGTTTCTTAGATGGGGTCACTTTTATGGAGTTTCTACTCTAGGGGTGCATCAGGGGGCTTCAAATGGGACATGGTGTCAAAAAAAACAGTCAAGCAAAACCTGCCTTCCAAAAACCGTATGGCATTCCTTTTCATCTGCGCCCTGCCGTGAGCCCGTACAGCGGTTTACGACCACATATGGGGTGTTTCTGTAAACGGCAGAATCAGGGCCTTAAATATTGAGTTTGGTTTGGCTGTTAACACTTGCTTTGTAACTGGAAAAAAATTATTAAAATGGAAAATCTGCCTAAAAAGTTACATTTATAAATTGTATCTCTATTCCTATTTTCCATTAATTCTTGTGGAACACCTAAAGGGTTAACAAAGTTTGTAAAATTAGTTTTGAATACCTTGAGGGGTGTAGTTTATAGAATGGGTCATTTTGGGTGGTTTCTATTATGTAAGCCTCGCAAAGTGACTTCAGACCTTAACTGGTCCCTAAAAATTGGGTTTTTGAAAATTTCTTAAAAATTTCAAGATTTGCTTCTAAACTTCTAAGCCTTGTAACATCCCCAAAAAATTAAATATCATTCCCAAAATGATCCAAACATGAAATAGACATATGGGGAATTTAAAGTAATAACAATTTTTGGAGGTATTACTATGTATTATAGAAGTAGAGAAATTGAAACTTGAAAATTTGCAATTTTTAAAACAATTTGGGTAAATTTTATATTTTTTTATAAATAAAAATGATTTTTTTTTACTTCATTTTACCAGTGTCATGAAGTACAATATGTGATGAAAAATCAATCTCAGAATGGCCTGGATAAGTCAAAGCGTTTTAAAGTTATCAGCACTTAAAGTGACACTGGTCAGATTTGCAAAAAGTCCTTAAGGTGAAATAGGGCTGAGTCCTTAAGGGGTTAAGTACCAGTACATCAGGGCATACCGGTACGCCCTGTGTCCTGAACAGGTTAAGAGTAGAGTTGAGCGAACACCTGGATGTTCAGGTTCGAGAAGTTCGGCCGAACTTCCCGGAAATGTTCGGGTTCGGGATCCGAACCCGATCCGAACTTCGTCCCGAACGCCATTGAAGTCAATGGGGACCCGAACTTTTGGGCACTAAAAAGGCTGTAAAACAGCCCAGGAAAGAGCTAGAGGGCTGCAAAAGGCAGCAACATGTAGGTAAATCCCCTGCAAACAAATGTGGATAGGGAAATGAATTAAAATAAAAATTAAAAAAATAAAAATGAACCAATATCAATTGGACAGAGGTCCCATAGCAGAGAATCTAACTTCACGTCAGCAGAGAATCAGTCTCTTCATGCCATAGCAAAGAATCTGGCTTCATGTCAGCAGAGAATCAGTCTCTTCATGTCATAGCAGAGAATCAGGCTTCACGTCACCCACCACTGGAACAGGCCACTGTCACACATTTAGGCACCGGCACCCAGACAGAGGAGAGAGGTCCCGTAACAGAGAATCTGGCCTTATGTCAGCGCAGAATCTGTATTCATGTCATAGCAGAGAATCAGGCTTCACGTCACCCACCACTGGAACAGGCCACTGTCACACATTTAGGCCCCGGCACCCAGACAGAGGAGAGCGGTCCCGTAACAGAGAATCTGGCCTTATGTCAGCGCAGAATCTGTCTTCATGTCATAGCAGAGAATCAGGCTTCACGTCACCCACCACTGGAACAGGCCACTGTCACACATTTAGGCCCAGGCACCCAGGCAGAGGAGAGAGGTCCCGTAACAGAGAATCTGGCCTTATGTCAGCGCAGAATCTGTATTCATGTCATAGCAGAGAATCAGGCTTCACGTCACCCACCACTGGAACAGGCCACTGTCACACATTTAGACCCCGGCACCCAGACAGAGGAGAGGTTCATTCAACTTTGGGTTGACCCGCAATATAATGGTAAAATGAAATTAAAAATAGTATTGAATGAGGAAGTGCCCTGGAGTAGAATAATATATTGTTAAGGGGAGGTAGTTAATATCTAATGTGCACAAGGGATGGACAGGTCCTGTGGGATCCATGCCTGGTTCATTTTTATGAACGTCAGCTTGTCCACATTGGCTGTAGACAGGCGGCTGCGTTTGTCTGTAATGACGCCCCCTGCCATGCTGAATACACGTTCAGACAAAACGCTGGCCGCCGGGCAGGCCATCACCTCCAAGGCATAAAAGGCTAGCTCTGGCCACGTGGACAATTTGGAGACCCAGAAGTTGAATGGGGCCGAACCATCAGTCAGTACGTGGAGGGGTGTGCACAGGTACTGTTCCATCGTTAGTGAAATGTTGCCTCCTGCTAACACGTTCCGTATCAGGTGGTGGTGCACTTAGCTGTGGCGTGTTGACAAAACTTTTCCACATCTCTGCCATGCTAACCCTGCCCTCAGAGGAGCTGGGCGTGACACAGCTGCGTTGGCGACCTCTTGCTTCTCCTCTGCCTTCGCCTTGGGCTTCCACTGGTTCCCCTGTGACATTTGTGAATGCTCTCAGTAGCGCGTCTACCAACGTGCGCTTGTACTCGCACATCTTCCTATCACGCTCCAGTGCAGGAAGTAAGGTGGGCACATTGTCTTTGTACCGGGGATCCAGCAGGGTGGCAACCCAGTAGTCCGCACACGTTAAAATGTGGGCAACTCTGCTGTCGTTGCGCAGGCACTGCAGCATGTAGTCGCTCATGTGTGCCAGGCTGCCCAGAGTTAAGGACAAGCTGTCCTCTGTGGAAGGCGTATCGTCATCGTCCTGTGTTTCCCCCCAGCCACGCACCAGTGATGGGCCCGAGCTGCTTTGGGTGCCACCCCGCTGTGAACATGCTTCATCCTCATCCTCCTCCACCTCCTCCTGATCCTCGTTCTCCTCGTCCTCCAGTAGTGGGCCCTGTCTGGCCACATTTGTACCTGGCCTCTGGTGTTAAAAAAAACCTCCCTCTGAGTCACTTTGAAGAGACTGGCCTGAAAGTGCTAAAAATGACCCCTCTTCCTCCTCTTCCTCCTGGGCCACCCCCTCTTCCATCATCGCCCTAAGTGTTTTCTCAAGGAGACATAGAAGTGGTATTGTAACGCTGATAACGGCGTCATCGCCACTGGCCATGTTGGTGGAGTACTCGAAACAGCACAACAGGGCACACAGGTCTCGCATGGAGGCCCAGTCATTGGTGGTGAAGTGTGTCTGATCCGCAGTGCGACTGACCCGTGCGTGCTGCAGCTGAAACTCCACTATGGCCTGCTGCTGCTCGCACAGTCTGTCCAACATATGCAAGGTGGAGTTCCACCTGGTGGGTACGTCGCATATGAGGCGGTGAGCGGGAAGGCCGAAGTTACGCTGTGGCGCAGACAGGCGAGCAGCGGCAGGGTGTGAATGCCGGAAGAGCGAACAGACGGCCCGCACTTTATGCAGCAGCTCTGACATGTCGGGGTAGTTGCGAATGAACTTCTGCACCACCAAATTCAGCACATGCGCCAGGCAAGGGATGTGCGTCAAACCGGCTAGTCCCAGAGATGCAACGAGATTTCGCCCATTATCGCACACCACCAGGCCGGGCTTGAGGCTCACCGGCAGCAACCACTCGTCGGTCTGTTGTTCTATACCCCCCCACAACTCCTGTACGGTGTGGGGCCTGTCCCCCAAACATATGAGTTTCAGAACGGCCTGCTGACGTTTACCCCGGGCTGTGCTGAAGTTGGTGGTGAAGGTGTGTGGCTGACTGGATGAGCAGGTGGAAGAAGAGGAGGAGGAAGCTGAGTAGGAGGAGGAGGAGACAGGAGGCAAAGAATGTTGCCCTGCGATCCTTGGCGGCGGAAGGACTTGCGCCAAACAGCTCTCCGCCTGGGGCCCAGCCGCCACTACATTTACCCAGTGTGCAGTTAGGGAGATATAGCGTCCCTGGCCGTGCTTACTGGTCCACGTATCTGTGGTTAGGTGGACCTTGCCACAGATGGCGTTGCGCAGTGCACACTTGATTTTATCGGACACTTGTTTGTGCAGGGAAGGCACGGCTCTCTTGGAGAAGTAGTGGCGGCTGGGAACAACATACTGTGGGACAGCAAGCGACATGAGCTGTTTGAAGCTGTGTGTGTCCACCAGCCTAAATGACAGCATTTCATAGGCCAGTAGTTTAGAAATGCTGGCATTCAGGGCCAGGGATCGAGGGTGGCTAGGTGGGAATTTACGCTTTCTCTCAAATGTTTGTGAGATGGAGAGCTGAACGCTGCCGTGTGACATGGTTGAGATGCTTGGTGACGCAGGTGGTGGTGTTGGTGGTACATCCCATGTTTGCTGGGCGGCAGGTGCCAACGTTCCTCCAGAGGCAGAGGAAGAGGCCGAGGCAGCGGCAGCAGCAGCAGAAGAGGCCGAGGCGGCGGCAGCAGCAGAAGAGGCCGAGGCGGCAGCAGCAGAAGAGGCAGCAGGGGGAGCCTGAGTGACTTCCTTGTTTTTAAGGTATTTACTCCACTGCAGTTCATGCTTTGCATGCAGGTGCCTGGTCATGCAGGTTGTGCTAAGTTTCAGAACGTTAATGCCTCGCTTCAGGCTCTGATGGCACAGCGTGCAAACCACTCGGGTCTTGTCGTCAGCACATTGTTTGAAGAAGTGCCATGCCAGGGAACTCCTTGAAGCTGCCTTTGGGGTGCTCGGTCCCAGATGGCGGCGGTCAGTAGCAGGCGGAGTCTCTTGGCGGCGGGTGTTCTGATTTTGCCCACTGCTCCCTCTTTTGCTACGCTGTTGGCTCGGTCTCACCACTGCCTCTTCCTCCGAACTGTGAAAGTCAGTGGCACGACCTTCATTCCATGTGGGGTCTAGGACCTCATTGTCCCCTGAATCGTCTTCCACCCAGTCTTGACTCCTGACCTCCTGTTCAGTCTGCACATTGCAGAAAGACGCAGCAGTTGGCACCTGTGTTTCGTCATCATCAGAGACGTGCTGAGGTGGTATTCCCATGTCCTCATCATCAGGAAACATAAGTGGTTGTGCATTAGTGCATTCTATCTCTTCCACCCCTGGTGAAGAGCTATGTGGAAGCCCTTGGTAAACCCTGGCAGCAGAGTCTTCAAACAGCATAAGAGACTGCTGCATAACTTGAGGCTCAGACAGTTTCCCTGATATGCATGGGGGTGATGCGACAGACTGATGGGCTTGGTTTTCATGCGCCATCTGTGCGCTTTCTGCAGAAGACTGGGTGGGAGATAATGTGAACGTGCTGGATGCACTGTCGTCCACCCAATTGACTGATGCCTGTACCTGCTCAGGCCCTACCATCCTTAGAACGGCATTGGGCCCCACCAAATATGGCTGTAAATTCTGTCGGCTACTGGGACCTGAGATAGTTGGTACACTAGGACGTGTGGCTGTGGCAGAACGGCCACCTCCTCTCCCAGCACCAGAGGGTCCACTAACACCACCACGACCATGTCCACGTCCGCGTCCGCGTCCCTTATTAGATGTTTTTCTCATTGTTCCCGTTCACCACAATTTTGAGAATGGCAAATTTGGGAATAGTTTTTCAACCCAGAAAAAAAATAGGGCTTTTACGGTCGCTACAAATAACTTGACCAGCTAAAACAGTACAGATTTGCTTGAATAGAAATGTGAGACCTGTTTTTTTTTTTGCACTGTGTGACAGGTTAAGGTTTAATCTCAGAATCAGACTTCTATCTGCACGGTAGCGTGTGTCTTAGGTTTTTCTGAATGACACCATCAGTACCTTCAATGTAAGATATCCTTTTTGGGATAGATTTCAAGTAAATCGCATATTAATCGCGATAACAAGAATAATGACGAATATTCGATTTCGACGAATATAAAACGAATATTCTATCGAATATTCGCGAATTTCGTCGAAATCGAATATGGCACCTGCCGCTCATCACTGTTTTTTAATGAAGCAAAATATATATTATTTATGTATTCATTTAACGAGCTTTAGTTATTCCTTAGTGTAAGACAATCAGTAGGACATATATATATATATATATATATATATTACTTTATATTATATTGTTGTATGTTATAAAGGCAAAATGCATCCAGTATATTATATATATTTCTGATTAGGAGAATATTCGTCTCTAAAAGAGTGTCTGTAAAGATGTGTGTTTTGTAACAATTAATCACATTTTTGGTATGACAGAGGAGGTAGTGATATCTCTGTGAGAAAACAAGGCCCATTCATATCATTACGGTCCATAGATCAACAGTGTGAGAAACATTCAGAGCGATGCCTAGAGGTCTGTCTCTAATTCCTACAAGTGTCAGAATTAATCCCTATAGCTTTGAATTAAAGCTTCTAAAGTCAAATGTAAAGAATATGTTTTATTCACACTTACATAAGTTAACCCTTTATACTATGATGCAAATAGCTTATACAGCAGTGCCACCTAGGTATGAGTAGGTGACATTACAACAGTATCAAAAGTGCATTCTGGGTAAGGTTATGATGTCATATTTCTTATCAATAGTCACACCCATCCGTCAATGATTGGAAAGTTCCAAACTAGGAAGGTGTGTCTAACTGATAAGTTTGTGGTCATAAACCACACAAAGATAGAGATAAGGGGAGCTCTCTAGATGGGTCTGTCAAGATGAAAGCCATGGTGAGATGCGCTATGATGGACCACCCAGCTTTCCTGGGAGCAGAAGTGAGATTCCTACTAGGACTTGGTAAGAGACACAGAGAATGATATTTCATTTTATTAAGACTAATTTGATAGTGTGGGTGAAATGATACCATCTAGATTGGCAAATAAATAAATCAATTAATTAACTGATCATCTCCATATTGAGATGTAGTCTTAGGATATTGTGAGACTTCATTCTACCTGCAGAAGAATCAAGACTAATAATCTAGCAATCTAGCAAATCTATATGCATTAAATGATTGCTTTTATATATATATATATATATATATATATATATATATATATATGTACAGGGTGGGCCATTTATATGGATACAACTTAATAAAATGGGAATGGTTGGTGATATTAACTTCCTGTTTGTGGCACATTAGTATATGTGAGGGGGGAAACTTTTCAAGATGGGTGGTGACCATGGTGGCCATTTTGAAGTCAGCCATTTTGAATCCAACTTTTGTTTTTTCAATAGGAAGAGGGTCATTTGACACATTAAACTTATTGGGAATTTCACAAGCAAAACAATGGTGTGCTTGGTTTTAACGTAACTTTATTCTTTCATGAGTTATTTACAAGTTTCTGACCACTTACAAAATGTGTTCAATGTGCTGCCCATTGTGTTGGATTGTCAATGCAACCCTCTTCTCCCACTCTTCACACACTGATAGCAACACCGCAGGAGAAATGCTAGCACAGGCTTCCAGTATCAGTAGTTTCAGGTGCTGCACATCTCGTATAATCTGAAGGCAATCGTCTATGCTGTGAAGATACGAGATGTGCAGCACCTGAAACTACAGATACTGGAAGCCTGTGCTAGCATTTCTCCTGCGGTGTTGCTATCAGTGTGTGAAGAGTGGGAGAAGAGGGTTGCATTGAAAATCCAACACAATGGGCAGCACATTGAACACATTTTATAAGTGGTCAGAAACTTGTAAATAACTCATGAAAGAATAAAGTTACGTAAAAAAAACCAAGCACACCAATGTTTTTCTTGTGAAATTCTCAATAAGTTTGTCACATGACCCTCTTCCTATTGAAAAAACAAAAGTTGGATTCAAAATGCCCAACTTCAAAATGGCCGCCATGGTCACCACCCATCTTGAAAAGTTTCCCCCCTCACATATACTAATGTGCCACAAACAGGAAGTTAATATCACCAACCATTCCCATTTTATTAAGGTGTATCCATATAAATGGCCCACCCTGTATATTGATAGAACATTCTTCGCCAAGCTACAGTAAGTGATGGATTCCCACAGGAAAGACTTGTTTCAAGTCCTTCCCATTTAAGATATGATCTAGCAAAGATCCTAGATCCCTGTTATTTGTCTTAATAGTCTTACCAAAGTCATATATGTGAAAATAGTCTTCTAAGTTATATCCTTGAATGGATTTGCCCATTTTGGAAGTCATGTGATGAGTAGTTGGTTAGAAAGGGGCAGAATGTATTTAGCATTCCATATTGATATCTAGGATTAGACATGTCCATCCTGATATCATGAATTTTCTCTGAACAGAAGTAATACATATAACTTATGTTCCTATATTGATATCCTAACCTAATAATAGCTTGGTTATAATGTGACAAGTTATTTCCACTCAGATGTGTTGTTAAGCTTGTAATGCTTTATATTAACACTATATATATTCATTTGCATGTATCATTGTGTTTATTTACTTATTTAGGTTTATAATCTTTTAACCAATAAACCTGCATATTTTATAATACCTGTGTATTATTGTATAATGCAGAACTACATTTTATCATTAACATCATCTCACGTCAAAAGAACTTATTTATCTGAGGAAATAGTCGGACTCAGATGTGAATTGTATCGATTAGGTTGTCTACAATTCATCAGGTCATGATTTTAAGAATTTATAACAAATTTTATATTTTTCATGGTTAATTCTTTTATGACCATAATTAATCATTTTGAATTGAATTATTACCGCCCGACATCTTGAACCTATCCGGCTGCTCCTATTCTGAATGAATGGGCAGAAATATTATAGTCTTGATATCCTAACATATAGAGACTTTTCTTTAAAATTGCATTAAATTGAAATGTTATAAGAGGAGAATGGTCCCAGTGTAGGAATAAAGGACCATCCACCTTTGTCCTAATATACAACCAATTTTGCATTGCCACTATAGGGCATAAACAAGAGATATGGATTGGGTGTAAAGTTATCCAATGACCTTTTTGTAGTTGTTCAGTTTTGGACTTTCGTATGTAAAGATTCAAAACTTTATCATTGCAAACCAAATCGGAATTAATAATTGGTGATGTACTGTGCTTGTTCACAGCCGTGAATTCGCTGATCCGGAGAGCAGCGAAGAAGGCCAAAAGAAAAACAGACAGAAAAAGCTTAGTTTCTAGATCTGAAGAACATTTTAAAGGTAAAAGTCATATACCCGTATATACTCGAGTATAAGCCGACCCGAATATAAGCCGAGGCCCCTAATTTTACCCCCAAAAAATGGGAAAAATTATTGACTCGAGTATAAGACTAGGGTGGGAAATGCAGCTATAATGCAGAGTGTATGTGTATACACACTCTACATTATATACACACATCTGCAAGAGGGTGACTCAGATTGATGGGAGTCTGACTCTGACTCCCTGTATTTAATGCAGAGTGTGTGCATTATATACACACACACTCTGCATTAAATACAGGGAGTCAGACTCCCATCAACTGGGCATTTATTTCTTTATTTTTTTTTTTTTTATATTTATAAGGTTGTTTATTTTATTTTTTTTGTTCCCTCCTCCCTACTTCATACTTGGCCAGGGAGGGGGGCTGTCCAGGGGGAGGGGGGATGTCCAGGGGGAGAAGGGGCTGTCCAGGGGGAGGGGAGGCTGTGCAGGGGCCGGTACTTACTGCCGGTGTAAATCTCGCGGTCAGCTCCCAGTGTAAATCTCGCGGCCCCCGTGTCTCGCGAGATTTACACTGGGAGCTTAACAGAGGTGCCGCGCGGACGTGCTTGGAGCTGACCGGAGCAGCTGTAAAGGTAAGTAACAGCTTCTCCGGCCCCCAACATGTCATGGTCTGTATTATAACCCATCAGATGAACACCGTAATTTAAAAAAAAATGAAAACAGTGTAAAAAAAGCTATTTTTCGTCATCTTACATCACAAAAAGTGTAATAGCAAGCGATCAAAAAGTCATATGCACCCCAAAATAGTGCCAATCAAACCGTCATCTCATCCCGCAAAAAATAAGACCCTACCTAAGATAATCGCCCAAAAACTGAAAAAAACTATGTCTCTCAGACTATGGAGACACTAAGGCTATGTAATAACCTGCTCTATAAAAATATCACATGACCTAACCCCTCAGGTGAACACCGTAAATTTTTTTAAATAAAAACGGTGAAAAGAAAGGAATTTTTTGTCACCTTACATCACAAAAAGTGTAATAGCAAGCGATCAAAAAGTCATATGCACCCCAAAAGAGTGCCAATGAAACCGTCATCTCATCGCGCAAAAAATGAGACCCTACCTAAGATAATCGCCCAAAAAATAAAAAACTATAGCTCTCAGACTATGGAGACACTAAAACATGATAAGTGACTCCTTATTTGTGTTAGATATGAATTGATGTGATTGATTATAAATATTGTGCAGCGTCTGGGTGCCATGTTGACTATTATGACCGTTAATCTCACCCTTGTTACCAGGTCCAAATGTCGGTTGCTCGAGGGAAGGTAACGGCAGCTCTGGATCGCCTACTTCTTTAACCGGAGGTGAGTATCTTCTTTTCTTTTCTTGTTTTTTTCCTTTTTTTTCCGGAGGAGCAGGAGGAGAAAAGGTCCTTGGCTCCCAGCGATTCTGTTTTGAAAGTATGTTGCCCTTTGGGCTGTCACTGCACGTGCGCATGCCAGTGACGACGGTGAGATTGATCCTCTCTGGGCTCGCGCACGGGGCTGCACAGAAGACATGAGAAGACACTATGCAGGAAAAATATTTTTTATATTTTAATAGTTCTGGCGTGTTGATGCCTGTTATGTTTATTTGGTACCATTTTTGGGCAATGTACAACTTTTTGATCACTGTTATTAAAATCTTTGTTGGGTGGGACAAGGTGACTAAAAATGGCAAATTGTGTGTTTTTATAGCTTTTTTCCATTACGACGGTTAGTGTACTTTCACACTAGTGTTATTCTTTTCCAGTATTGAGTTCCATCACAGAGGCTCAATACCATTATTATTTTTTTTCCATTATGGCATACACTATGCCATAATGGAAAAAAAATTATAATAAAAACACTTGATTCGACATTTTTAAATCAACTTATTCCCACCCAAAAATTGAATAACAGTGATCAAAAAGTTGTATGTACCCCAAAAATGGTAACAATAAAAACTACAGTTCGTAGTACAAAAATAAGCCCTCATATAGCTCTGTAGACGGAAATATAAAAAAGTTATGGCTGTCAGAAAATAGCAATGCAAAGAAAATTTTGATTTTTTTCAAAGGTTTTTATTTTTTAAAAGCTAAAACAAAATAAAAACTATACAAATTTGGTATCACCATAATCATATTTACCCATGGAATAAGGATGTCATGTCATTTTTACCACACAGTGAACGTTATAATTAGTGATGAGCGGCAGGGGCAATATTCGAATTTGTGATATTTCGCTAATATTTTGGCGAATATTCGCCATATATTCCCGAATTCGAGAATTTGTTATCTCCAGTAGTTGATTTCTTGATTGCGGAAATTGGCAATTGAAAAATTTGCGATAAAAATTGGCTCTACAAAAATTTGCATTATGAAAATTCACACTATGAAAATTCGCAATCAACACTACTCCTAAAGTCAAAGATATTGCAGCCTTCTCATTGGCCCACAAGCTAGAAACAGGGAGGGATCATGTGTACTGATTTAAAAAAAAAATCGATTATTCAAAATTACGAATATATTCTAAATAAGTGCCGATATTCACGATAAAAATTTGCAATTCGAATTTTCGTGATCAACACTAGTTATAATATTCAAACTATTATTAAATATTTAGAAAGGCTCCACCAGCAAACTACTGGAGCTCAGCCTTTCAGTTACCAGCTGAAAGAAATGAATAAATCAATAATAAAATAGGCTGGCACACAGTATTTTTGCATATAAATTTATTAATGCACTAAATAAAACAAAATAAAACAAAACTAACTTGGTGTCGACATATCAGCATAAATACATAAATGTGTAAGATAGGTATATAAAGTGCGGAGCTCACGCACAAACCTAAACAGCTGGAGTACTCCAAAAACATAAGACCTTATGGCTAAAGCGTGGCTGCAAGAGTTGTTCAATTAGACCACTCAAATGTCTGTAACATTATATGCCGGTTTACCGGTTAGTTGGAACCGGAGAGGTTCAGAAAGCGTCCTTGCTGCAATCTCCTACAAAGGAAACTCTGTACTCAGGTGTCGTTTAGCAATAATAATTGCACCGCTTCCGATCAATGATGCTCCACTTACTTTTTCTTGCAGAGCAAACGTCCGACCCGTTCTCACAGCGACCCACGTGACCAGCTAGATAGTGGATTGCTGGTTAGTGACGTAGGCGCTTGGAGCCGTCGGGTTGACGGAAGTTGATGCAGCTGAGTTGGTAGTTGCTTGAACCTGTCGGATTAGCGGAAGTAGATACAGCAGAGTTTACTTGGTAATATTCGGCAAAGTTGAATATATCAACATAGGTTTAGTCCACCTTGTCAATAGTTAGCAGATGGAATCTTTTGAAGTGGTATAGGACTTCTTCCAATAATTGAAGAAAATTAAAAAGTTGAATTACCAAAAAGTCCTCTTCTTGCGCATTTATAAAAACCGCACCAAAAGCCAGGTCTTCGTTCACACTAGACGCGTTTCGGAACCAAGTTCCTTCCTCAGAAGATAATTGTAGAATGCTGAATGAGGACATAAGTCATGTCTTTTGGGTTTGATGTAAGATATGGATCGGATTGCGGACCATGCTATCTTCACAATCTCAATCTTCCCCCTATATGCTTTAGCTTAAAATACATGAATAATCAATATTAAACACCAGTACATTGTGACATACATCTTACAATGTCACATTATACAAATACATGTTAAAAATGAAAAACAAATTAAAATTAAAATGTATCACATGCTTTGCGGCTGCTGGAATGTCTGGAGTGTGGCAAAAGGGGGGAGAAGGGAAGGGATGCAGGAGGAGTCAATGCGCTGAAAAACGGCCCGGCATCGACTCCCCGTGTAAACCGACCCATCTCACCTATAGGAACCCAAAGATTTCAATCTCCGAATTGAGACCTAGAGGCATCAATGACCCAAACTCGAATATTTTCTTGGACTCCTGTCTGGACATTTTGGCCACAAAATCTCCTCCTCTCCAATCTTGTTTGACCGATTGTATGGCCACAAAACTCATTTTACTGGGGTTACCTGCATGGTGTAGTTTAAAATGTTTGGATAAAGGATGCGTTTCAGATTGTTTCTTGATATTGTTGATGTGTTCTGCTATTCTGGTCTTGAATGCCCTTTTTGTGCGGCCAATGTACTGCTTTGGGCATGGGCATTGAATAATGTAAATGACCTCTTTGCTATTGCATGACAAGATTTCTTTGATTTCCCATTTGAAATTGTTGGACGTTGATGTTATCTGTTTTATGTTTCTATCAAAGTGTGTCTGTCTACAATTTTGACAGCAACCACACCTGAAGAAACCTTTTAAATTAGACCATGGGGTTATCAATGATTTTGTTTGATTCTTCCTTATAGTAGGAGCCACTTGGAGTCCCAAATTAGGGGCCCGGGTGTAGACTATTGGAGGATGTGCCGGAAGTATAGAACCCAACATTTTATCATCCTTCAATAGATGCCAATGTTTATGAACGATAGTACTCACCATCTTGTAATCTTTGTTGTATGGTAAAATTATTTTGGCTGTAATATCTTGTTCTTGTGTAATAGTGGGTACTTCTTTAGGTTTAAAAAACGAGGCTCTATCCAATTGTCTCACCCTTTGAATTGAGTTCTCTAGTAACCTATTGGGATACTCTTTTAGCAAAAATTGTGCTTTCATATTTCGTGCCTCTGCCTCAAATTGCTCATTTGCTGTGCAGTTTCTTCTTAGGCGCCTAAATTGACTAAAAGGAACATTCAAGAGCCACCTTGGAAGGTGATAGCTTGTGTTCAGAATGAAGCTGTTTTTGGCCACATCTTTTTGATATGCACTACAGGCAAAAGTTTCCTGTTTCTTTTCAATATGCAAGTCCAGAAAATTTACTGTGTGTGGATCAATATTGGCTGTAAATTTCAAATTCAGCTTGTTGATGTTAATATTATTTATAAATATTATTTATATTATTATTATTATTATTATTATTATTAATATTAATATATATAATATTAAATCCTTGGCAGAATGTTTTTTTTTTTTTTTCAATTTTACCCCACAAATAATTTTTTCCTGCTTTCCAATGCAAAACACAGTAAATTTAATTGAGCCATCAAGAATTCTTGTCCCACAAAAGAAAGCCCTCATATGGCTGTGTTAATGGAAAATTTTAAAAGTTATGGCTATTGGCACGTGGGGTGGAAGAATCAAAAATGCAAAAACAAAAATAAGCCCAGTCCATAAGAGGTTATGAATGTCTTTTATGTTTTATAGCTGTTCACAGTTTTCTATGACTCTTATCCACAATCCATTTCCTAACACTTTGCAAATCTCTATCCTTATACAGTACTCCACATTCAAGTTATAAGTCTCTTTGCAATTCACAAAACTATTTCATGAACCTGTTCATATCATGATGCTCAATTTCTCTAACAATAACATTTGTGGTCACAGCTACGGAAGAGAGCTAGTGCCCTGAAGAACCGGGACCTAACTGAATGATGGTTTGCTACCATAACTAAATGGCTGGAGGGGTGCCCTTAGCCATGCCGTGGGTAGCCCTATAAGGGGGCATACCCTGAGGAATATGGAAAGAAAAGGGGAGGGAGGGTGGGGCACCAGAAACGCACGCAAGTAAGATGAGGGCGTGCCTCTGTTTTATAGGTGCCTGCGCCCCTACCACAAATGCAGGCTGACTTGTCAGCCTTATCTATTTGTGGTCACGGCTACGAAAGAGAGCTAGTACCCTGAAGAACCGGGACCTAACTGAATGATGGTTTGCTACCCTAACTAAATGGCTGGAGGGGTGCCCTTAGCCATGCCGTGGGTAGCCCTATAAGGGGGCATACCCTGAGGAATATGGAAAGAAAAGGGGAGGGAGGGTGGGGCACCGGAAACGCACGCAAGTAAGATGAGGGAGTGCCTCTGTTTTATAGGTGCCTGCGCCCCTCCCACAAATGCAGGCTGACTTGTCAGCCTTATCTATTTGTGGTCACGGCTACGAAAGAGAGCTAGTACCCTGAAGAACCGGGACCTAACTGAATGATGGTTTGCTACCCTAACTAAATGGCTGGAGGGGTGCCCTTAGCCATGCCGTGGGTAGGCCTATAAGGGGGCAAAAACAACCAAGTAGAGTAGAGAGTACCTTTATTGAAGCTGAACAACTCACAACGCCAAACTGCGAAAAGCCTTGGATATCTCGGCCTGGGGGTTCGGGATATAACGCGCAAAGCATGAGGAGCGCCAGCGGCCCATTTTACGAATATAACATGGCCGGGGACGTTATGCTTTGAAGCAGCGGATGCCGCCCCAATGCGGAAGGAGTGCCCTGAAATTGCCTTGGGGTCGAAGCCCAAACCAGAAGCCAGTATATGAATGTGTGAAATGAACTGGGAAGCCGTGATGGCCCTGACTTTAAACAGGAGCAAAGGACTGTCCGGGGCGGAGTCTCCCAAAACTGCCAGCAAACTCCTGAGGACTTGAACTGTGCACCATGCATTGAAAGCCTGAAAGTACTTCACCTCCACTGGTGGACCCACCTGAGAAGTTTTGGAAGTGAGGAGGGATAGGGAGAAATGGTAGCCGCGCCATACCAGCTGACCCCTGGTTAAACCTTTGGTCCTGGCCGAAACGCTGGTAAATTCACCGGGTCTTAAGAACCCGTATAAACTAAGGTACATGGCCGCCTTGATGACTGTGCTGGAATAGAGCCCAAAAGGAAGACCATCTAGGGAGGTGGAAAGCTTCCTAAAAAATTCCCCTGACACCGGCTGTCTGCTCGGGATGGCCCCTTCTCTACTCTTCTGAATGTCTCTGAGTGTCGCCCTAACTGCCTGGGACAAGAAAAACAACCGACAGAGACTTCTGCATCAGAGACTTTGCTGAAGAAATGAATGATTTTAATCCATTATTAGAGTTTGATAAATCGGAGGGGGTAGCCCCACTCGGTCTGCCTCTGGCAAGATCTGGAAAAAAGTATTGAAATTAAAACGAGACAAAGCATCTGCGGCGACATTACGTATGCCCTGAATGTGCCTGCATGACACATGGAAATTAAATTGCAGCGAGAGCCAAACCAGCCTGCGGACAAAAGACATGATCTGGGGTGACTGTGATCTGCCCTTAGCGATGATATCTACCACTGTCTGGTTGTCGGTGATGAACGCCACAGAAGAATTGGCCCATTGCCTGCCCCAGACTTGGGCCGCCGCCACAATTGGGTAAAACTCCAACAAGTGAGAAGATTTCAATGCGGCTCTGGCTGATGAAATCTCTGATGGCCAAGCGCCCGCAAACCACTGATTTCCACAGATTGCCGCGAAACCCCCGGAGGCGGCGGCGTCCGAGAAAATAAAGGTGGATGCTGGCCCCAGTTGCGGAACGAACATGGAGACTCCATTCCATTCGGCCAGAAAGTCCCTCCACATGGCCAGGTAGGGCATCTAAGGTAATGAGGCTGTCTTGCTCGGGAGCTGAGGGAAGTAGCTGCAGGAGCCTGGACATGAAGGCTCTACCTTGGGGCATGACTCTAGTGGCAAAATTTAGCATTCCTAGTAGGGACTGCAACTCTACCTTGACAGACGTCCTACTGCCCACCACCTTTGAGATAGCATCCTTGATCTTTGTGAGCTTCTCAGCTGGTAACCTGGCCTCCATTTTCTCTGTGTCCAAGATTATGCCCAGAAAGGTGATTACCGTCGTGGGGCCTTCTATTTTTGAGGGTGCCACCGGTACATTGAGTTTTGAAAAATGCTGGAGAAGAGCCTGGAGCTTGCTTGGCTTGCAATCTGGCCTTTCTATTAAAAGAAAATCATCCAGGTAATGGATGACCAGCGGACAGTCGCAGTGGTTGACCAAGATCCAGTGCAAAGCCTGCGCAAACTGGTCGAACAGCCAGGGGCTGCTTTTGGACCCGAAAGTCAGGCGATTTGCAAAGTAGTACTGGTCTTGCCACTTGATCCCATAGAACTTCCAAAGCTGCAGCTGAATGGGCAGCAACTTGAAAGCGTCAGCGATGTCCGCCTTGCCCAACCATGCCCCCCTGCCTACCTGAAGGATGAGTTGAATGGCCTCGTCTATGGAAGAATAGCACATGGAAAACTCCTCAGAGGGGACTAAGGAATTTAAGCTGGGTATGCTGGAGCCATGAGGTGCAGACAGGTCATAGATCAAACGTTTTTTATTGGCGAATTGTTTTGACACAATGCCTATAGGGTTGATTCTCCAGAGGTTAAACGGAACAACGGAAAATGGACCGATGAGGAACCCCTTCTCTAATTCAGACTTTATTAGAGTCTCCACCGGCTCAGGATCCCTGGTAGCTGACAGGAGGTTGGGACCCTCCCAAGTGGACTGTGGAAGAGCTATTAGACCTGTGTGAAAGCCTATAGCGAACCCAGAGACCAGAAATTAAAAAAACTGCGGGTTGTGGTGGCCCTGCAGAAGGGCTGCAGTAAATCCACGTTGACCGCGGTTAGTCAGGATGGCCTGGAGGACCTTTGAGGACAAGCCATTTGAGGGTGAGCCCTGAAACATACGGCACATACGTGAAGGGCCCTACATTTATTATAGTAACAGGCGTTCTGGTTGAAATTGTTACAGACCTGGCTGCTACCCAGGAAAACTATGGGACGCCCCAGCTTATCCGTGGTTGGGTCAGACCGTTGTTGAGACCCGGAGCTACTGGGAAGGGATCTGCCCTGGGACGTGGAGGGTCCTGCATTGGGGCATCAATCCGCGGAGTGGGCAATAGACTGGCAAGAGGCACACGCCGGGGCCTTGAGCCCTGCGAAGTGCCGGCAAAAAAGCTCCATGTCCATGGCAGCCCAGTTTGTGATGTGTTGGAATCGGACCAGAGCGGCGGCAGCTTTGGCCGAAAATGAGCGGTGGTAGTCGTAGAACGCCTGCCCACTGTACTTATGGCCCAAGTCTGTGACTCGGTAAAGGTAAGTGTCCAACTCCTCCCGCCTCTCAGGATGGACAGAGCAAAGGACATCCCTGAATAAACTGAATACCTGGACGAACTCAGTGATGGACAGCTTTTTGTTTAGATGGGGATCCCTGGCCTTAAGGACGATGGACACGTCGCCGCATGCGATTGTTTTGCTTTCTATTGTGTCATGAGTAGCTATTAGAATGGATGCTAGGTTGACGCCTTTACCCTCTAGGATATCTTTTTTGATGTTGCTGGGGATGAAATGCGAGGGAGCTACTTCAGGCGCGCTTAGGACCCTACCTGGGGGAACGGGCCCTGAAGTGGAGGCTACTGGCAAGGGTGAAGCGGACCGGCAAGATGCCAACCCCTGGTAGGATTCGACTGCCAGGAGCCTAGACTGCACGTCCGAGACTGAGGAGGCAATGTTGTTCATCATAGAATGCAGCTGAGTCAGAGATAGCTGGGGAGTAGACATGGAGACTTGCTCCAAGTCTGGGGCTGCCAGTTCAGCCATCAGCAGTCTATATAATTCTGCCTTTCGGGGGGAAGCAGGGTGTTGGATCCCTCTCCTGTTAAGTTCTGCAATTAACTTAGGAATTGTCCAACTCCTTAGAGATGAGGAGCTGGGCTGCTCGGATGCGGGGGTTTCTGGAATCGATAGGGCCTCATCGATGTTGGAAGTGTGCGACATACTGCAGCTGCGAGGTGAAAAACAGAAAATTTATAGCTGAGCTGGAGGTCCTGTATTTCGAAAGAGACACCCGAGCCGTGAATGGTGGTTGAAGAAGAACTAGTGAGTGGGCGAGTGCCTAGTGCTCTGAAAAACGGGCGCTACTGTGGAGGACCTGGCCAGACTAAAGCGTGAAATGGCGTAAGGAAGCTAAAAAGACGTGGCCGCAGACAGGGAGTTTAGAAAACAGAAGAAAATGAACATTAAACCTGAAATTGTACCGGAGAAAGAGAATATGGATTTGAGACTGAAAACATGATAGGCGACAGATATGGTAATCAACAACGTGAACCTGACACGTAACATGCAACAGAGATGGAAGATAATAAAAACGTGAAACCTTAAGTGTAACAGGCAACAGCAAAGAACGTAAGCCTGAAGCGTAATGGGCCACCAATAAGGTAAATAAAATGTGAGCCTGAAGCGTAATAGGCCTCAGATATGATGAATGATAAACGTAAGCCCGAACGTAACAGGCAATAGACATGGTTTTTTATAAACGTAAGCCCGAAGCGTAACTGGCAACAGATGGTAATTAAAAATGTAAGCCTGAAATGTATCAGGCAACAGACAAGGTATTTTATAAACGTAAGCCCGAAGCGTAACAGGCAACAGATGGTAATTAAAACGTAAGCCTGAAACGTAACAGGCAACAGACATGGTATTTTATAAACGTAAGCCCGAAGCGTAAAGGGCAACAGATGGTAATTAAAAACGTAAGCCTGAAATGTAACAGGCAACAGACATGGTATGTTATAAACGTAAGCCCGAACCGTACCAGGCAACAGATGGCAATTAAAACGTGAGCCTGAAACGTAACAGGCAACAGACATGGTATTTTATAAACGTAAGCCCGAAACGTAACAGGCAACAGATGGTAATTAACGTAAGCCTGAAACGTAACAGGCAACAACATGGTATTTACAGACGTGAGCGTGAACCGAAATAGGCAACAAACATGGTGATGCGAAACAAAGTGAGCCTGCAACGTGACAGGTAACAGACATGGTGACTGCAAAGGAAGCCTAAAGCGGCCGGCAATAGAAATGGTAGTTACCAACCCTGGGGAGGCCAACCGTGACTGGCAGCGACATTCTGACGTGGGACTGAGTGACGGGAATGAGTGTGTGGTGGGAAAAGAAATGTATTTACCGAATCGTCCGCAGATGTAGCAGAGTAGAATAGGCGGCGGTCGGCTCAGACGTAACTGTTTGAGAGAACCTCGGCTGACGGTATGTAGCTAGAACAGTAGAGCACCCAGGGTCTGCAAAATAATCAGTATCGTGAGGGGGGCACGTTAATGTCCAGAGACCGCGCCATTTATTTACCACCAATGACATAGGGATCCTGCTGTGTCCCTGCACTCTTATGGAATTGTCCTGTTATGCTATCAGGAACCCGTGTCTACAAACTAAAGCCCTGATGTATATGCCAAGCGCCAGCGGGACGTGGTGTGATAACTAGAGAGTTATTACAATTCAGACACCCGGCTGAAACCAGCAAGGGGCAGCTGATGGGACACGGTGCGCAGTGGTGCCATGTAACTGCTGCAGTGTGCTGATGTTTGTAATGGTGTCAGTAAAAATGCATTACAGTTTTATTTGAAAGTGGCACCCTTCCACGCTGCCAAGCCCGGCCGGCCCCGTGAAAGCAGCCCCCCGTCGCATCACTGGCTCCGCCCCCCCCCCGGAAGTGTTCAGGGCAAGAGATGGACCAGCATCGCAACGGGAGCTGGAAGGAAGCGCAGATCGGAGCTGAGAGAGGGAGCCGGGCCACGTGACAGCAGGCCGGGACGCCAACCCCGTTGCCGAGGAAACTAGGACGCCGCGCGGCAATCCTCCGGCTTGGCGCCCCACGTGACCCCTCTGCGCCGGAAGCAAAATCAACGGTGGAGCCCGGCCGGGAGTAGGTGGGTGACCGAGGGTACACTGAGGCCGTGGTAGGGGAACGAGGAGTTTGAGGTGGCGCGTACTTACCCGGCAGGTCAGATGAGGACGACGGTGGACGGGAGGGACCCCGACGGGCCCTACTTACCTGAGGAGTTGCACTGTTGCAAAGGGCGTGACGTTCGTGGCGGGAAACAGGCACCGGAAAACGCACGCAAGTAAGATGAGGGCGTGCCTCTGTTTTATAGGTGCCTGCGCCCCTCCCACAAATGCAGGCTGACTTGTCAGCCTTATCTATTTTATCCATCTCTAACTGATGGATAAAATGTCCAAAGTGAGTTCGAATCTATGATCTGAAGCGCTCTTTGCTCAACCCTAAGGTGGCGCTCCATGATGTGAGCGCAACTTCCACTTCATTACACTGTCTGCTGCATCGGAAGTACTCGCTCCATTCACTTGAAAGGAGCGAGTACTTGTAATTACAATTACAATTGCAATTACAATTACAAGGCAGATGTCGGACCCCTCGTATGAGAGAAACGAGGAAGGGAGGCGCCTCTTCCCTACCCCGCCGCAGCATCCATCTGTATTGCTGTCCTGAAGACGGCGATACAGATGAATATAGAGATGAGCGCTTCCACAATAAAAGTGCTCATCTCCTACTGCCCTACAGTTGGTGCACCCCTTGCGGTTTTCTTACAGGTGTGAATTGTGTTTGAGCAAGCCATGGATGTTTTAGCCACTATCACAATTTGGGGAAACATGAGTATATATTACATGAAGCACTATGAAATTGAAGATAATCACGGAAATGTGATGCACTATATCTGAGGGTATTGGATGGCTGCTACACTATGAATTGTCACAAGAGAATGAATTGTTTTTTATGGAGTTTTTATATGCACCAGTATGTAATTAACCGCTTGCCGTCGCGGTAACGCCGATAGGCGTCCGGACGGCAGCGCTCTCAGGTCTCAGTGACGCCTATTGGTGTCATCTCGTGAGACCTGAGATTTCCTGTGAACACGCGCTCACAGGAGTGTGCGTTCACAGGATTGCGCAGTTCACAAGTTGAACTACAGCCTGCCAGCGTTGATCATTGGCTGGCAGCCTGTAGATTTTTAAAATAACCAATCAAATAGGTATTTTGTAAATAGCGTCTGATATACCTGCTACCTGCTCCTCTGGTGGTCCCTTTTGCTTGGATCGACCACCAGAGGACACAGGCAGCTCTGTAAGTAGCACCAAAGACCACACACACATTACACCCCCCCTGTCACTTATTAACCCATTATTAACCCCTGATCACCCCATTTAGACTCCCTGATCACCCCCCTGTCACCCCCTGTCATTGATCACCCCCTTGTAAGGGTCCCTTATCACCGCCAGTTACTTAGCTACTTGTTAGGTAGTTAGCGCCCAGCCCACCGCACCGCAGTCACTGATTAGTCGCTGATTAGCATCATCGCTGTCGCTAATCAGCACTAGTACTATATACACTGCGTGCAGAATTATTAGGCAAATGAGTATTTTGACCACATCATCCTCTTTATGCATGTTGTCTTACTCCAAGCTGTATAGGCTCGAAAGCCTACTACCAATTAAGCATATTAGGTGATGTGCATCTCTGTAATGAGAAGGTGTGTGGTCTAATGACATCAACACCCTATATTAGGTGTGCATAATTATTAGGCAACTTCCTTTCCTTTGGCAAAAAGGGTCAAAAGAAGGACTTGACAGGCTCAGAAAAGTCAAAAATAGTGAGATATCTTGCAGAGGGATGCAGCACTCTTAAAATTGCAAAGCTTCTGAAGCGTGATCATCGAACAATCAAGCGTTTCATTCAAAATAGTCAACAGGGTCGCAAGAAGCGTGTGGAAAAACCAAGGCGCAAAATAACTGCCCATGAACTGAGAAAAGTCAAGCGTGCAGCTGCCAAGATGCCACTTGCCACCAGTTTGGCCATATTTCAGAGCTGCAACATCACTGGAGTGCCCAAAAGCACAAGGTGTGCAATACTCAGAGACATGGCCAAGGTAAGAAAGGCTGAAAGACGACCACCACTGAACAAGACACACAAGCTGAAACGTCAAGACTGGGCCAAGAAATATCTCAAGACTGATTTTTCTAAGGTTTTATGGACTGATGAAATGAGAGTGAGTCTTGATGGGCCAGATGGATGGGCCCGTGGCTGGATTGGTAAAGGGCAGAGAGCTCCAGTCCGACTCAGACGCCAGCAAGGTGGAGGTGGAGTACTGGTTTGGGCTGGTATCATCAAAGATGAGCTTGTGGGGCCTTTTCGGGTTGAGGATGGAGTCAAGCTCAACTCCCAGTCCTACTGCCAGTTTCTGGAAGACACCTTCTTCAAGCAGTTGTACAGGAAGAAGTCTGCATCCTTCAAGAAAAACATGATTTTCATGCAGGACAATGCTCCATCACACGCGCCCAAGTACTCCACAGCGTGGATGGCAAGAAAGGGTATAAAAGAAGAAAATCTAATGACATGGCCTCCTTGTTCACCTGATCTGAACCCCATTGAGAACCTGTGGTCCATCATCAAATGTGAGATTTACAAGGAGGGAAAACAGTACACCTCTCTGAACAGTGTCTGGGAGGCTGTGGTTGCTGCTGCACGCAATGTTGATGGTGAACAGATCAAAACACTGACAGAATCCATGGATGGCAGGCTTTTGAGTGTCCTTGCAAAGAAAGGTGGCTATATTGGTCACTGATTTGTTTTTGTTTTGTTTTTGAATGTCAGAAATGTATATTTGTGAATGTTGAGATGTTATATTGGTTTCACTGGTAAAAATAAATTATTGAAATGGGTATATATTTGTTTTTTGTTAAGTTGCGTAATAATTATGCACAGTAATAGTCACCTGTACACACAGATATCCCCCTAAAATAGCTAAAACTAAAAACAAACTAAAGACTACTTCCAAAAATATTCAGCTTTGATATTAATGAGTTTTTTGGGTTCATTGAGAACATGGTTGTTGTTCAATAATAAAATGAATCCTCAAAAATACAACTTGCCTAATTATTCTGCACTCCCTGTAGTATCTGTATGTGATCAAGACTGATCGCAATCAGATCTATATCAGTACATTAGGGTCACCTTAGGCTCTACAAGAAACGCAGTGTTCGCCCGATCGGGCCTGATCTTGTGCCCACACTTGCGTTCAGTCCGCCCCACCGCAGTGACAGAATTTTTTTTTTCTGATCACTGCAAAAACACCGTACGGCGCTATAAAGATCACTTTTGAGCTTTCTGGATCTTTATTAGTGATCGCTGCTTTACTTCGCAAGCACTCCTTTTTACTAGGCAGGTGTGCTCTTTTTCCTGGGTAGTCTCAGAGGAATATTCCCTAAATTTAGTTAGCCCAAAATGTCAAAAAAGGGGTATTCCGCTGAAGAGGCCTAAAGGATTCTAGCCCTGATGGATGAAAGCGATGGGGACGCCTCACCCGCTGAATCCAGTGGTTCAGAATATGAACCTGTAGACAGCAGTGGCACTCTAACCGCTAGTGAAGATGACGAGGTTGAGGTCCCTGCTATGGTCAGGCATACCCGACCCCATGTCAGTGTTCTGCATACCCCGCGTGATGAGCCTCATTTGCAGCAGAGTGGTGCTAGCGCTGATCTTTTTTATGGTGCGGCATACACCAACAGCACAGCACATCCTGAACCTTATACCAGCACTGCCGTATTCCCTGGTGAAGTGGCGAGCAACAGAAGGGCAGTTCAAGCTGGTACGGTGGCACGTGCAGTAACTCCCCCGTCGCAGCCACAACGTTCACAGGCCCTTAGTTTCCCAGAGGAGCTGTCAAACCCAAGTTGGCAATCCCCTGCTTCCGCCGCACCCGTATTGCCCCCTTTCACCACCCAGTCTGGAGTTCGCATGGAGACAGCTCATTTAGGATCAGCCCTTGAGTTTCTGAGCTGTTCTTCACCGCAGATCTCTATGACTTTGTTGTGGCAGAAACCAACCGCTACGCCACACGGTATATAACTGCCAATCCGGAAAGCTTCTATGCCTAGCCTTTCCGGTGGAAACCAGTCACAGTTTCCGAATTTAAAATATTTTTGGGCCTTATCCTCAGAATGGGTCTAACTAAAAAAAAATTATTGCGGTCCTATTGGTCTAAAGACCCAATACATTACATGCCCATGTTCTCTGCTGCTATGTCCAGGGCACGTTCCATCATGCGCTTTATTCATTTCACTGACAATAAAACCAAGTCCAAATCCAAGAGGCCACCCTGCTTATGACCGGCTCCACAAAATTCGGCCCCTCATAGACCGTTTGTCATCCAAGTTTGCAGATGTGTATACCCCCAATCAGAACTTCTGCATAGACGAGTCCCTTGTACATTTTACCGGGCGCCTTGGCATCAAGCAGTACATCCCCAGCATGGGGTCAAACTGTATAAGCTCTGTGAAAGGGCCACAGGCTATACATATCGTTTTAGGGTCTATGAGGGAAAAGACTCAAAACTGGAGCCGGTCGGATGCCCTAACTACCTGGGGAGCAGTGGCAAGATTGTCTGGGACTTACTCCACAAGGGGTACCACTTATACGTGGACAATTTTTACACAAGCGTGGCCCTCTTTCGGAACTTACATATAGTCGGAATTCAATGCTGTGGCACCGCGCGACCTAGTCGCCGGGGCTTCCCCCAACGGCTCGTTAATACCCGACTTGCATGAGGGGAGAGGGCTGCCTTGTGTGACCAAGAACTGCTCGCGGTGAAGTGGAGGGACAAGAGGGACGTTTACCTTCTGTCCACCATTCACGCAGACACGACAGTACAAATTGAAAGGGCAACTGGAGTCATTGAGAAACCCCTCTCTGTCCATGACTATAACCTTCACATGGGAGGGGTGGACTTCAATGACCAGATGTTGGCTCCCTATTTAGTGTCCCGTTGCACCAGACGCTGGTATAAGAAGGTGTCTGTTTATTTAATTCAATTGGCTGTCTATAATAGTTTTGTTCTCTACAGTAAGGCTGGGAGAACGGGATCCTTCCTAAAATTCCAGGAAGAGATCATTTCGGAACTCCTGTATTTAGGAGGGTCCTTGCCCCAAGTCCCTGATGTAGTTAGCCGGCTACATGACAGACACTTCCCGAGTGTCTATCCTGGTACCCCAACTCAGCGTTCCCCAAGAAAAAGATGTCGTGTCTGTAGCAGGGCTGGAATAAGGACACCACCTTTTTTTGTCCTGACTGTCCTGACCAGCCTGCCCTATGTATAGGGGAGTGTTTCCGCAAGTACCACACACAGGTACACTATTAGTGTAGGGATCGCGTGACACAGGACAGGCACACCGGGGTCTTAGGGCCCTTTTACACAGAGCTGCTAAAAAACTCTCCTTTCACCTAGGACAAAGTGCATAAAGTACTTCGCCACATCTCTGGGCGATTTGCGCTTTGCACATTGACCCATGGGGAAGGAGAGGTTTGTCCTCTAAAGGTAAAAAAAAAAAAAAAAAAATCACAGGTAAGCAAAAAAGTTAACGTTCTGTTTCAAATGTTATATAATTATGATGTTAATAAATTTATTGCGTTGCTGCCTGGTTTTTTTTTTTTGTTTTGTTTTTTTAGCTTCTAGGTGGACCAAGCGATCAACCAGCTGCAGCAATGATGTGCATTCTGACAGAAGCATTGCGCTTCTGTCAGATTACACAAAGTCGGTGTATGCGGCGCTGCAAGACGAGATTTCTCCTCTGCAATAAAAAAGATACGTTTGCCGAGGCTTATGAGCTGAGGGGCGGTGTTCATATGCTTTGGCAAACACTTTGTATAAAAAA
Source organism: Bufo bufo (assembly GCF_905171765.1). Classification (NCBI taxonomy): domain Eukaryota; kingdom Metazoa; phylum Chordata; class Amphibia; order Anura; family Bufonidae; genus Bufo; species Bufo bufo. Next base: position 438,806,499 of record NC_053392.1, on the reverse strand, counting down.
AATAAAAAATTCTGGCAATGATTTATTCATCCACATCGATTGATGTGAATGGAGAAATCGGCTTTGCCAGGGCATGCGAGCTGAAGTGGGTTTGGATGTTGGGCGGAGCTCCTATGTCCTGGCAGACGCCTTTTCCCTCTTTTCTTTTTTTTTTTGCACATTTTTTGGCACAGATTTTTTCATCCACATTGATCGATGCGAATGAAGAAATCTGTGCCGTTCATTTTTTCTTTCAGCCCAGAGGCTAAACGGGAAAAAAAATCTCATTATCCGTATGCTCAATATAAGGAGAATAGCAGAAACTCCTAATGCTGGCCATACATATAATGATTGTGGAGACCCTCAAATGCCAGGGCAGTACAAACACTCCACAAATGACCCCATGTCATGCCCCACCCTGACTATGTGCGGAGGTCGGCCAGAATAGCAGCACGAGTTTAGTGTTTTGTTTTGGAGCCGTGCTGGATCCGCCTCCCATCAGGTGCACTGGGTGGTGTCATTAGTTTAAATAGCACTCCAGCCCAGTGCTCTGAGCAGATTATAGGAATCACTTTGGTCTTGGAAGCTAGGAAGGAAGGTTGGCTGTTCCAGCTCAGAAAGATAAGTGTGGTTTCTAGTTTGATTGTTTTGTGTCATCTCTCCCATCCAGGTTCTGTGCGAGCAGGCTGCTCCTATTTCCCCTCTTCACCATCTCAGGGAATTTAGGATGTTTCAGCCCAGGCACAGGGACAAATCATAGCACCCACCAAGGTCTGCATGTGGGCTGAGCAGTGCAGGGAGAGAGGTCAGGGATTAGCTAGGAGGTGACCCTTCCCCTGCCTCTCGCCTAGAGCCTGGTTGGTGGTTTATCTGTTAGTCTGAGTGCACGTCCGCCGTGACACCCAATTTTGGAAAGAAGACACCCCAAGGTATTCACTGAGGGGCATATTGAGTCCATGAAAGATTGAACTTTTTGTCACAAGTTAGCGGAAGGGAGACTTTGTGAGAAAAATAAATAAATAATCAATTTCCGCTAACTTGTGCCAAAAAAAAAATCTTCTATGAACTCGCCATGCCCCTCACGGAATACCTTGGGGTGTCTTCTTTCCAAAATGGGGTTACTTGTGGGGTATTTATACTGCCCTGGCATTTTAGGGGCCCTAAAGTGTGAGAAGAAGTTTGGAATCCAAATGTCTAAAAATGCCCTCCTAAAAGGTACTCATTGGAATTTGGGCCCCTTTGCGCACCTAGACTGCAAAACAGTGTCACACATGTGGTATCGCCGTACTCAGGAGAAGTAGGGCAATGTGTTTTGGGGTGTCTTTTCACACATACCCATCCTGTGTGTAAGAAATATATCTGTAAATGACAACTTTTTCAATTTTTTTATACAAAGTTGTCAATTTACAGAGATATTTCTCTCACCCAGCATGGGTATATGTAAAAATACACCCCAAAACACATTGCCCTACTTCTCCTGAGTACAGCGATACCACATGAGTGACAATTTTTTGCAGCCAAGATGCGCAAAGGGGCCCAAATTCCAATGAGTACTTTTAGGATTTCACAGGGCATTTTTACGCATTTGGATTCCAAACTACTTCTCACGCTTTAGGGGCCCTAAAATGCCAGGGCAGTATAAATACCCCACAAGTGACCCCATTTTAGCAAGAAGACACCCCAAGGTATTCCGTGAGGGGTATGGTGAGTTCATGTAAAATTTTATTTTTTGTCACAAGTTAGTGGAATATGAGACTTTGTAAGAAAAAAAATATATATCAATTTCTGCTAACTTGTGCCAAAAAAAAAAATCTTCTATGAACTGGCCATGCCTCTCACGGAATACCTTGGGGTGTCTTCTTTTCAAAAGGGGGTCACTTGTGGGGTATTTATACTGCCCTGGCATTTTAGGGGCCCTAAAGCGTGAGAAGAAGTCTGGAATCCAAATGCCTAAAAATGCCCTGTGAAATCCTAAAGGTACTCATTGGAATTTGGGCCCCTTTGCGCATCTTGGCTGCAAAAAAGTGTCACAATCACCGTACTCAGGAGAAGTAGGGCAATGTGTTTTGGGGTGTATTTTTACATATACCCATTTTGGGTGAGAGAAATATCTTTGTAAATTGACAACTTTGTATAAAATTTTTTAAAAAGTTGCAATTTACAGAGATATTTCTTACACACAGTATGGCTATATGTAAAAATACACCCCAAAACACATTGCCCTACTTCTTCTAAGTACGGCGATACTACATGTGTGACACTTGTTTGCAGCCTAGGTGCGCAAAGGGGCCCAAATTTCAATGAGTACCTTTAGGCTTTACAGGGTTGCTCACAATTTAGCCCCGCCCAAAATGGCAGAACAGTAAACACACCCCACAAATGACCCCATTTCGGAAAGTAGACACCCCAAGGTATTCACTGAGGGGCATAGTGAGTCCGTGGGAGATTTTTTATTTTTTTTGCCAGAAGTTAGCAGAAATGGAAACTTTATTATTATTTTTTTTCCTCAGAAAGTGTCATTTTCCGCTAACTTGTGAAAAAAAATTAAATCATATATGACATCACCATGCCCCTCCGCGAATACTTTGGGGTGTCTTCTTTCTAAAATGGGGTCATTTGGGGGGTATTTATACTATCCTGGCATTCTAGCACCTCAAGAAACATGACAGGTGCTCAGAAAGTCAGAGCTGCTTCAAAATGCGGAAATTCACATTTTTGTACCATAGTTTGTAAACGCTATAACTTTTGCGCAAACCGATAAATATACACTTATTGGATTTTTTTTTTTATCAAAGACATGTAGCACAATAAATTCTGACACAAACTTGTATAGAAATGTAATTATATTTGAACAATTTTACCAGAAAAAGTTACAAATACACTTTTTTTGAGAGAATTGCGGTCTACTTTGATTAATATAATAAAAACAAAAAATCGCAGCAGCAATCAAATACCACCAAAAGAAAGCTGTATTTGTGAGAAGAAAAACAGGTAAAATTTATTTGGGTGCCAAGTTGCATGACCAAGCAATAAACCGTTAAAGTTGTGAAGTGCCGATTTGTAAAAAAGGGCCTGGTCACTAGGGGGGTATAAACCTGTGGTCCTTAAGTGGTTAAACAGGAAATTAGCACAGATTACTTCCTGAAATGTTTCTATATATGCACAGTCACTTTATTGTGTGTTTCACTTGGCTTGATAATGGCTCTGTGAGAGAGCTGAAACGTTGCCTGTATCAACATGTGTTGAATAAATATTGTATTTTTTCACTTTTTATCCAAGGAGTGCTGCGTTACATTTATTTGGATTATATATATATATATATATATATATATATATATATATATATATATATATATATAATATATATATATATATATATATATATATAATTCATTTACACTGAGCAAAAATATAAATGCAACACTTTTGGTTTTGCCCCCATTTTGCATGAGCTGAACTCAAAGATCTGAAACATTTTCTACATACACAAAAGACCCATTACTTTTAAATATTAGTGAGCACTTATCCTTTGCCGAGATAATCCATTCAATCTCACAGGTGTGGCAAATCAAGGTGCTGATTAGACAGCATGAATATTGCACAGGTGTGTCTTAGACTGCTCACAATAAAAGGCCACTCTGAAATGTGCAGTTTGATCACACAGCACAATGCCACAGATGTCGCAACGTTTGAGGGAGAGTGCAATTGGCATGCTGACTGCAGGAATGTCTACCAGAGCTGTTGCCCATGCAATGAATGTTTATTTCTCTACCATAAGCCGTCTCCAAAGGAGTTTCAGAGAATTTGGCAGTACATCCAACCGGCCTCACAACCACAGACCACGTGTAACCACACCAGCCCCGGACCTCCACATCCAGCATGTTCACCTCCATGATTGTCTGAGACCAGCCACCTGGAGAGCTGCAGCAACAATCGGTTTGCATAACCAAATAATTTCTGCACAAACTGTCAGAAACCCTCTCAGGGAAGGTCATCTGCATGCTTGTTGTCCTCATCGGGGTCTGGACCTGATTGCAGTTCGTAGTCGTAACCAATTTGAGTCGGTAAATGCTCACATTCAATGGCATCTGGCACGTTGGAGAGGCGTTCTGTTCACGGATGAGTCCCGGTTTTCACTGTTCAGGGCAGATGGCAGACAGCGTGTGTGGCATCGTGTGGGTGAGCGGTTTGCTGACATCAACGTTGTGAATCGAGTGGCCCATGGTGGCGGTGGGGTTATGGTATGGGCAGGTATATGTTATGGACAACGAACACAGGTGCATTTTATTGAGGGCCTTTTGAATGCACAGAGATACCGTGACGAGATCCTGATGCTCATTGTTGTGCCATTCATCCACGACCATCTCCTCATGTTGTAGCATGATAATGCACGGCCCCATATTGCAAGGATCTGTACACAATTCCTGGAAACTGAAAACTTCCCAGTTCTTGCATGGCCAGCATACTCACCGGACATGTCACCCATTGAGCATGTTTGGGATGCTATGGATCGGCGTATACGACAGCGTGTTCCAGTTCCTGTGTGTTCTCCCCCCCAGTAAGGCAAAACTGTGCACATTTCAGAGTGTTCTTTAATTGTGGGCAGTCTAAGGCACACCTATGCAATATTCATGCTGTCTAATCAGCACCTTGATATGCCACACCTGTGAGGTGGGATGGATTATCTCGGCAAAGGATGAGTGCTCACTAACACAGATTTAGACAGATTTGAGAACAATATTTGAGAGTAATGGGTCTTTTGTGTATGTAGAAAATGTTTCAGATCTTTGAGTTCAGCTCATGCAAAATGGGAGCAAAAAGTGTTGCGTTTATATTTTTGCTCAGTGAACCATATATAAAAGTAGAGAACTTAAATGTGTTCATTTTTAATTGGGATGAGCAATGTTCGGGTTCGGACGAAGGTTCAAAGTTCAATTCGGGTACCCGAACTTGAGGCAAACTTGACCCTGAACCAGAACCCCATAGAAGTCAATGGGGACCCGAACTTTGGTGCTGTAAAATAGTCTTAGTAAGGGCTAGACGGCTTTAAAAGGAACCAAAATAAAGGTAAGGGCAGAACAATTGCCCTGCAAACAAATGTGGACAGGGAAATGACTAAAAATAACATAGAATACAAAAAAATAAAAAAGAATAATCTTGAACCAGGAGGAGGAGATCCAAGTGGAGTAGGAGGTTGAGGAGGCGGTGTAAGTGAAAAAGGTGGAGTAGGCAGAGGAGGTAGCCAACACTGTTTTTGTGTTTTTTTTATATTTTAATTTTATTTTTTTATATTTCATTTGGGAAGACCGCAAAACATTGTGGAATTTTAAACAGAATGAACAAACGGCGCTGGAGTATAACAATGGCTGGGTGTGGACGGTATACTTGTCTACTCAGCCCAAGGTAAGGACAAGTCCTGTGGGATCCATGTCTAATTTATTTTAATGAATGTAAGCGCGAATGCGCCTGTCCCTGATCACACCCCCTGCCATGCTAAACACATGTTCAGACAATACATTTGCCACAGGCCAGCACCTTCAAGGCGTAAAGTGCAAGCTCAGGCCATATGTCCAATTTAGAGACCAAGAAATTAATTGGGGAAGACCCATCAGTCAGTACGTGCAGATGTGTGGAAATGTACTTTTCCATCATGTTGCTGAAACGCTGTCTCCTGCTAAGACGGTCCGTATCAGATGGTGGTGCTGGATGTTGTGGTGTGCTGATGAAGGTTTTCCACATTTCAGCCATGTTAACCCTCTCTTCTGAGGTGCTGCTGGGCCCCCTTCTGCATCAGCGACTTACTCCTCCTCCTCCACCTTGTGTTTCCACTGAGCCCCTGCTGTCAGGTGACAGAAGTGAGGATGGCACCTTGTCCTTATAACAGGGATCCAGCAGGGTGGCCACCAAGTAATCAGCACTGGTAACAATCAGGGCAACTTGGTGGTCATTGCGCAGGCACTGTAGCATGTACTTGCTCATGCGTGCCACGCTGCCAAGAGGCAACGACAAGCTGTCCTCGGTGGGAGGTGTATGGTCTGTGTCCTCGGTATTCACCCATCCAAGCTCCAGTGATGCCCATGGTCTGATTTGGGTGCCACCCTGCTGTGAAAGCGGATCCTTCTCCTCATCATCATCATCATCCTCCAAAATTGTGCCCTGGCTGGACAGTTGTGGACCTGGCCGCTGTTGGTGCAGGAACCCACCCTCCGAGCCACCTGTGAACGACTAGCCTGATAACTGTGTGAATAATCTCTCTTCCACCTCCTCTTCCTCCTGTGCCACATCCTCATCCATCATCGCCCTAACTGTTTTTTCAAGGAGACGTGGAAGTGGGATACTAACACTGAGGAGGGCGTTATTGGCACTGGCCATGTTGGTAGAGTACTCAAAACAGTGCAATATGGCACACACGTCCCGCATGGAGGCCCACTCATTGGTGGTGAAGTGGTGCTGTTCACAGAGCAACTCACCCATGCGTGTAGCAAACTCTATTATCACCTGCTAATGCTCACACAGTCCCTCCAGCATGCACAAGCTGGAGTTCCACCTTGTGGGTATGTTGCATATGATGCGCCGAGCGGCAAGACAGAAGTTGCGCTGCAGCGCAGACAGGTGAGCAGCAGAAAGGTGAGAATGCCGAAAGTGTGCACAGACACCCTGCACTTTCTGCAGCAGCTCTAACATCTTGGGGTCATTTTTCAGGAACCTCTGCACCACCAAATTCAGCATATGCACCAGGCAAGAGATGTGTGTCAAACCGGCTAGGCCCATGCCCAGAGCTGCTATGAGATTTTGCCCGTTGTCGCACACTACCAGGCAGGGCTGCCGTTAGGGGGGGCAAACAGGGCAATTGCCCAGGGTCCCCTTTCCGAAAGGGGGCCCCTGCTGTTAGATACTTAAGTGGGCCGAGTGTGGGACTATTTTTTTGTATTTAATTCCTTTATTTTCCTCTTCCACATGCTCCCCAGTGTCTCTTTACCATGCTGCGTCGGTCCCTGTAAGAAGAGTCACCACTGCTGTTCCCCTCCCGCTCAGTCTCTCCGTCTCACCAGACGTCAGTGACAGCCCAGCATGCTGCATTATCCACAATCCTGAGTGATGCCACAGACCAGCATCAGGACGTTATGTGTGGGTGGAGATAACATAGCGCTGTCCCCATCCTTTGCCTGCACTTGCTCCAGGCTGGAGGCCTAAACTTCCTACCGGGATGACTGGGCCTTCTTCTGCATCTGACCCCCAGACTCTGACCTCAGCTCTTGGACTGCAGGGGGCTCCCAGGACCCACTTATCAAAGCACACGGCCTGTTCCTTCTCCATCTGGTAAGTCCATCGTGTAAAAGGCATGCAGCAGTAGGGGGGTGCAGGGCTGCTGGGGTCACACTCTCATTGTAACAACCCTGCACTGCCCTCAAGTACTGATGGTCACTGACCTGTGAGTTCCCACTGTCAGCAATTTGTTTCCCCTGTGGCTCTCCTGTGTGCTCCCTGTGCCACCTCCTGTGTTGCTCCCTGTGCCTGCTGTGTGCGCTCCCTGTGCCCCATGTGTGCGCTTCCTATGTCCGCTGTGAGCTCCCTTTGCCCCCTCTGTATGCTCCCTATGTGTGTGCCCGCTGTGTGTGCTTCCTGTGCCACGTGTGAGCTCCCTGTACCCCCTCTGTGTGCTCCCTGTGCCTGCTGTATGAGCTCCCTGTGCCCGCTGTGTGTGCTCTCTGTGTTTCTGCGTTCAATTACCGCATGGCTGTCTGGGCCATAGAGGGCTCTAGTTAAATGAAGACAGCATTGTTTAGGTGAAGAAAAAGGAGATAAGAGCAGCAGACAGAAGCAGGTTTACCGGACTTTTAGATTGTAGGAATGCAGCAGCCAAGCCAAAAGACCCCAGATCCAAGGCGGTCAAGATGAAGGCAATAGAAAATGTGAGCTACAGCAGCATCTCCAAACACAGAGCTTCTTTATTCAAACTTCCATGGTACGATGTACAAAAGTGGCAACGTTTCGGCTACATGTAGCCTTTGTCAAGCATAAAATACAAGTGGTGATTCCAACATATAAATAGTATAAAATATGCACACCCACAAAAGTTATTCCCCCAAACAACAGGCAAGAGTGATGTAACATACATAGTTGTGGCCAATCAGGAAAGAATCGCAATTCAATACCTATTTGACATAATGTGAATCCGCCCCTCTAGCTCACCTCTCCATAATCGCTACCACGTGAGCCTCGGCGTACCCACCAACTGACTGCGCATGTCCATAGACGTCATAGGTAGGCGACTGATCAAATCTCGCGACCTTAGCATTGATCCCGCCTTTGCCTAGAGGTAACGATGGAGATGAACAGGTGGCGCCAACAACCAATGGGAGACGCCCGCACAGACAACGTCATAGTCGACGTGCACGTCACGTGACCGAAGATGTGGGTCACATGACTACTGTTTGTATGTACATGGTTACCAATCAGGCTATGAAGTGCTGACAAACTATCACAGTCTAGGACATGCGCATCCATATGAGAGGGACAGTGAGGTATACAAAATGCTGGCCCAATAACATGGGGAGAGGAACGTACCACATTATAAAGAACAGTAATACTCGTCACCTAGATCGTATATTAAAGATGCTTCAATAGGAAATGGCTTAACAACAATTGTATAAAGATACAACAATCCTTATTGTAATAGCTCCGAGGGTGCATATAAACATGTGGATAAAAACACATCAAGACTAGTATCGGGTGGGTACCTAACTGATCCCAGCCACATTGAACTCCAAGTTGAGTCCATGTGGTTGCAGGGACCTAAGGGTATATATCCATTTAAGTTCTTTTTTCCTAAGAACAGCATCTCTGTCTCCACCTCTACGTAAAACAAACACCCACACTGTCTATCACTCTAAAGCGCAATTGGTTGACAGAGTGTCCCGCCTCCACAAAATGTTTGGCTACCGGTTTATCCAAGTTGGCTTTACAAATTGTGCTTTTGTGTTTATTGATACTGTGGCGAAACCAACCTCGCCACTGGGTTTTGGAGAGGCCTGTTTACCAGCCTCTTGCCTCAGGATTATGGCCCATACTAACTTTTAAACCCCTGAACCTATTCAAGTGAATTTTGGATAGGTTTGTCCCCAAGTTATACTGTTTAAATTGATGTAAGTTATATGTATGGCCAATGTAAACTCACAAAGTTGTAACAATTTATAATAAGTGTAACTTGTCAGCTTGGGAGGAATATGCTGGGTGTGTTTCTATTGTGCCATTGTCCCATTGTGTGTTTAAATGGTGATGTCTGTCCTGTTGTCTGCACATGTGTATTGGTGATTTCTCTTTGTCTTGAGAGATAATTGGATTACGCCTCGGGTGTCTCCAGGGCAGAGAGGAGGAAACCATGATGCATTGTGGGGATGTATTGTCTCTGTGTATCCTACAGTGCTGCATATCTGTACTATGTCACAAGTCTTCATTCTGGTCCCCTAGGGGCGTGTACACCAGATGGGCTTGGTTGTTTTATACCTCCCTGTGGGCGGACCTGTATTTGAAAAGACTGTAATAAAAACCAGGCTGGGTGTACCAGCACATCAGACCACTGCTTGACCCTCACACGGAGCCTTGTCTCGTTATTGGGGGGATCCGCTGTATGCTGTTAGAGACTGATTGCCAGGAGTGTTAGCTGATTCCTGTTCGTCTGCTAGCAGCTATTCGTGAGGTTCCAGTTTGGAGTGCTACTTTGTATCCAGTTCGGGAGGTTGGTGTTCTGCAGTAGCTGTGCCTGTCTCTCAGAAAGGGGCATATCGCCTAAACGGATTTTAACCCCTTGTCTGCTGACACGGTCCGTTACATTGGTGGCAAGCAGCGGGATCGTTCCTACAGCCAGAAGGACAGCTACAGGAGACACCATTTCTTTGGATTTTACAACTTAAGGGCAACGCATGTCTCAGTACAGCGACCCCAAAAGCACCAGGATGGAACCAGCAGTGGAGTACAGATACTCTGTGGAATAATTTGACCGTATGATGTGGTTGCGGCTGAACTTCTTCGGACCCAATCCAGCTGAGAAATACGTGAAGTTCGTGAGGAGTCTAGTGTTCAAGACCCTACTATACCGGGCAGAAGGTGACGGTCAGCTGCCACGTTGGGTGGACCTCCACCGGAAGTTACAGTTGCAGGACAGAGAGAGCTCAGTCTCCTCTCCCCAGCGGCAGAGTGTCCAGCAGGAAATTGGGAGCCCAGTCTCCATTCCCCAGCGGCAGTGTGAATTGCAGGGAATTGGGAGCCCAGTCTCCATTCCCCAGCGGCAGTGTGAAGTGCAGGGAGAGGAGAGCAGCATCCTCCCTCCCCAGCGGCAGGCTGAGTTACAGGGGGCAGAGGTAGTTGTTCCTGCCCCCCAGCAGCAGAGTGATATGCCGGGAAGGCAGTGTGAAGTGCAGGGAGAGGAGATCAGCGTCCTCCCTCCCCAGCGGCAGGCTGAGTTACAGGGGGCAGAGGTAGTTGTTCCTGCCCCCCAGCAGCAGAGTGATATGCCGGGAAGGCAGTGTGAAATGCAGGGAGAGGAGAGCAGCGTCCTCCCTCCCCAGCGGCAGGCTGAGTTACAGGGGGCAGAGGTAGTTGTTCCTGCCCCCCAGCAGCAGAGTGATTTTTTGGGAATTGGGAGCCCAGTCTCCATTCCCAGCGGCAGGCGGAGTTACAGGGGGCAGATACAGTCGGTCCTGTCCCCCAGCGGCAGAGTGTCCAGCAGGGAATAGAGAGCCCAGTCTCCTTTCCCCAGCAGCAGGACACTGTATTGGGAGCGGAGACGGTCGGTCGCCCTCCCCAGCGGCTGGAAGTATGTATGGGAGAGGAGCTCGTTACCCCCTCTCCCCAGCGGCAGCTTAACGCACCAGGGGGAGACAGTAAGCCCCACAACAGTGCAGATGGGACCGTGGTCTCTGCACTTACAGCACAGGGGGTAGAGACAGTCGGTCTCCCCCTCCAACAACCAGACTCTAAGCCAGGGAGCAACACAGAGACTGGGAGTACCAGCTTCCAACATAACCTTGGTGGACTCACTGGACAGAGACAGGCTACCAAATGCAACAGGTCCAGTATTGGGTTGTGGGTGGGCTGCCAGACTAACTCAGGTACCGACCGGCGTGAGGTCAGGTATCTGGTTAGTCTTCCCTGGGGGGGGGAGATGTGTGGCGAAACCAACCTCGCCACTGGGTTTTGGAGAGGCCTGTTTATCAGCCTCTTGCCTCAGGATTATGGCCCATACTAACTTTTAAACCCCTGAACCTATTCAAGTGAATTTTAAATAGGTTTGTCGCCAAGTTATACTGTTTAAATTGATGTAAGTTATATGTATGGCCAATGTAAACTCACAAAGTTGTAACAATTTATAATAAGTGTAACTTGTCAGCTTGGGAGGAATATGCTGGGTGTGTTTCTATTGTGCCATTGTCCCATTGTGTGTTTAAATGGTGATGTCTGTCCTGTTGTCTGCACATGTGTATTGGTGATTTCTCTTTGTCTTGAGAGATAATTGGATTACGCCTTGGGTGTCTCCAGGGCAGAGAGGAGGAAACCATGATGCATTGTGGGGATGTATTGTCTCTGTGTATCCTACAGTGCTGCATATCTGTCCTATGTCACAAGTCTTCATTCTGGTCCCCTAGGGGCATGTACACCAGATGGGCTTGGTTGTTTTATACCTCCCTGTGGGCGGACCTGTATTTGCAACAACTGTAATAAAAAACAGGCTGGGTGTGCCAGCACCTCAGACCACTGCTTGACCCTCAACACGGAGCCTTGTCTCGTTATTGGGGGGATCCGCTGTATGCTGTTAGAGACTGATTGCCAGGAGTGTAAGCTGATTCCTGTTCGTCTGCTAGCAGCTATTCGTGAGGTTCCAGTTTGGAGTGCTACTTTGTATCCGGTTCGGGAGTTGGTGTTCTGCAGTAGCTGTGCCGGTCTCTCAGAAAGGGGCTTATCGTCTGAACGGATTTTAACCCCTTGTCTGCTGAAACGGGCCGTTACAGATACTCTCACGAATCTCCATTGTAGTCTCACCCACATAGATGAGACTACAAGGGCATTATATAACATATACAACATCTCGGGATCTACAGGTGTAATAGCCATTAATCTTGTATTTCTTGCCGCTGTATGGGTGAAAGAAATGATCACCTTTAAGGATGTTACTACAGTTGCAACAAGACAAGGAAGGAAAGGTTCCATTCCTACGCGGGGCCAAAAATTTCTGTGCACCCAAACCGGAGCCTCCAACATCTGTTTTTCCCAACCTGTCACGCAAATTAGAGTTCCTCTTATACGCCATTAATGGAGGGGCACTAAATTCATCTATATCAGGCAAACCTCGTTGCAGTATATGCCACTCTTTTCTGAGAATGTGTGCAATGTCTCCACTATCCCGACCATACACAGACACAAAAGGAACTCTACTTGTGACCTTGGTTCTTGTTGATTTGAGGAGGGCAGAATCCCTGTCAACCAATGTGACTCTCTTTCTGGTCCTATCGAGGAGCTTCCTGGGATAGCCCCGTTCAGTGAATTTGTCACACATGGCGTCCACCCTTTGAGTAAAATTATCATCGTCGGATACAATTCTTCTGACTCTTAATAGTTGGCTCTAAGGCAAGGAGTCCAACATCCGACGTGGATGGTAACTGTCATGTGTGAGAAGGGTGTTCCTATCTGTAGACTTTTGAAAAAGGTCTGTTTTAATTTCACCCCCCACTACATAGACGCGCACATCCAAGAAGCTAAGTTCACTTTCAGAGGATGTGACAGTGAACTGTAACCCAGGGACACCTGAGTTCAGGTGTAGATGGAACTCATCAAGCTCGTTAGTTGTACCAGTCCAGATCATGAAGATGTCGTCGATGTAGCGCCACCAACATAGGACCTTCCCAAAAAATTGGGATTGGTATACCAACCTGTCCTCCACATCGGCCATGAAGATGTTGGCATAGGTGGGGGCTACATTGGACCCCATGGCCACACCCTGTACCACGTTGCTACTTTTGTACATCGTACCATGGAAGTTTGAATAAAGAAGCTCTGTGTTTGGAGATGCTGCTGTAGCTCACATTTTCTATAGCATTGTTTAGGTGGTCTGCCTTGATAATGGGGTGGGGGGGAGAGAGTGTTGGAGTATAGATTAAGAACCTGAGTCCAAATTAGCAGTGTTTTTTTGTTTGTTTTTTAGTACTTGGGGGGAGCAGACCAGGACTGCTAATAAAGGAATCTGTAAAGCTGTCACACATTGAGGAAGTATCACAGCCAGATGCCCCATAACAGTGTCATTCACAGATCCCCCATAAGTGTGTCCTCCACAGATCCCCATAACAGTGTGTCATCAACAGGTCCCCCATAACAGTGTGTCATCCACAGGTCCCCCATAACAGCGTGTCATCCACAGATCCCCCATAACAGTGTTATCCACAGGTCCCCCAAAACTGTGTGTCATTCACAGATCCTCCATAACAGTGTGCATGTGCAGCATTATCTCTATTAACTGCTATGGAATTGCCAGTGATCATCTATTTTCAGAACACTCATAACATAATGGAGGATGACCCTGCATGCACATTGTGCTCTCCCTTCACTTCAGAGGACTGGATGGGACAGCCTCTTTTTTCAGATTGTGGTTTTAGAAACTGCACCATGGAAAAATAGAAGTGCCCTGGCCATTCATTATGCGGGGTCCATGTCCAGAATTCTCATTGAAAATGGGAAGGAATGAAAATCCACGCCAAAACTGCATGTTTTATAAATTGTGTCAGAAAAAAAAAAACACATCCAAAAATAACCTGATGCAGATTCTGTATTAGGTTTTTTAAGCACAGAAAATACTCTCTGTGAACATGCCCAAAGAGGCTGCAGGATCAGTTATTTCCATTAGTGATTGTGAGCCAAAACCAGGACTGGAGGCTACACAAACATAAGGTATAATGCAGGGATGCTCAACCTGTGGCCCTCCAGCTGTTTTAAAACTACAACTCCCATCATGCCTGGTTGAAGGATGATAGCTGTAGTCTGTCCGGGCATTCTGGGAGTTGTAGTTTTGCAACATCTGGAGGGCCGCATGTTGGGCATCCCTGATAAAGATCTGTACCTGTTCTGTGTTTTTGACTCACACCTGGTTTTGGCTTACAATAACTGATGGAAATAACTGACCAGATAACTGAGGTGTGAACAAGACCTTACAGTGGAAAGGCTAAAGAGAGATGATGTGACATTCTACAATCAGCTGCTGTGGTTGCAACCGGTGTCTGTGCCTACAAGGTTCTGTCAGACTGCTAGTCCAATATTTCAGGAATTGGGACCCCACTTTAAATTCTGACCAGGGCCATACTTTGTCTAAAATCGGTCCTGCCACGAGGACAGGCTTGAGACTCATCGGTCTTTTCTTTGATGCCCGTCCACCGCTCCTGCGCAGTGTGGGTTTTTTCTCCCAAACACATGAGTTTCAGAACAGCCTGCTGTCATTTCCTCCTGGTTGTGCGGAAGTTAGTGGTGCAGGTGTTACGCTAACCAAATAAGGAGGTTGTAGAGGAGGATGAGGAGGTGGTAGAGGAGGAAGCAGAGTAGGAGGTAACAGGAGACACAGAGAAACATCCAGCAATAATTGGTGGCGGTAGGACATGCGCCAAACTAGTGTCTGCCTCAGGCCCAGCTGCCACTACATTAAACCAGTGGGCATTTAGGGAGATATAACATCCATGCCCATGCTTACTGGTCCACATATCAGTGGTTATGTGGACTATGCCACTGAAGGTGTTGCACAATGAAAAACATTTTTTTTTTCCACCACTTGTTCATGCAGGGCAGCGATGGCCTCCCTGTAAAAGTAGTGGCGGCTGGTAACCACATACTGTGGGACAACCACCGTTATTACGTTTTTGAAACTGTCTGTCTCTACCAGACAGAATGGCAGGAATTTGGAAATGCTGGCATTCAGGACCAGGGCTTGCGGCTGGGTGGGGGCGTACTTCCTCTTTCTCTCCAGGGTTTGGGGGATGGACAGCTGAACACTTCAATGGGACAGTGTGGAGATGCTTGGTGACACTGCTGGTGGTGTTGCTGTCACATCCTCTGTTTTCAGGGTGGCAGGTGCCACTGTTGCTCCAGAGGGGGAGGGGAAGAGACTGCAGCATAAGACGGAGTAAGAGGAGCCTCAGATCATAGTTTTTCAGGTGTCTAGTCTACTGCAGGCTCTTGCTTTGTATTTATATGCCTGGTCATGCAGGTAGTGCTCCGATTTAGAACATTTATGCTTCACTTCAGGCTCTGACTGCACAGGGTGCAAACCAAACATGTCTTATTGACAGTAGATTGATTGAAGAACTCCCACACCAGGGAACTCCTTTGAGATGGCTTTGGTATGCTCTGTCCCTCGTGGGCAGTAGCAGGTGTACTGGCTAGGGGCCAGCCGCTGTGATTTTGCACCCTGCTCCCTCTTTTGCTGTGCATCTGGCTGCACAGACAAGGCAGAATTGTGATGGCTTCCAAGTGACCACAGCTTAAAACCTTGTTGATTGTAGCCTTCCAACAAACTTTATTTAGCATCCAAACATGGACATCCACAGCAAATCCGTGTTTGGGTTTAGGTGCCCAGACCCCACGATCTTTGGTACTAATCCGAACATTCCAGTTCAGGTACGCCTATCCCTAATTGAACTTGAACTCGTGAGTTTTGTGTAGAAGACTGCTGCCTTACCAGGTGTGCTACAGAGCACACCATGACCAGCTGATGGAATTTTTGTAACTAAAATGTAGTATATACTGGGCTTTTTTTCTTGCGGAACGCACCGAGACGGCGTCCCGCCACCTTTTGACATCGCAGCCTGCGAAGTATCAGCGGGGAGGGACTGGGAGGAGGAGCTGGGGGCCGGTCCGTTCACTGTGCTCTGGCCCCGCAGCTCCAGTAGAGACTTATAAAATGTGTAATTAAATGAATAATGATTCATGCTGCCCCTCAGTAGTATAACTTTCAATATATTGTACTCACAGCCAGCTACTGTTATCGTAATGCAGGCCGGCCGGGCAGACGAGCGGCAGCGTCACTGACTGACGTCACGTGCCTGGGCCGCCTGCTTCATTCATAAAGTAGGCGGCACACGCACGTGACGTCAGTCAGTGACGCTGCCGCTCGTCTGCCCGGCCTGCCTGCATTACGATAACAGTAGCCGGCTGTGAGTACAATATATTGAAAGTTATACTACTGTGGGGCAGCATGAATCATTATTCATTTAATTACACATTTTATAACTGTACTGGAGCGGCAATGGGGGGTCTGTGGATGACACTGTTATGGGGTGGGGGGGTCTGTGGATGACACTGTTATGGGGTGGGGGGGTCTGTGGATGACACTGTTATGGGGTGGGGGGGGTCTGTGGATGGCACTGTTAAGGGGTGGGGGGGTCTGTGGATGGCACTGTTATGGGGTGGGGGGTCTATGGATGGCACTGTTATGGGGTGGGGGGGGTCTGTGGATGGCACTGTTATGGGGTGGGGGGATCTATGGATGGCACTGTTATGGGGTGGGGGGGTCTGTGGATGGCACTGTTATGGGGTGGGGGGTCTGTGGATGGCACTGTTATGGGGTGGGGGGTCTGTGGATGGCACTGTTATGGAGTGGGGGGGTCTGTGGATGGCACTGTTATGGGGTGGGGGGGTCTGTGGATGGCACTGTTATGGGGTGGGGGGGTCTGTGGATGGCACTGTTATGGGGTGGGGGGGTCTGTGGATGGCACTGTTATGGGGTGGGGGGTCTATGGATGGCACTGTTATGGGGTGGGGGGGGTCTGTGGATGGCACTGTTATGGGGTGGGTGGTTCTATGGATGGCACTGTTATGGGGTGGGGGGTCTGTGGATGGCACTGTTATGGGGTGGGGGGGTCTGTGGATGGCACTGTTATGGGGTGGGGGGTCTGTGGATGGCACTGTTATGGGGTGGGGGGGTCTGTGGATGGCACTGTTATGGGGTGGGGGGGTCTGTGGATGGCACTGTTATGGGGTGGGGGGGTCTGTGGATGGCACTGTTATGGGGTGGGGGGGTCTGTGGATGGCACTGTTATGGGGTGGGGGGGGGTCTGTGGATGGCACTGTTTTAGGATGGGGGGGTCTGTGGATGGCACTGTTATGGGGTGGAGGGGGGTCTGTGGATGGCACTGTTATGGGGTGGGGGGGTTTGTGGATGGCACTGTTATGGGGTGGTGGGGGTCTGTGGATGGCACTGTTATGGGGTGGGGGGGGTCTGTGGATGGCACTGTTTTAGGATGGGGGGGTCTGTGGATGGCACTGTTATGGGGTGGAGGGGGGTCTGTGGATGGCACTGTTATGGGGTGGGGGGGTTTGTGGATGGCACTGTTATGGGGTGGTGGGGGTCTGTGGATGGCACTGTTATGGGGTGGGGGGGTCTGTGGATGGCACTGTTATAGGATGGGGGGGTCTGTGGATGGCACTGGTTTAGGATGGGGTATCTGTGGATGCCATTCCCAGATCCTCCACCCCATAACAGTGCCATCCTCAGATCCCCCCATAACAGTGCCATCCCCAGATCCTCCATTAACAGTGCCATCCCCAGATCCCCCATTAACAGTGCCATCCCCATCTGGGGGGTTTCTTTGCTGGGCTGGACTTTTATAGCCCCCCCAAATTTTACTTGCGGTCCTAGGGTTGGGTAGAGGGGGCGGTCCTAGGGGTGGGTAGGGGGCAGTATTAGGGGTGGGTAGGGGGCGGTCCTAGGGGTGGGTAGGGGCGTGGCCAGGGGAGGGGGTGAGTTCCACCACCTTTTCTCTGAGAAAAAAAGCCCTGAGTATATATATATATATATAGATCCATAGAAAAGGTCAGGCAGCACTCCTAAATGAACAGCTGTAGCTGTGCAGGTGCCCGCGGTGGTCCCCCGATACAGGACAGGATAAACAACACAAAAAATCCGCAGCACTCCTTGAAGTAAAAAATGTGCAGTTTATTCACACATGTCAAAAAAGACAACGTTTCGGTTCTCTCACAGAACCTTTCTCAAGTCAAGTGAACATAAAGTGCATCTGTGCATATATAAATACATCTTCACATCGTGACCAATTAGTTCATCAACCAATGCAGTCATAGTGCACTCCCCTGCCAGGGTAAGCTACAATTCATATAATTAGCTCCATATAATTAACTCCACATGTTAACATACGCACCAGTTACTCTCAGTGCATATCAGTGATATTCTCAATAGTGATTGATCATCGTAAGTGTGCAAAGGTGCATACAAAAACAAACAGTGCAATTAAAAACCTGACTGTAATACCTTGCCGGGAATTTGTGCATTCCTCCTCACAAATTCCCGGCAAGGTATTACAGTCAGGTTTTTAATTGCACTGTTTGTTTTTGTATGCACCTTTGCACACTTACGATGATCAATCACTATTGAGAATATCACTGATATGCACTGAGAGTAACTGGTGCGTATGTTAACATGTGGAGTTAATTATATGGAGCTAATTATATGAATTGTAGCTTACCCTGGCAGGGGAGTGCACTATGACTGCATTGGTTGATGAACTAATTGGTCACGATGTGAAGATGTATTTATATATGCACAGATGCACTTTATGTTCACTTGACTTGAGAAAGGTTCTGTGAGAGAACCGAAACGTTGTCTTTTTTGACATGTGTGAATAAACTGCACATTTTTTACTTCAAGGAGTGCTGCAGATTTTTTGTGTTTTATATATATATATATAGAGTCTTTTTTAAGTTAGAATTTTTTTTTTTTTAAACAGCAGTGTACCCTGTTGTACATTGGTAAGGTGCTGGTTTTCCATACTCAAGAATTTGTGGGTTTGAATCCTGACACATTCCCAGAAGTCTACTCTATTTTGTAATATGATATAATGGAGCAAAATAATTATTGTTTTTTTTTTTTAAGAGAGATAGCTAAAATGTGTTTATTTTGACTTATTTTGCTTTGTTACATTTTTGTGATTATTAAATAAATTAGGCTTAGGCCGAATGCACACATAGATCATACGAGTGTATTAGTGTAGTGCAGCGGCGGCATGAAGCGCACGGCGTCATAGCAACCAATGACGCCGTGCGCTCCTGCTCTCAGCCAGATGCCAGGCTAGGATACCACGGACCGCTTACGGCCGTGTGCATTCGGCCTTATATTGTTATCCCAATGTCGTGCTATACAGAGATGTATTTGTAGGTACCAGTACATCGTACATTCATACTAATGAAGGTTTTTAGCTAGAGAAATTCTTCCATAGACAGCAGTGCACAATGTATTTTGTAGCACAACTGGTAAGTCTTCTGTCTCTCAAGCAGGAGGTTGGGAGTTTGAAATTCTTTGGTTACCATTTAAAAGTAGAGACAGGAAATATTTTAGATATACAGGGATATCCTCAAGCACAATAAGAATGCTAACAGTGTTTGGGGATACCCCCAAAGATGACTCTATATATGGAAATAGCCATATGTGGCGTCAGGCAGGGGACACCTAAGCAGAGCAGGAATGGATACCATGTTCTCAGTAAAAGAGAACATCCGCCTACCAGGAAAATTCCAGGTAAGGTACATTGGCAATCCACCCCTGAGTGTGTTTGTAGAAGGGAAGGGACATTCAATTGTGTCTTTGTCTTTAAGTTACAGAAAAAATACTTGCAATTTTGCTAGTACCGTTTAATAATCTGTGTACTAAGCCTGTGACTTTTTATTTAAAGGCCTTATAATAAAATGTCTGGTAAACAGAAGAGTGTAAACGAAAGATTCATGTCCGAGATTCAGAGTCTGGATAGTAGTGCAAACAGCTGTTGCAGCAGTCGGTAGTAATAGTAGGTCACAATTCTTCCTGGCCTCTGATTGTTGCCACATTATTATTGAGGAAAAAAGAGAATGAGATTGTGGACTGGATGGCACACTCAGTCACAGCAGGATGACACTTCTGAGTCAGACACCAGGGAGGAATGCTGGAGCTAGGGGTCAAAGCATTCCTCCTGCTCTTCATCCTTGCAACCCTGGAGAAGCCATTCAGTTCCATCATCACTGGCTTCACTGCCCCTTCCTTGTTTGGTGCCTTCTTATTGCCTAGGAAGATGCAACAAATCCACATATCCTCCCACTTCTCTGCTCTAATATTCATACCTTAGTTTTTATATACCCTGTTTCTTAAATATAGGCCTCCTAAGGGTCTCCTATGTATCTGTAAAGAGATTAGGGTGGGGGGCACACTGCAATGAAGGAGGAGTACAATGGCTGTTTGAACAACTATACTAACAAACACTGGCCACATGGCCCAAGAAAACCCCAATAAAATGGACATCCACTGAATATAAAAACAATACAAACATTTGTATTAGGCTATAAAAGACACAATGTGTATATAACAAAATAGATGACAAATTTAGACCACCTGAGTCATACAGAAAATTGAGATAAGTGATCATTTTAAAACGTAACTTTTATTAATCTATTCATTGAAAATTGGCCCCAAGATAAATAGATAACAACATAAAAGATACAACAAAAAAGAAGCAATACGGAAGGTCACCACACAAATAGTTGTGGCACTCGGTGACCAGAAGACACTGAGGTAACAAGAGGTGCTCAGCGGCACCAAAAAAGGTAACCAGGTGAAACCTGCAGACCTTAAAAAAGTGTCACCATCCCCCCAGTCTAATAACTGTACTAAGGAGGAATGGGAGGCCATTACTGCCCTTAAAAATGACCCTTCAATCACTGTGAAACCCTCCGATAAAGGGGGTAACACAGTGATCATGGATTCTGTTGACTATAGAGCTATGTGTGAGCAGATTCTACAGGATAAAAATAGTTATGAAATATTACTATCAAATCCGACCAAATCGTACCTGTTAGAACTCAGGGACATCCTTCAGGATGCGAGAATTAAAAAGCTAATATCCGCGGAGGAATTAGACTTTCTGTACCCTAAATACCCAGTAAATGCTACATTCTATAGCCTGCCGAAGGTCCACAAGGGGACGACCCCCCCTAAAAGGGAGGCCAATTGTCTCTGGGGTTGGATGTATCAGCTAGAATCTTGGGGTATACATACACAAAATCCTTATGCCCTTCGTAGTGTCCCTGCCATCATATGTCAGGGACACTATGGACCTGCTTAAGAGACTAGGCGGTGTAACCATCGAGGCTCAGGCCATCTTAGGAAGCATCGATGTTGAGGCTTTGTATTCGTCTATTCCACATGCAGCTGGACTTAAAGCAGTACGTCATTTCCTCAGCATGAGGGGATGTCAGTACTCTTTACATAACGATTTTGTTTTGAGACTTCTTGAGTACCTGCTCACGCATAACTTCATTCTTTTTGGTACAAAGCTTTACCACCAGCTCAGGGGCACGGCGATGGGTTGTTCTTGCGCACCGGCCTACGCTAATTTGCTCCTGGGCTGGTGGGAAGCAACCAGTGTTTTCTCTGATGAAATGTCGTCGATATAACGGGCCCACAAAGCTATATGCCCGGTACTCGACATTTTTGTCATCTGGAACGACACCAAATCATCTTTTTCAGGCTTTGTGGATGAGTTAAATAGCAGCAATATAGGACTGATATTTACACATGAGTCCGATCCAAATACTCTCCCCTTCCTTGACATCTCTATCTCCAGAAAGGGTACTGACGAATTGTCATTACCATTTTCAGGAAACCCACTTCCACCAACTCGGTCCTACATTGGAGCAGCAGTCACCCTACCCCACTATATAGGGGTATTCCATGCGGTCAGTACTTGCGCCTTAGGCGCAACTGCTCCGAGGTTCCGGAGTTCAGGAGGAAGGCGAATGATCTCAGGCCAAGGTTTCATAACAGGGGGTACCCAGACGATATACTTAAGCAAGCCTATCATAGGGCGGCCGATACAGCCCGCTCAGATCTTTTGATACCCAAAGTGAAAACAGTGGATGACCAAAAGATCCGGTTGTTAGCCACTTTTGATGGTAGTGCTGATCGCACGCGGGGGATCCTTAAGAAACATTGGCCTATTCTTCTAATGGATCCGGATATCAGGGATATAATACATGATTATCCCCAGATAACCTTCAGAAGAGGTAACAATCTCAAGGACCTCCTCGTACACAGCCATTTTTCCCCTGCTACCCGACAGGGCACTTGGCTTGACCGTAGGCCTACAGGCTGCTTTAGGTGCAGTGGTTGCATAGCTTGCAGTATCGTCCAAACAGGCAAAACCTTTTATAGTTCCAACCTGAAAAGAACATTCCCTATTAGGGACTTCATTAATTGTAGAACCCAGGGTGTAATTTACAAAATCACCTGTGACTGCAACATGGAGTATGTGGGCAAGACCAGACGCGAAATGCGCAGGCGACTGGGTGAACACCTGAGTGACATCACCAACAGAAGGGACACAGTTGTGTCCAGACATGTTCACGATTGTCACCAGGGAAATCCTAGATGCCTAAAGGCCATGGGAATAGAAAAAGTTGGGCGCCCAATCCACGGTGGGGACTGGGACCGTACTCTACTCCAGCGTGAATCCCGCTGGATTTATACATTGCGTACGGTCTCACCCATGGGCCTGAATGAGCAGCTTAACTTCTGCTGCTTCATCTAGATTGCCCATACTCGCGGGCATACTATAATAACTTGCCTGCTTGTGTATCTGTGTTTCTATCACCTTATTAATATATACATCAAATTATACCAGTTCTTTATTTTATCCCCTTTCCCCTCCCTTCCCCTTCACCTGTCCAGGTTTGGAATCAGCTACCATCTGTTATGTTCCACCTTTTCCATCCCTCTCCCTTCGTACAGGTGTCTCTGGATGGCCAGCATATTCATTCTACCTTGATTATCTTTTATGCCAGGACCCAGGGGTAGCGTCCCGATCGCCTAGCAACTGTCATGTCATCTCGCGATAATGGACGAGATCGGACGCGGTGACGTCACCATACTCATGAGCGTCCGCCCAGCGACCTCCCCTTCTTGCAATGCGATATACTTCCCCGTGCATGCGCGGATGTGACCCGCACCATCAGGTGATGTAGGAGTGTCTTAGCCAAGCCTCACTCTGAGGCCGGCGTTTCAAAAGGTGGCGGTACCCGCCGCTGCCTCAGGCTACATCAGTCCATGCGCCAGTATTTTGGTAGGAGGAGAGGGGTCCAGTATCAGGGGTCCTCTTCCTTTTCTACTGCTAGTCTGTCCACTTGAATCCATATCAGGATCGTGGACATACTACTTTGCTGTTTAGGGGACACGGCTGACACCGTTGCCAGTGTACCCGGCTCAGCTAAATAGCCCAAGCTCCCTTGTTTCCCCTGATGGGCTTTACACTCATCTTTGTAGCGAAACATGCGTGTAGGGACTAGGCAGGAGAGGGCTTTATAGTGCGCATCAATTCCAGGGTTAGGTTCCTGACTGTGCCTGGTCTCGGGTATCCATGATCAGGTCACCTAGGCCAGTGTAGGTCCCCTAGGGTATCACTAGGGCTAGATAGCCTAGCATCCCTAACCCTGTGTTTGGCAACTGCCTCTAGCAACGGTGTACGTTCATCATCTAACACCGGTGAGGCATTCACTGTACCAAGGAGCATCTCATCATAGCGGTAGGACCACCTGGTTACCTTTTTTGGTGGCGCTGAGCACCTCTTGTTACCTCAGTGTGTTCTGGTCACCGAGTGCCACAACTATTTGTGGGGTGACCTTCCATATTGCTTCTTTTTTGTTGTATCTTCTATGTTGTTATCTATTTATCTTTATTTTCAATTTTCTATGAATAGATTATTAAAAGTTAAGTTTTAAATTGATCACTTATCTAAATTTTCTACAAAAGACACAAACATTATTAAAAATTGTATGCAATATGATATAACAAGTGCTGGTACAAAATGAGACCAGGCATCTACCCAGCTTCCACCAAAAAAACACAAGTATAGACAAAATGTATGTAGTCCAAAAAAACAGCATAGTATGGTATACAGCAAACAGATGCTAACAATTGCACAATAAATACATGATCAATAATGATGTGGCATCTGCAGTGGCCCACTGACAGCGTCTGAGGGATCCCTTGCCCCTTAAGAGATTTCTACGAAATATGTCCCTCTTATAGAGCAAGTAAACGTGACGCCAGTTGTGGTTAAGCGATGAGGACACGTAGTCCCCTTTGTAGATGGTAAAGTTGGTACACAGGGTAGGATTGCCAGAGTGTTGTAGAGTGGCCTACAATCTCTGTAGATGTTGTATACACGTGTCACGGTGTTCCTACCTGGATATCCTTGGATCCCAGATGTGGTGTAGTCCAAAGCAAGTGCAAAAAGGGGTACAGATGTATCAGGGTTAACACACAAATTCAACTCAAATTTCTTAACTCATCGCGTTATCTTGAAACAAAAGCCACTAAAAAGCAATTAAAGGTGTTTGCTTAACACATTTAGTTTAGATAACACGTCTCATAAAGCATGTGTATAAGCCTACTACATCTGTAGCTGAACTTGGAGGATGAATAACTAGAATAAATGGAGTCCAGACTTGTAGTAACGTCGAACACAGCTTTACTTGGCATAAACGTTAATCCAAAAAGTTTCCAAACGGTATCTTGGTCATCAGTAGTGTTGAGTGTGAATATTCGAAAAGCAAATATTTATAGTGAATATCAGCATTTCGAGAATTCGCGAATATTTCAAATATAGTGCTATATATTCGTAATGATGAATATTCATTTTATTTTTTTAACACAGTACACATCAGGTGATCATCCCTCCCTTCTTCTAGCTTGTGGGCCAATGAGAAGGCTTTGTCACAGCTTAGCAACATCCCTAGCAACCAATAGAAAAGTTGCCTACCCCTTACTACACTGCTCAAAAAAATAAAGGGAACACAAAAATAACACATCCTAGATCTGAATTAATTAAATATTCTTCTGAAATACTTTGTTCTTTACATAGTTGAATGTGCTGACAACAAAATCACACAAAAAAAAAAAAATGGAAATCAAATTTTTTAACCCATGGAGGTCTGGATTTGGAGTCACACTAAAAATTTAAGTGGAAAAACACACTACAGGCTGATCCAACTTTGATGTAATGTCCTTAAAACAAGTCAAAATGAGGCTCAGTAGTGTGTGTGGCCTCCACGTGCCTGTATGACCTCCCTACAACGCCGGTGCATGCTCCTGATGAGGTGGCGGACGGTCTCCTGAGGGATCTCCTCCCAGACCTGGACTAAAGCATCTGCCAACTCCTGAACAGTCTGTGGTGCAACGTGACGTTGGTGGATAGAGCGAGACATGATGTCCCAGATGTGCTCAATTGGATTCAGGTCTGGGGAACGGGCGCGCCAGTCCATAGCATCAATGCCTTCATCTTGCAGGAACTGCTGACACACTCCAGCCACATGAGGTCTAGCATTGTCTTGCATTAGGAGGAACCCAGGGCCAACCGCACCAGCATAGGGTCTCACAAGGGGTCTGAGGATCTCATCTCGGTACCTAATGGCAGTCAGGCTACCTCTGGCGAGCACATGGAGGGCTGTGCGGCCCTCCAAAGAAATGCCACCCCACACCATTACTGACCCAATGTAACAGTACAGCCTGGATCGCAGCGGCTCCCTGTGACTCCGCCCACTTACCTCCGGGCCTTAAATAGAAGACAGGTGCTAAGCAGGGTGTTCCACTAATGGAGTGCGCACCCTGCTAGCTCCATTGCATCTGAGGACTCTGTCCACATATCCAGACCTGGATCCCTAACAACATTGTGAAGGACTGCCTACCTTCTTGCCACTGGCTTCCCCACTGCTGGCTTCCTAGCCAGGACCAACTAACCGCAAGTATATGCCTGTTACCTGCTCTGATTAAGGTCCTGGAACTCAGAGTGGGGTGGTTCCTGCTGGTGTGAGGCGATATTCCCAAACCAACTCTGAACTCAGGACATGCTATACAAACTCTGAACCTACTGCATATTATATACTAAACTGAGGACATGCTATACTAACTCTGAACCTGCTGCATATTATATACTAAACTGAGGACATGCTATACTAACTCTGAACCTGCTGCATATTATATACTAAACTGAGGACATGCTATACTAACTCTGAACCTGCTGCATATTATATACTAAACTGAGGACATGCTATACTAACTCTGAACTTGCTGCATTTTATATACTAAACTGAGGACATGCTATACTAACTCTGAACCTACTGCATATTATATACTAAAACTGAGGACATGCTATACTAACTCTGAACCTACTGCATATTATATACTAAAACTGAGGACATGCTATATACTAACCCTGAACCTATGGCATACTATAGACTAAACTGAGGGCATATTATATACTAACTCTGAACTGTGCACAAGCTTATACTAACTTGTGACTCCTGTAATACTGGGGGACCTTCCTTTCCAGCAGTAACTAATTAGATGGATAGCGGTAAATTATTTTGTTACCCCAAACTCTCCGCCCAAGACTGAGAGAGACGCCTGGGGTACATACTGAGTAACCGCGAATCCCACAGCCAAAAACAAGGGCGGTGGGATAATAGTGGATGTCTATTGCTTCCGCAGTTGAGATCCTAACTGATCAACTAGGTGCGTTACATATTAGTGGAACCTCACATGGATCCAGCGGAGGTTGCAGGTCACCTCGTCACCCTCACTAAGAGGGTGGAGACCCTCAACGTGACTGTACAACATCTCCAGCTAGAAAACCAGGCACTACGGCAACTTGTCACTCAGGGGCCAGGACACCCCCGTGATGGACCAGAACCCAAGGTCAGCCCACCTGAGATATTCTCGGGTGACCGAAGGCAGTTCAGGGATTTCCTGAACGCGTGCAAACTAATGTTTGAGCTGCAACTCCGTTACATCCTATCGGGTTCTACTCCCGGACGCTAAATACCGCCGAATTCAATTACCCCATAGGCGAAAAGGAACTCCTCGCCATAAAATGCTCCCTGGAAAATTGGAGGCATTTACTTGAAGGATCAATACACCCCATCACAATTTATACGGATCACCGTAATCTACAATACCTGAAAACCAATAAAACACTATCAGGCCGCCAAGTACGGTGGAGTTTTTTTTCCGACAGGTTTAACTTCCAAATTACATACCGACCAGGCTCAAAAAATAGGAAGGCCGACGCCTTGTCACGACTGGCTGAAATTCGCACCTCAGACACGGCCCCTACATGGATCATTCCACCGAAGAAACTCGTCCTTGCCACCATAACGTTGGAAACCCAGCTCAAGGATGCTCTAATTAATGACCATGCTAATATCCCCCCTGGTCTTTCGCAGAACCAACAGGGTCTCCTTTACAAGGACAGCCAACTGTATATACCACCCTCCCTCACCAATCAGGTGATCAAACTTTGCCATGATTTACCCCTCGCGGGACATCCCGGCATTGCTAAAACCACAACCCTGATACGCAGGAACTTCTGGTGGCCAAAGATGACCAAACAAATTGAGGAATACGTTTCCACGTGCGAGACCTGTGCCTCATGTAAAACTGACAGGAACCGACCTTATGGTCTCCTAATGAGTCTTCCCATCGCCAACAGACCCTGGGAATGGGTCTCGATGGATTTCATAGTTGAACTTCCCCTTTCCAGAGGAAACAACACCATCATGGTGGTAGTGGATTTGCTAACTAAGATGGCACACTTCGTACCCCTCAAGAAGTTACCCTCCTCCAAGGAAACGGCCGTGGTATTCCTGTCTAATATTATTAAGTTACATGGAATTCCTAGCCAGGTCATATCAGACAGGGGTTCGCAATTCGTATCCAAATTCTGGAGAGCACTTTGTTCCAGACTTCAAATCGACCACAGAATGTCTACCGCCTATCACCCCCAAACTAATGGGCAGACTGAAAGGGTGAATCAGTGTCTGGAACAGTTTCTCAGATGTCACTGCTCATTTCTCCAGGATGACTGGGAGGGCCTACTTCCTCTCGCTGAATTCGCCTATAATAATTCTACGAATTCCTCCACATTACATACTCCATTATTTGCTAATTACGGATTTCACCCTAGGTCTCTTCCTCAAACCAGCCTTCCCACAAACGTTCCAGCCACAGATGATTATCTGACCACTTTGCAAACTACCCTTAAGACGCTAAAAGACAACCTTCAACGGGCAAAGGAAAGACAGAAGTTTTACTACGACCGTCGTAGGAGAGAAAATCCTCCCTACCAGGTTGGAGACTCGGTTTGGTTATCAACAAGAAACCTTCGGTTGGGGGTACCTTCCAAGAAATTGGGAAGACAATTCCTGGGTCCTTTTCCGATAGATAGGATTATTAACCCCAACACGGTGAGACTCACCCTTCCTCCTCGATTACAGGTACATCCCACATTCCACGTGTCACTACTGAAGCCGTTTAGACCTAGGCCGTTTCCATCAAATGATCCTCGACCCTTGCCGCCGATAGAGGTCCAAGGAGAAGAAGAATTTGAAGTTGAGCAGCTCATTGATTCCAGAAGAAGACGGGGGAAGATCCAGTATCTCGTTAGATGGAAGGGGTATGGTCCCCAGGATGACTCTTGGGAAGATGTGCAAAACGTTCATGCTCCCAGACTCCAAAGATTGTTCCATAGAATATTTCCCAACCGACCCTCTCCAAGTGGGGTACCCCGGAGGGGTCTCTTAAGGGGGGGGTACTGTAACAGTACAGCCTGGATCGCAGCGGCTCCCTGTGACTCCGCCCACTTACCTCCGGGCCTTAAATAGAAGACAGGTGCTAAGCAGGGTGTTCCACTAATGGAGTGCGCACCCTGCTAGCTCCATTGCATCTGAGGACTATGTCCACATATCCAGACCTGGATCCCTAACAACATTGTGAAGGACTGCCTACCTTCTTGCCACTGGCTTCCCCACTGCTGGCTTCCTAGCCAGGACCAACTAACCGCAAGTATATGCCTGTTACCTTCTCTGATTAAGGTCCTGGAACTCAGAGTGGGGTGGTTCCTGCTGGTGTGAAGTGATATTCCCAAACCAACTCTGAACGCAGGACATGCTATACAAACTCTGAACCTACTGCATATTATATACTAAACTGAGGACATGCTATACTAACTCTGAACCTGCTGCATATTATATACTAAACTGAGGACATGCTATACTAACTCTGAACCTGCTGCATATTATATACTAAACTGAGGACATGCTATACTAACTCTGAACCTGCTGCATATTATATACTAAACTGAGGACATGCTATACTAACTCTGAACCTGCTGCATATTATATACTAAACTGAGGACATGCTATACTAACTCTGAACCTACTGCATATTATATACTAAAACTGAGGACATGCTATACTAACTCTGAACCTACTGCATATTATATACTAAAACTGAGGACATGCTATATACTAACCCTGAACCTATGGCATACTATAGACTAAACTGAGGGCATGCTATATACTAACTCTGAACTGTGCACAAGGTTATACTAACTTGTGACTCCTGTAATACTGGGGGACCTTCCTTTCCAGCAGTAACTAATTAGATGGATAGCGGTAAATGATTTTGTTACCCCAAACTCTCCGCCCAAGACTGAGAGAGACGCCTGGGGTACATACTGAGTAACCGCGAATCCCACAGCCAAAAACAAGGGCGGTGGGATAATAGTGGATGTCCATTGCTTCCGCAGTTGAGATCCTAACTGATCAACTAGGTGCGTTACACCCAATGCCAAACCGGTCATGCTGGAGGATGTTGCAGGCAGCAGAACGTTCTCCACGGCGTCTCCAGACTCTGTCACGTCTGTCACATGTGCTCAGTGTGAACCTGCTTTCATCTGTGAAGAGCACAGGGCGCCAGTGGCGAATTTGCCAATCTTGGTGTTCTCTGGCAAATGCCAAACGTCCTGCACGGTGTTGGGCTGTAAGCACAACCCCCACCTGTGGACGTCGGGCCCTCATATCACCCTCATGGAGTCTGTTTCTGAAGGTTTGAGCAGACACATGCCCATTTGTGGCCTCCTGGAGGTCATTTTACAGGTCTCTGGCATTGCTCTTCCTGTTCCTCCTTGCACAAAGGTGGAGGTAGCGGTCCTGCTGCTGGGTTGTTGCCCTCCTACGGCCTCCTCCACGTCTCCTGATGTACTGGCCTGTCTCCTGGTAGCGCCTCCATGCTCTGGACACTACGCTGACAGACACAGCAAACCTTCTTGCCACAGCTCGCATTGATGTGCCATTCTGGATAAGCTGCACTACCTGAGCCACTTGTGTGGGTTGTAGACTCAGTCTCATGCTACCACTAGAGTGAAAGCACCGCCAGCATTCAAAAGTGACCAAAACATCAGCCAGGAAGCATAGGAACTTAGAAGTGTCTGTGGTCACCACCTGCAGAACCACTCCTTTATTGGGGGTGTCTTGCTAATTGCCTATAATTTCCACCTGTTGTCTATCCCATTTGCACAACAGCATGTGAAATTGATTGTCACTCAGTGATGCTTCCTAAGTGGACAGTTTGATTTCACAGAAGTGTGATTGACTTGGAGTTACATTGTGTTGTTTAAGTGTTCCCTTTATTTTTTTGAGCATTGTATATAAGAACCTCCCCAGCAGCTATTTTCTAAACTTTATTGCAGTTATGAAAGATACAGCAGTGTCATTGCTGTGCTCTGTGCTTTGTTGTATTACATTAGACAGTTAACTTATATATATAATTCAGATAGTTAGGGGGAGATAGTCAGTGTAGGTTAGATTGATCTATAGTGTAGCTGATAGGTTCCAGTGCACGGTGTTAGGCAGTGTAATAGGTTCTGCTGTCCATACATACATGCTACAGACATAGTGCTGTGATGTCACAAGATGCACGTATTGTGAAAAAATATGCACATCATTGATTGCCGAAAAATGCCAAATATATTGGAGCACTCTATCTGCATATAAAGCTACCGTATTCTAATGTTCTGCCATGCCAACCATTTTCTCCAGTCTCAGGAAACTTATACCAGCTTGAAAAATGTAGCATAAGTGACCCACGCCGGTATTTTGCGCGCATTACACTTATAATACATTGCCGATTTTTGCAATACAAAATTTTATCTCAAATTCGCGAATATATGACGAATATTCTACAATATATTTGCAAAATATCGCTAGTCATTAGCAAGCATTGGCTTAACTTTGGCAGGCAAATACTTCTCTGCAACAATCTCAGCTCTTCTGCTGGAACTTGCTTAGCTGTAGTCTCTTACTTGATCTTTAGGCTGGGTTCAGACCTGAGCGTCTTTGATATGCGCGTATAACGCGCGTTTTTGACGCGCGTTTTTTGCAATAGTAAACGCGCGTTTGACGCGCGTTTGTGTGATTGACTGCAATGTCCTATGGCCACAAACGCGCGTCAAAACGCCCCAAAGAAGCTCAAGTACTTGTTTGAGCGTAGGGCGTTTTACAGCGCGTTTTTCAGCGCTGTAAAACGCTCAAGTGAGAACCAGGGCCACAGGGAAGCATTGGTTTTCATGTGTTGAGCGTTTTACAGCGCGTTTGAACGCGCTGTAAAACGCTCAAGTGTGAACCCAGCCTTAGGCTGGGTTCAGACCTGAGCGTATTTGATATGCGCGTTTAACGCGCGTTTTTGTTGCGCATTTTTATGCACGTTTTTTGCAATAGTAAACGCGCGTTTGACGCGCGTTTGTGTGATTGACTGCAGTGTCCTATGACCACAAACGCGCGTCAAAACGCCCCAAAGCAGCTCAAGAACTTGTTTGAGCGTAGGGCGTTTTTCAGCGCGTTCAAACGCGCTGTAAAACGCTCAAGTGAGAACCAGGGCCATAGGGAAGCATTGGTTTTCATGTGTTGAGCGTTTTACAGCGCGTTTGAACGCGCTGTAAAACGCTCAAGTGTGAACCCAGCCTTAGTCCTAGGAACTTTTTCCTGGCTTCAAGCTCTCTGAGGCTGGGTTCACACTTGAGCGTTTTACAGCGCGTTTTTCTGCGCTGTAAAACGCTCAACACATGAAAACCAATGCTTCCCTATGGCCCTGGTTCTCACTTGAGCGTTTTACAGCGCTGAAAAACGCGCTGTAAAACGCCCTACGCTCAAACAAGTACTTGAGCTTCTTTGGGGCGTTTTACAGCGCGTTTGTGGCCATAGGACATTGCAGTCAATCACACAAACGCGCGTCAAACGCGCGTTTACTATTCCAAAAAACGCGCATAAAAAACTCGCGTCAAACGCGCATATCAAAGACGCTCAGGTCTGAACCCAGCCTGAGGCTGGTTTCACACGGGCATTGCGGAAAAATGTGCGGGTGCGTTGCGGGAACACCCGCGATTTTTCCGCACGAGTGCAAAACATTGTAATGCGTTTTGCACTCGCGTGAGAAAAATCGTGCGTGTTTGGTACCCAAACCCGAACTTCTTCACAGAAGTTCGGGCTTGGGATCGGTGTTCTGTGGATTGTATTATTTTCCCTTGTAACATGGTTATAAGGGAAAATAATAGCATTCTGAATACAGAATGCAAAGTAAAATAGCACTGGAGGGGTTAAAAAAAATAATAATCATTTAACTCACCTTAATCAACTTGCTCGCGTAGCCCGGCATCTCCTTGTGTCTCCTTTGATGAAGGACCTGTGATGACGTCACTCCGGTCATCACAAGGTACGTCACATGATCTTTTACCATGGTGAATCACCATGGTAAAAGATCATGTGACGTACCATGTGATGACCGGAGTGACGTCATCACAGGTCCTTCATCAAAGGAGACACAAGGAGATGCCGGGCTACGCGAGCAAGTTGATTAAGGTGAGTTAAATGATTTTATTTATTTTTTTTAACCCCTCCAGTGCTATTTTACTTTGCATTCTGTATTCAGAATGCTATTATTTTCCCTTATAACCATGTTATAAGGGAAAATAATAATGATCGGGTCTCCATCCCGATCGTCTCCTAGCAACCGTGCGTGAAAATCGCACCGCATCCGCACTTGCTTGCGGATGCTTGCGATTTTCACGCAACCCCATTCACTTCTATGGGGCCTGCATTGCGTGAAAAACGCAGAATATAGAACATGCTGTGATTTTCACGCAACGCATAAGTGATGCGTGAAAATCACCGCTCATCTGAACAGCCCCATAGAAATGAATGGGTCCGGATTCAGTGCGGGTGCAATGCGTTCACCTCCCGCATTGCACCCGCGCGGAAAACTCGCCTGTGTGAACGCAGCCTTAGCTTGGGTTTAAGGCAATGCGAGCCCAGGAAGGGACAAGCAACCATGTAGAACTTGCAGGCCCATCAGAGCAGGCAGTGCTCTGCTGGCTGACACACAACCTTCCCTTTGGAAGGGTGGACTAGACACACCACCTCTCCCCAGAAGGGGTAGGCAGGAACTCAACTTTACTAGCTAAACTACTCCCTTTCTAGAAAAGGGCTGGAATGGAACTAGGAGGTTCCTCTAGAGGGAAACTAACATTGCCAATATTGCCGGCGTCTGCTGGTAGACCAGGCAATTACATGAACAAGACCAGTTTCATAAACATAAATATGCACAATATTCCGGGGTGACTCAAAATACATTCTGATGACATAAATTAGCACATAGAAGGCAGCAAGGTGCCAAAAGGAGTGGTAATGTCACTCCGGGACATTACACATCAAAAAATCTTATATCTGGACAAAGTTAAGCATACAAGGACTATCAAGGTATGCCTGGGTAAAGAGAACAATGCCCCATGCGTATCGCCGGTAGAGTCTCTCTTCCTCAGGGGTAAGTATCAGATGTGTCCCAAAAGGCTCTATATATACTTAGGTAATAAGTAGTAATTAGTAATACACAAGAGTCACCTATGTGCAATTTAAAGAGAATAAGAAGAGAGGTCTGTTGTGCCACTGGCGTCATAGATGGCTCACCTCGCTTGCGCCAGTGGTGAAACTAGAAGAATATGAAATAATGATGTGATTTAAAGATCACATGCCACACAGATGCGGTCCACAAACCAGAAAGTAGGTGCGCTTGTTCACAGACAAAAATCCTGCAATGCTTGTGGTGTGGAGTCAAACGCTTCACTGTCTGTGAAAGCGCATTGCTATCCACTACTCAGGCAATGGAATATATCAGCATAAGCGAAGATTTAAATAATGAAAGAGCGAATAACATGATTAAACATAAAGAAACAGTAAATTATTTAAATAAATAATAAATAATATTATTAATAATAAGTTAATAATAAAAAATTCTTATAGTCAAAATGAGAAAGTGATTAGTGATAGAAGTGAGAAAAAGAGTAAAGCTGCGTTATGATTGTGAACATGCTCAACACAAAAGGTTACAAATCAAAGTGGAAGAGTGTATTATGAAAAAGAGAAATAAAAATTAGTAACATAGTAACATAGTACATAAGGGCAAAAAAAGACATTTGTCCATCCAGTTCGGCCTGTCATCCTGCAAGTTGATCCAGAGGAAGGCAAAAAAAAAACCTGTGAGGTAGAAGCAAATTTTCCTCACTTTAGGGAAATAAAAAATTCCTTCCCGACTCCAATCAGGCAATCAGAATAACTCCCTGGATCAACGACCCCTCTCTAGTAGCTATATCCTGTAATATTATTACACTCCAGAAATACATCTAGGCCCCTCTTGAATTCCTTTATTGTACTCACCATCACCACCTCCTCAGGCAGAGAGTTCCATAGTCTCACTGCTCTTACCGTAAAGAATCCTTTTCTATGTTTGTGTACAAACCTTCTTTCCTCCAGACGCAGAGGATGTCCCCTCGTCACAGTCACAGTCCTGGGGATAAATAGATGATGGGATAGATCTCTGTACTGACCCCTGATATATTTATACATAGTAATTAGATCTCCCCTCAGTCGTCTTTTTTCTAACATGAATAACCCTAATTTTGATAATCTTTCAGGGTACTGTAGTTGCCCCATTCCAGTTATTACTTTAGTTGCCCTCCTCTGGACCCTCTCCAGCTCTGCTATGTCTGCCTTGTTCACTGGAGCCCAGAACTGTACACAGTACTCCATGTGTGGTCTGACTAATGATTTGTAAAGTAGTAGGAATATGTTCTCATCACGGGCATCTATGCCCCTTTTGATGCAACCTATTATCTTATTGGCCTTGGCAGCAGATGCCTGACACTGTTTTTTGCAGCTTAGTTTGCTGTTTCTTAAAATTCCTAGATCCTTTTCCATGTCAGTGTTACCGAGTGTTTTACCATTTAGTATGTACGGGTGACTTGCATTATTCCTTCCCATGTGCATAACTTTACATTTGTCAGTGTTAAACCTCATCTGCCACTTATCTGCCCAAGCCTGCAATCTATCCAGATCCCTCTGTAGTAGTATACTGTCCTCTTCAGTGTAAATTACTTTACACAGTTTAGTGTCATCTGCGAAAATTGATATTTTACTATGCAAGCCTTCTACAAGATCATTAATAAATATATTGAAGAGAATAGGGCCCAATACTGACCCCTGAGGTACTCCACTAGTGACAGTGACCCAATCTGAGTATGTACCGTTAATAACCACCCTCTGTTTTCTATCATTGAGCCAGTTACTTACCCACTTACAGACGTTTTCTCCCAGTCCGAGCATTCTCATTTTATATACTAACCTTTTATGTGGTACAGTGTCAAATGCTTTGGAGAAGTCCAGATACACGACATCCATTGATTCGCCACTGTCAAATCTAGAACTTACCTCCTCATAGAAACTGATTAAATTAGTTTGACATGACTGATCCCTCACGAAGCCATGCTGATATGGCGTTATTTGCTTATTTCCGTTAAGATGCTCTAACATAGCATCTCTCAGAAAACCTTCAAACAGTTTACCCACAACAGATGTTAAACTTACCAGCCTATAGTTTCCAGGCTCTGTTTTTGGACCCTTTTTGAATATTGGCACCACATTTGCCATGCGCCAATCCTGTGGGACATTCCCTGTCAGTATAGAATCTGCAAATATCAGAAATAAGGGTCTGGCTATGACATTACTTAATTCCCTTAGGATACGGGGGTGTATGCCATCCGGTCCTGGTGATTTGTCTATTTTAATCTTTTTAAGTCGCTGTTGTACTTCTTCCTGGGTCAGACAGGACACTTTTAATGGGGAATTTATTTCAACATTCAGCATTTCATCTGACAGTTTATTTTCCTCAGTGAATACATTGGAGAAAAAAATATTTAACAGCTTTGCTTTCTCCTCGTCGCTCTCTGCGACTTCCCCCTCATTACTCTTTAAAGGGCCGACACCTTCAGGTTTATACTTTTTAACATTTATATAATTGAAGAACATTTTAGGGTTAGTTTTACTCTCTTTGGCAATTAATCTTTCAGTCTCTAATTTGGCCGTTTTTATTTGTTTTTTACATGTTCTATTTTTTTCCTTATAGTTTTTCAGTGCTTCCGTGCTACCCTCCTGTTTTAGTGATTTATATGCTTTCTTTTTGTCATTTATTGCTTTCTTTACAGTTCTGTTTATCCACATTGGTTTCTTTTTGTTCCTTAACCTTTTATTCCCATACGGTATGTACCTCTCACAGTGTGATTTTAGGATGCTTTTAAAGATATCCCATTTTGTGGCTGTATTTCTATTTGTGAGGACTTTATCCCATTTAGTTAGGCCTATGGCCTCTCTTAGTTGGCTAAATTTTGCTTTTTAGAAGTTTGGTATTTTTGTTCCTCCCTGTAGAAACGCTCTTTTGAATGATAATTGGAAGGTTATTACTTTATGGTCACTATTTCCCAAGTGTCCCCCAACCTGCACGTCTGTTGTTCTGTCAGGTCTATTGGTTAATACTAAGTCCAGTATGGCCGTCCCTCTAGTCGGGTCCTGAATGAGTTGGGGGAGGTAATTGTCTTTGGTTATTCCCAAGAACCTGTTTCCTTTATGAGATATACAAGTTTCAGTTTCCCAGTCTATATCTGGGTAGTTGAAGTCCCCCATAATAACCACCTCATTATGATTTGCCGCCTTGTCTATCTCATTTAGTAGTAGATTTTCTGTGGACTCTGGTATATTAGGTGGTTTATAGTAAACTCCTATTAGTAATTTATTATTTTTTTTAGCTCCATGTATCTCTACCCACAGTGACTCCACATGTTCATGTCCCTCACTTATATCTTCACGGAGTGTGGGCTTTAGACAGGACTTTACATAAAGGCAGACCCCTCCCCCTCTCCGGTTTTGACGATCCTTTCTAAACAGACTGTAACCTTGTACATTAACTGTCCAGTCATAGCTATCATCCAACCATGTCTCAGTTATTCCCACTATGTCATAGTCCTCCTCACACATCACTAATTCCAGTTCACCAGTTTTATTAGTCAGGCTTCTGGCATTAGTATACATACATTTGAGAGGTTTATGTACATTTTTTACCCTACACCTTTCCTTCTGAACTGTTCTAGTCCCTCCTTCCATTCCTCCCCCAGTCCCACTACCTTGCCCCCGGTCTCTATCTGCACTATCTATAACGTAGTTACCCTCCCCCCAAGTCCCTAGTTTAAACACTCCTCCAACCTTCTAGCCATCTTCTTCCCCAACACAGCTGCCCCTTCCCCATTGAGGTGCAGCCCGTCCCTACGATAGAGCCTGTAGCCGATAGAGAAGTCGGCCCAGTTCTCCAGGAACCCAAACCCCTCCTTCCTACACCAGTTCTTGAGCCACTTGTTAATTTCCCTAATCTCCCGCTGCCTTTCTTGTGTGGCCCGTGGTACAGGTAGTATTTCGGAAAATACTACCATTGAGGTCCTTGCCCTAAGCTTTTGACCTAAATCCCTGAAATCATTTTTAAGGACTCTCCACCTACCCCTAACTTTGTCATTGGTTCCGATATGGACCATGACTGCTGGATCTTCTCCAGCCCCTCCCAGTAATCTGTCAACCCGATCCGCGATGTGTCGAACTCTAGCGCCAGGAAGACAGCACACTGTTCGGCGATCACAGTCTTTGTGTCACAATCACAATCTGTGTCACAATCTGTCAGATTTCCCTATCTGTTCCCCTAATAATTGAGGCTCCCACTACCAGCACCTGTCTGGCCTGCCCTGCTCTCCTGGTCCCCTGCTTACCGGAGCTGACATTCCCTTGACTGGCAGAGGAAGTGTCCGGCTGCGGCAGTGCCGTCCCTGGACTGATATCCCCCTCATCTGCCAAACGTGCAAACTTGTTGGGGTGTGTCAGATCAGGGCTAGCCTCCCTGGCACTCTTCCCTCTACCCCGCTTTCTAACTGTTACCCAGTTAGCTACCTCACTTTCCTCAGCCTCCTCTCTGTCACCCTCCCCCTCATCTACCCCAAAGAGTGCTTGCTCGGTGAGAAGCAAACTCTTTTGCAAATTGTCAATGCCTCTCAGTGTTGCAACTTGCCCATTTAGAGACTCGATTTGCGATTCCAAATGGGTAATTTGCTCACATCTTGAACAAAGATATACACCCTTGAACGGCTGTTCCAGGACTGCATACATCATGCAAGATGTGCACTGGACTGCGTTGTCAATTGTGCAACACATACTAAATGGGGATTACACCACAAAAGCAAAAAATACAATACAATGTAGTACTAAGAAACTGGCTAATTGCAGTCCCCCACTGAAGTCCCTGAATCTAAAGTCACTTAATCTTAAGTCACACACTTACGCAACCACACTTAATCAACCACGCGTTGCAGTCAAACTCGCATTATATATCTCCTTATATAAATATAAATGCAGCTCATTACACCAGCCTGGTTTGTTTTCCCACTGGATTCAAAAAGGCTGTGCTGCTCTCACTGCTGAGTTTTTATAGTCTCCTAATTAGACAGCCACACCCTAATTAGACAGCCACACCCTAATTGCTCACCTGTGCAACCCCTGGAGAAGGAAAAAAAAGTGTTATCACAGCACACAATACAGTCAAACACAGCCACTCATCAATGTCCACAAATAATTTAGCTCTCATATACTCCCTCACTTAATCTTAAGTCACACACTTACGCAACCACACTTAATCAACCACGCGTCGCGGTCAAACTCGCGTTATATATCTCCTTATATAAATATAAATGCAGCTCACTACACCAGCCTGGTTTGTTTTCCCTCTGGATTCAAAAAGTACTATCTCCTATGTATCGTTACCAGGAAAAGACGCTTACTTGTATACTAATGCAGGGCACATCGGGACTCTGAGAGCTTGGGACCCCTTGTGGACACGCCTCCCCTCTTCAATTGGCCCTGCATGACAGCACCTACTTCCCACCTCTGGCTCATCCCGATTTAATGAGCTGGAATGTGCGGTTGTGAAGCTGGTACCGCTCGTTCTGGCATTGAGTTAGATTAGTGAATTGTAGGGCCATCTCCTAGCTCCTGATGAGGTGTCTACAAAAGGGACACATGAAATGCATAGAGCAGGATAGGATACTATATCTTATAAGCGGTTATTCCTTGTCAATTTCTCCCATGCACTCAGGGCTGTGAGCACATATATGGCTTCCAGACCCTTTGAAACTACACATTGCTACAGGGTGCTGGGGATACTGACTTTGTAATGTATCTTAGAGTATTCAGGGATGACAGTGTATCCCTGATATACAGCTCCTGAGACTTTAAACTTTGAAAAGTTGTCACATTTTTATGCTTTAATAATTTCTCCCATATTTCAACTCTAATTTGACATTTTTAAAAATGAATCCTCCCTTGGATGTGGTCTCTCTTTCTCACGCTCCCTCTCTGGCCTGGAACCCTGATTCCCCGCCACCCGTGATCACCATGGTAGGCGCATAAAAGAACATTGAAAGTTGATAGAGCAGATATCAAATTTGATCGTAAACATCACGGGGACGTGCGACATGGTGGGGCAGTAAGTGTGCGCACACCTACACGAACTGACTGACAGGGGTCAGCCCCTGCAACTTTTGGGTCTCCAAATTGGGCACATGGCCTGAGCTTGCCCTTTACTCCTTGGAGGTGCTGGCCTGCCCTGCAGCCAGTGTATTGTCTGAACGTGTGTTTAGCATAACTGGAGGGGGTTATCACAGGTTATATTTCCCAATGTTTTGGGGTGTACCTTAATTTAAAAAAAAAACTTTAAAACCAAAAACCAGTGTAGGCTACCTCCTCCTCCACCGCAGCTTCCACCTACACCGCCACATCCACCACCTCCTCAACCTCCTACTCCATATGGACCTAGTCCTCCTAGATCAAGATTTTATTTATTTTTTTTACGTATTTTATGTTATTTAAGCACATTTTGACGCCATTTGCAGCCCTCTAGCCCTTTCCATGACATTTTTACAGCCATTTTAGTGCTCAAAAGTTTGGGTTTCCATTGACTTCAATAGGGTTCGGGTTCGGGTTCGGGGTCAAGTTCGGGTCAAGTTCGGGTCCCGAACTCAAACTTTTTTCCGAAGTTCGGCCGAACCCGTCGAACCCGAACATCCAGGTGTCCGCTCAACTCTAGTAAATGACAAGCTCAGGCCATGTGCCCAATTTGGAGACCCAGAAGTTGCAGGGGCTGACCCCTGTTAGTCAGTTCGTGTAGGCGTGTGCACACATCTTAAGATGCCCTGTTATTGGAATGATTAATAAAAAATTATAGGGAATGTCACTGTGGTATTTTTGATTTGTAAACTTTAGCCAGGAGAGGCCCTGCTGCCGCTTTGTTGACTCTAGCTAACTTCTGCCTGATCGCATGTCCCTGTGACGTCCACCATCCATTTGGATATCTTCTCTATCAACTTTCAATGTTCTTTTCTGAGCCTACCATGTTGATCACGGTTATCGGCGAATCAGGGTTCCGCGCCGGAGAGGGAGCATGAGAAAATTAGACCACATGCAAGGAAGGATTAATTGTTTCAAATTAAAAATGATAGAGCGGAAATATGGGACAAAGTATTAAAGCGTAAATGTGAGACAACTTTTTAAAGTTTAAGCATTGAATGAAAGGATGTGGCGCGCATCAATTTATGAAGAATTTCTTAAATTGTATTCCCTGTCAACTATGCAGAGCAGGGATTTCTATCCGGCAAAATTAAAAAAATGTCACCTGACAATGTAACAGACGATTTTTTTAAATTTATGTTCCTGTCACCTATGCAGAGGTTCCCCAGTGACATCCACCATCCATTTGGATATCTTCTCTATCAACTTTCAAAGTTCTTTTCTGAGCCTACCATGTTGATCACGGTTATCGGCGAATCAGGGTTCCATGCCAGAAAGGGAGCGTGAGAAAGAGAGACCACATACAAGGGAGATAAATGTATTAAAAAAAATTTGGATCGAAATATCAGAAATATGAGAAAAGTTATTGAGGCACAAATGTGGGACAAATTACTGAAGCGCAAATGTTTGAAAGGTTATTGAGGCGCAAATGTGGGACAAATTACTGAAGCGCAAATGTGGGAAAAGTTATTGAGGCGCAAATGTGGGACAAATTACTGAAGCTCAAGTGTTGGAAAAGTTATTGAGGCGCAAATGTGGGACAAATTCCTGAAGCGCAAATGTGGGAAAAGTTATTGAGGC
Organism: Bufo bufo; assembly: GCF_905171765.1. Taxonomy (NCBI): domain Eukaryota; kingdom Metazoa; phylum Chordata; class Amphibia; order Anura; family Bufonidae; genus Bufo; species Bufo bufo. The sequence goes on along the minus strand of NC_053392.1, from coordinate 438,765,060 downwards.
ACAAATGGGGGAAAAATTACTGAAGTGCAAATGTGGGACAAATTATTGAAGCGCAAATGTGGGACAACTTGTTAAAGTTTAAGCATTGAATGAAAGGAGGTGGCGCGCATCAATTAAAGAAGAATTTCTGAAATTTTATTCCTTGTCACCTATGCAGAGCAGGGGTTTATTCACATCCAAAATTGAAAAATGTTAACCCAAGAATGTAACAGAAAAATTACAGAAATTTATTAACCTGTCTCCTTGGTAGAGCAGGGGTCTATGAAAGAAAAAAATTGTTTATTGTCACCCAAAAATGTAAAAGAAACATTATTGAAATTTATTAAGCTGTCAACTAGGTAACGGAGGGTTATATTACACCCAAAAATTTGTGAACAGACAATTATTTTTATTTTTTTACCTGTCTACTAGGTATAGCAGTGGTACATCACACCCAAAAATTGGTGAAATTCACCCGAAAATGTAACTGACAAATTATATATATATATTTTTTACCTGTCTACTAGGTATAGCAGTGTTACATCACACCCAAAAATTGGTGAATTTCACCCAAAAATGTAACTGACAAATTACTATTTTTTTTTTTAACTGTCTACTAGGTATAGCAGTGGTACATCACACCCAAAAATTGGTGGATTTCACCCAAAAATGTAACTGACAATGTAGTGAAATGACATAAAATAAAATACGTCCAAATAAAAAAAAAAAAATTATTTATGAGGTGGAGTTCCATATGGAGTAGGAGTTTGAGGAGGCGGTGGACGTAGCGGTGTAGGTGGAAGCAGCGGTGGAGGAGGACAAGGTAGCCAACACTGGTTTTTGGTTTTAATTTAAAAAATCTTTTTTTATTAGTGTACACTCCAAAAGAGTGTGAAATATCCAAAATACAAGAATAAGCAATTGCGCTGCAGTATAACAATGGCTGGTTAGTGCCGGTATACATGTCTATTCTGCACAAGGTAAGGACAAGTCCTGTGGGATCCATGCCTGGTTCATTTTAATGAACGAGAGCTTGTCCACATTGGCTGTGGACAAGCGGCTGCGCTTGTCTGTGATGACGCCCCCTGCCGTGCTAAACACACGTTCAGATAATACACTGGCTGCAGGGAAGGCCAGCACCTTCAAGGCGTAAAGGGCAAGCTCAGGCCATGTGCCCAATTTGGAGACCCAGAAGTTGAAGGGGGCAGACCCGTCATTCAGTAAGTGTAGGCGTGTGCACACATACTGCTCCACCATGTTGGTGAAATGCTGCCTCCTGCTAAGATGTCAGAAAAAACAGAAGAAAGGAGCCAAAGCGCCAGGTACTAAATGTAATAAATCCTTTATTGGAATAAGACAAGTATAAAATACATATAAAAATGCGGGGGAACAAAAAGAGGGGGAAGCAGGGAGGAGAAAAAGAGCGTCACCCTGGGAGGACCACTCCGGTCTGGATAGTAAAGTATATGAGAGGTCAGCGGGATAACAATGTGAAGTAAATGAGTAAACTGCCCGCAGACAACTCTAATGTATAATAAATAGGTGGGTCAGAAAAAATGATGACAGAGTCCAACAACAAGCTGGATCTAGACGCCCGGCCATACAAAAATCAAATATACAAATGAATGAGTAAATGGATAAAGACCGGGAGAAGCAATAAAACAAGACCTCACCTCAGACAGACCAGGAGTGGACCGACCAGGATGGCGCTACCCCAACGCGCGTTTCGGCGTGCCTTCATCAGGGGGTAACGGCATCACTGCAGATCGGATGTTTTAAAATCTGTACCAGCCAATCCAAAATCAGCAGTTGCTGATCCCCAGGTGCATCTGATTATCGGCGCGCGATCATTCCGGTGTAACCACGTCCGGCCACCCCGCAGCCGGCGTCAGGTCAAAGACACGCCCACATCACGTGACTACATGACCGGGCGGAAATGACGTATGACGCACGGGCATGGGGCGCCGGAGGCGGCTCCAGATGATGCTCGCACACATCACACCGGGGGAGGAGCAATGGATGTCCGTCCACCAGAATCAAAATATCGGAACACCACAATTCATAGAGTATACGAAATGATAATGATAAAGAGGAGCATATGCATAATAGGCAATTGGATAAACACAACAGCAAAAAGACTAGACACAACAAGATATTGATGTAAACACAAACACATGTGTCTTATGTACATATTATCTAGTCCGTTGAGAGTACAATAATCATGATGATACAATGAAAAAATGATGAAAATAAAATAATATAAAATTAAATTAAATTAAACAAGAAAAATCAATAATGCCACAGACCAAACATAAATATATATAAATATCGGTAAATATGTGAATACATATATATACAAGAAATATATAAATATAATAATAATAAAACATATAGAAATATATACATAAATCAGCCCAAATTATGTGCATACATATGTAATAATATGGAGAAATACAAAAATAATAATAATGAACGGTCAGGGATGGTGAGCAGAAGATAATGGGAGTGAATGTGAGATGAAAGATGCATATTGAATATACCAATGCATAAAAATATACATAAAGGGGTATTGACATGATTGCAGGTGACACAAGTGAATCAATGACTACATGATAAATACAATATGAACAAAGAAAAATAAATCATAATCGCAAGGGTAAAGGGAACAAAACAAAAATATGTATATACATATGTGCACAAAATATGTGACAGATATCACCTAGCGTGTGAAAAAACAGACAAATTTATGTAGTAAATGTACATTTTGCATAAAGTGCTATGTGCAGAATGAAGTATCCAAAATGAAAGATGAATGATAATAAAGAATAAATGTGAAGCTAAATAAGTCGATGGTGAAATGCCATCGATTTAAAAAGGGGGGAGTGTAAAAAATGGGGGGAGTGTAAAAAATGTGAAAAATCTTCCTCCGAGAAATGTAATGATAATAATAATCATAATAATAATAAAAAGGAGAGGAAAACTAGTGCTGGGGAAAAGACACAATGGAAAGGGAAGGAGGGGGAAGGGAGGAGGGTGAGGGGGGGGGAGGGAAAGAAAGGGAAGTGGAGGGAGGGAAAAAAGGGGAGGGGGAAGGTAAAGAGGGGGAGGAGAGAAAGGAACCAGAAAAAAGGAAAAGGGGAGAATAGGGACAAAAAAGGAAAAAACACACATGTACAAAAAATAAATAAAAAAATTATAATAATAATATATAACAAAGTAGAATTAATTTACAATGAGCAAGATAGAACAAATGCACATTGTAAAAGGTCCCAATATATTGCCAAAGCATTGAGAGAGGAGCAGCATGAAGAAATCAGATGAATGAATCGAGAACAAAAAACAGTAAAATCGGCGTCCTATAAAATACTGGTGGAGTGCTGAAAAAGAATGAACAAAATAACAAAGGTCAGTACAAATTATGGTAATTACATATAAACTGTTAAAAGAAAAGATGGAAAAATGGAATCCACAGTTGTGGACCCAGCGACTACAAAAATGCAGAGAAACCCAGGTTATCATTGAAACCCCTGGGACGGAGTGTCCCCAGGGTCCATATCCAATGGCTCTCCCCTTGGGCCAGCCTCTTGGATGTGTTACCAGCACGCAAATTCCCCCGAACACAGTCAATACCCCTCACTTTAAGGAGCCTCGGATTGCATGAGTGAAAAGCCTTAAAATGTCTGGCAATGGGTTTTGTGGCTTCAACTTCCTCCAAATCCTGCGCCTTCAGAATGTCCCTCACATGCTCCCGCACACGGACCCTAAGCTCGCGTGTAGTCAATCCCACATAAATCATTGGGCATGGGCATAAGGCATAATATACCACCTGAGTGCTGGAGCACATGAGGGACTGGTTAATTCTGAAAGTCCTGGTGCCGGATGAATTAACAAAATCAAAAGAACGTTCCATGTTTGGACACGCGGCACATTTACCGCATGGTCTGAAGCCATTCCTGGGACCCCCCTGTCCAGGAAAAAGTTGGGGAGGAGCCGGCTGTAAATATCCTCTTACCAAATTATCACGCAGGGTATTAGCCCTGTGTGCCGTGACAAGGGGTCGTACAGGCAACAATTTCTCCAGGACTGGGTCCGTACGCAGAATGGGCCAATGCGTGGCCAAGCAATTCCTCATCACATCCCAATACGAATGATAAGTACTGATGAATCTTATTTTTCCGTCCGATTCTATCTCTTTTTTATCTTTTTTAGGGACCAACAATTGAGATTGGCACTTTTTTTTTGCCCGCCAATAAGCTTTTTTGATTGACCGGTGACTATATCCTCGCCTGAGGAACCGATCCTTCAAGTCACTTGCCTGTCTCTCAAACATCGCATCGTCGGAACATATCCGGCGAATGCGTAGAAATTGGCCCACCGGAATTGCAGAGATGGTGCTCTTGGGATGTAAAGAAGTTGCGTGTAGATACGCATTGACAGCTGTCTCTTTGCGAAAGACATCTGTCCTGAGTCGACCACCGGTATCTCTGAAAACTGATACATCCAGAAAGTCGACCCTATGTGTATGGTATGTATAGGTCAACTTAATATTTCTGGAATTAGTGTTCAGACGCCGGCTGCGGGGTGGCCGGACGTGGTTACACCGGAATGATCGCCCGCCGATAATCAGATGCACCTGGGGATCAGCAACTGCTGATTTTGGATTGGCTGGTACAGATTTTAAAACATCCGATCTGCAGTGATGGCGTTACCCCCTGACGAAGGCACGCCGATAAGCGCGTTGGGGTAGCGCCATCCTGGTCGGTCCACTCCTGGTCTGTCTGAGGTGAGGTCTTGTTTTATTGCTTCTCCCGGTCTTTATCCATTTACTCATTCATTTGTATATTTGATTTTTGTATGGCCAAGCATCTAGATCCAGCTTGTTGTTGGACTCTGTCATCATTTTTTCTGACCCACCTATTTATTATACATTAGAGTTGTCTGCGGGCAGTTTACTCATTTACTTCACATTGTTATCCCGCTGACCTCTCATATACTTTACTATCCAGACCGGAGTGGTCCTCCCAGGGTGACGCTCTATTTCTCCTCCCTGCTTCCCCCTCTTTTTGTTCCCCCGCATTTTTATATGTATTTTATACTTGTCTTATTCCAATAAAGGATTTATTACATTTAGTACCTGGCGCTTTGGCTTCTTTCTTCTGTTTTTTTCTGATATATGCACTCGGGAGCTGTTGCCGAGTTACTCTACAGGGGTGTGTTTGTGGGTATATCAGGCTGGGCATGGTCCCTTGCCTCTTCCCCTTTCTTCCTTGAGGCACCCCTCGGGTCGCCCCTTTGTTTTCTGTTCTCCTGCTAAGATGTTCCATATCAGCTGGTGGTGCTGGTTGTTGTGGCGTGCTGACAAAGCTTTTCCACATTTTGGCCATGCTAACCCTGCCTTTTGAGGTGCTGGCGGTGCCCCAGCTGCGTTGGCGACCTCTTCCTCTGCCTTCGCCTTGTGCTTCCACTGTGCACCGGCTGTTAGGTGGGAATGCCACCAGCAGCGCGTCTACCAGTGTGCACTTGTACTCGCGCATATTACGATCACACTCCAGTGACGGAATTAAGGACGGTACGTTGTCCTTGTAACGGGAATCCAGCAGCGTGGCCACCCAGTAATCAGCACAAGTTAGAATCTGGCCAACTCGGCGGTCATTGCAGAGAAATTGCAGTATGTAATCGCTCATGTGTACCAGGCTGGCCAGAAGCAACGAAAAGCTGTCCTCTGTGGGAGGTGTATCGTATGTGTTCTCTGTATCCCCCCAGCCACGCACCAGTGATGGCCATGAGCTGGTCTGGGTGCCATTCTGCTGTGAACATGGTTCCTTCTCCTCCATCTCCTCCTCCTCATCCTCCACCTCGTCATCCTCCAGAACTGTGCCCTGGCTGGACAATAGTGTACCTGGCGTTTGTGGGTGCAGGAACCCACCCTCGGAGCCACTTGTGAATGACTGTCCGGAAACCCTACGAAATGATCCCTCTTCCTCCTCCTCCTCCTGTGCACATCTTCTTCCATCATCGCCAGCAGCATTTTTTCAAGGAGGCATAGAAGTGGGATAGTTACGCTGATAACAGCGTTATCAGCACTGGCCATCTTGGTGGAGAACTCGAAACAGCGCAACAAGAAACACAAGTCTCGCATGGAGGCCCAGTCATTGTTGGTGAAGTGGTGCTGTTCCGCAGAGCGACTCACCTGTGCATGCTGCAGCTGAAACTCCACTATCGCCTGCTGCTGCTCGCACAGTTTGGCCAGCATGTGCAAGGTGGAGTTCCACCTTGTGGGCACGTCGCATATGAGGCGGTGAGCGGGAAGGCCGAAGTTACGCTGCAGCGCTGACAGGCGAGCAGCAGCAGTGTAAGAATGCCGAAAGCGTGCAACGACGGCCAGCACTTTATGCAGCAGCTCTCACACATCAGGGTAATTTTTAAGGAATCTCTGCACCACCAAATTCAGCACATGCGCCAGGCAAGGGATGTGCGTCAAACCGGCTAGTCCCACAGCTGTTACAAGATTTCACCCATTATCGCACACCACCATGCCGAGCTTGAGGCTCACTGGCACCAACCACTCATCGGTCTGTTGTTCAAGGCCTGTCCACAGCTCCTGCGCGGTGTGGGGTTTGTCCCCCAAAAAGATAAGTTTTAAAACTGCCTGCTGTCGTTTACCCCTGGCTGTGCTGAATTTGGTGGTGAAGGTGTTACGCTGACCGGATAAGGAGCCGGTAGAGGATGAGGAAGTGGAGTAGGAGGGGGAAGCAACAGGAGGCAAACTGAAGCGCCCTGCAATCCTCGGTGGTGGAAAGACATGCGCCAAACTGCTATTGGCCTCAGGCCCAACCGCCACTGCATTTATCCAGTGTGCTGTTATGGAGATATAACGTCCCTGACCATGCTTACTGGTCCACCTATCCGTAGTGAGGTGCACCTTGCCACAGATGGCGTTGCGTAGTGCACACCTGATTTTGTCCCCTACTTGGTTGTGCAGGGAAGGGATATCTCACCTGGAAAAGTAGTGGCGGCTGGGCACGACGTACTGTTGGACAGCCACTGCCATAAGGCCTTTGAAATGCTGTCATTCCGTCTGGTGGAGACGGATAGTTTTAAAGGTCAGTAATTTAGAAATGCTGGCATTCAGGGCTAGGGATCGCAGGTGCATTGGGGGGTACTTCCTCTTCCTTGCCAGTGTTTGGGAGATGGAGAGCTGAATGCTTCCGTGGGACATTGTGGAGATGCTTGGTGACCCAGGTGGTGGTGTTGCTGGCAGATCCTCTGTTTGCGGGGTGGCAGGTGGCACTGTCACTCCAGAGGTGGATGAAGAGGCCGAGACTGCAGTAAAAGAGGAAGCAGGAGGAGCCAGTGACCTTTCTTGGTTTTTGAGGTGTCTACTCCACTGCAGCTCGTGCTTAGCACTTAAATGCCTGGTTATGCAGGTTGTGCTCAGGTTAAGAACATTTATGCCTCGCTTCAGGCTCTGATTGCACAGCGTGCAAACTACTCGTGTCTTGTTGTCAGCACATAGTCTGAAGAATTGCCACGCCAGGGAACTCCTTGGAGCTGGCTTTGGTGTGCTCGGTCCCTTGCTGCGGTGGGCAGTAGCTACTGTCTAGAGGACTGCAGCTTTGCTTTTGCACCCTGCTCCCTCTCTTGCTGTGCTGGTGGCTCTGTGCGACCACCACCTCCACCTCCGAACTACATAGGTCACTCGCATGACCTTGATTCCATGTGGGGTCGAGGACCTTATCGTCCTCCATATCATCTTCCAACCAGTCTTCACCCCTGCCCTCCTTGTCGGTCGGCACACTTTCCAAAGCCCCAGCAGTTGGCACCTGTGTTTCGTCATCATCCGAGACGTGCTGCGATGGTCCTCCCATGTACCCATATTGAAACATAACTGGTTGGGCATCGGTGCACTCAATCTCTTCCACTTCTCGGGCAGGGATAGGTGGATGGCCCTGGGAAACCCTGCTAACAGAGTCATCAAAAAGCAGAAGAGACTGCTGCATGACTTGGGGCTCAGACTGCTTGGCTGATTTACAAGGGGGTGAGGTGAAAGACTGATGGACATGGGCTGCAGGTGCCAACTCTGATCTTTCAGCAGGAGATTGGGTGGGAGACAATGTGAAGGAACTGTAGGCACTGTCAGCAACCCAATCTACTATCGCCTGTACTTGTTCAGGCCTCACCATTCATAGTGCCGCATTAGGCCGGACCAAATACCGCTGCAGGTTCTGTCGCCTACTCGCACCTGTGGAACGGGTTTCAATTGTGCGTGTAGCTGGCACAGATCGACCAAGTCCTCTCCCTGCACCAGGAGCTTCACCAGCAGCACCACGACCTGGGTCACGACACTTATTTGACGCTCTCCTCATATTTCTCAAAGTTAGGATCTTGCCCTAAATAGGTGTTTAATTAATAGCATAATATAACCACAGTATATAAAGGGTGTATCTCACACTCCCTGATCCAGACTAGGCCGCAATTAAATATTTGTGGCCAAAATGGGTGTTTGTTTAATAACTGAATAGAACTATGTAACAGCTGTATCTCACAATGACATTTGCAGCAAAGGCTGCAAGATAAACTTTTTTGCACAAAACGGGTGTTTGTTTAATAACTGAATATGACAGCAGTATATAACCTTTGAATTTCACACGTGCTAATGGTGCAAGGCCAGAAAAATTGTGTATTTTGCCCAAAAAAGGGTGTTTTATTAATAGAAGAATATAACCAAAGTATATAAAGGGTGTATTTCAAATAACTGAATAGAACCACAGTATGTAAAGGCTGTATCTCACACGTACTGATCCAGACTAGGCCGCAATTAAAGATTTGTGCCCAAAATGTTTGTTTAATAACTGAATATGACAGCAGTATATAACACTTGAATTTCACACTGACAGATGCAGCAAAGGCTGTAAAATTGGGTATTTTGGCAAAAAAGTGTGTTTTTAGAAACCCAGAAAATTATGGCTGTATTTCTAGCTTAAATTGCACACTGACTAATCCAGATGTTGTATATTGCCAAAACATTTTTTTATTTTCTTGTAACAGAATATGAAAGCTGTATATAATAAACTTGAATTTCACACGTGCAGATCTGTAAAATAGTGGATTTTGCCACATGCACACGACAGTATTTTTTCACGGTCTGCAAAACGGGGTTCCGTTGGTCCGTGATCCGTGACCGTTTTTTCGTCCGTGGGTCTTCCTAGATTTTTGGAGGATCCACGGACATGAAAAAAAAGTCGTTTTGGTGTCCGCCTGGCCGTGCGGAGCCAAACGGATCCATCCTGACTTACAATGCAAGTCAATGTGGACGGATCCGTTTGACGTTGACACAATATGGTGCAATTGCAAACGGATCCGTCCCCCATTGACTTTCAATGTAAAGTCAGGAGTTAATATACCATAGGATCAGAGTTTTCTCCAATCCGATGGTATATTTTAACTTGAAGCGTCCCCATCACCATGGGAACGCCTCTATGTTAGAATATACCATCGGATTTGAGTTAGATCGTGAAACTCATAGCCGACAGTATATTCTAACACAGAGGCGTTCCCATAGTGATGGGGACGCTTCAAGTTAGAATATCCTACGAACTGTGTGCATGACTGCCCCCTGCTGCCTGGCAGCACCCGATCTTTTACAGGGGGCTGTGATCCACACAATTAACCCCTCAGGTGCCGCACCTAAAGGGTTAATTGTGCGTATCATAGCCCCCTGTAAGAGATCAGGTGCTGCCAGGCAGGAGGGGGCAGACCCCCTCCCTCCCCAATATTATATTCATTGGTGGCCAGTGCGGCCTCCCCTCCCCCCCCCCCCCCAGTTAAAATCACGTTCCGAATCCCCCATCATTGGTGGCCAGTGCGGCCTCACATCTCCCCCCCCTTGTTAAAATCACGTTCCGAATCCCCCATCATTGGTGGCCAGTGCGGCCTCACATCTCCCCCCCCTAGTTAAAATCACGTTCCGAATCCCCCATCATTGGTGGCCAGTGCGGCCTCACATCTCCCCTCCCCCCCTAGTTAAAATCACGTTCCCCCATCATTGGTGGCAGTGGAGAGTTCCGATCGGAGTCCCAGTTTAATCGCTGTGCACCACAGGATGTCCTGCTTCCCATCCATGATGACTGGGAACTCGTCATGTTTTCCCCGACGAAGAGACCAGGGGCTGGTAGTTATGGTTTGAATCTTGATGAACTTTGCGACTCTACCGGGCTTCAAGCAATCTTAAAGCTTTGTCTTCTCATTTTCTGTAGCTTCTAGAGTCAAAAAACAGTTGTCCACTGCCCCCATGCCCCCATAAAGGCCTTTCCGGTGCAAGTTAACCACAGATAAGTCATTACAAGGACTGCCGCCAATTATCAGATCGAATTGTCCTCATTCTTCAATCTGTTTCCTGGTTATATTCTGTATGTCGTCCACATATACAATCTGCCCTGGATGGCGTACCCGTCCTATCATGATGGCGTCCTCCCACACCTCTGGTGCCATATATTTTTTTAACGTTGATTCTAAGCTTTTTGAGAACCAGTAATCCTGTCTGTCCTTTACAATACAACCGGCACACTCCTGAACAGGGGAGGGCTGGCAGCCTTAGTCCTGGGAGGCAAATCCAGTCAAGTGGCCCATTTTAGCCCTGCCCATTATTAAAAGCCCCCCCTACATATAATAGGCCACTCCCAACAAACACTGTACAGCTGAAATTCTATTGTTGAGGCCTGTCTCTACACATCATACGAAGATGGGAGACCTGTCCTGGCTGCACTGCCTGCTTCACATTATACAATAAACAGCAGGCTACAGCCAGGAAGCTCCTCCCTCCCCAGATCCTGTTCAAGGCTTTTGGTTCCCCCCACCATCTGCCACCCACCCGTGGCCTGCTGCCCCCTTTCGCCGCCCTCACCCAGCTCTGAATCCTCCTTCTGCAAATGGCAGGAAGAGGGGCCGGAGCATCTCCTCTCCTACATAGCAACACATACCTCTTACATCCAGTGATGTCACCTTTGTTTTAGGCGTTCTCTTTCTTTATCTTCTCCATTCAGACCAGACCGCCATGATGTTTTTTCTGCCATCTCCCGTCTCTGTAGAGATTGAGAAACAGACATTAGTGTCCCACATTTCCATCATCTTCACATTTTCTGAACACCCTTTCCTGCCACCCCCAATACTATACTGCAGAAACAGTCCCCCTGGAAATACTACTACCACACAGATAGTGCCCCCAATACTGTGCCCGCTGTGCCCCCAATACTTTACTGCAGAAACAGTCCCCCTGGAAATACTGCTACCACACATTGATAGTGCCCCAATACTGTGCCCGCTATGCCCCCAATACTATACTGCAGAAACAGTCCCCCTGGAAATACTACTACCACACAGATAGTGCCCCCTTAAACAATTATTGGCACACAGTGCTCTAAAAAATAACTGCGCCCAGACACTAATAGTATAAAGATAATGTCCCCCAAAAATAATTGTGCTAAGCTGATACTATGCCCCCAAAGTAACAGTGCTCCCCAAAATCCCACCAATAGAAATAATTCTCTGCCAGAGCACACTTAGTAGTAATAATGCCCCTATAGTGCCCTAGTAATCATTTTCCTCATAGCCCACCAGTAGTAGTAAAGCTCCCCATAATACCCCTTAGTAGTACTGATTCTCCCTATAATATGACAGTACATGAAATACCCCCGCTTAGTGCTCGCAGTTGAGCTATTGTCCCCATAATGTATGCCAGTATAAAATACCCCTATATAGTGCCCCAGTAAATGCCCTCATAGTGCTCCTCTCCCCCTTCCCCATAGTGTCCCGCATAATATGCCAGGAAAAAAATGCCCCTTCTTAGTGCCCCCAGCAGATGCCCCTATAGTGCTCCTCCCCCCCACAATGTGCCAGTAAAAAATGCCCCTTCTTAGTGCCACCATATGCCCCAATAGTTCTCCACTCCCCCATAGTGCCCCCAAATATGCCCCATAGTGCCGCTCTCCCCTATAGTGACTCCCATAATGTGCCAGTAAAAAATGCCCCCTTAGTGCCACCAAATGCCATAGTGCCCTCCATAATGTGCCAATACAAAAGGCCCCTTTAGAGCCCCCACTTCCCCATAGTGCCCCCAAATAATGCCCCTATAGTAACACCAGATGCCCCATAGTGCCGCTCTCCCCTATAGTGCCCCCCATAATGTGCCAATAATAAAAAAAAAGCCCCTTTAGAGCCCCCAGGTACCCCCATAGTGCTCCTCTCCCCCATGGTGCCCCCCATAATGTGCCAATAAGAAATGCCCCCATAGTGCCCCCCCTATAGTGCCAGCTCCTCCCATAGTGCCAACCCCCCCATAGTGTCAGCCCCCCGTAGTGCCAGCTCCCCCATAGTGCCAGCTCCCCCATAGTGCCAGCTCCCCCCATAGTGCCATCTCCCCCCATAGTGCCAGCCCCCCCCAAAGTGCTAGCCCCCCATAGTGCCAGCTCCCCTATAGTGCCAGCCCCCCCATAGTGTCAGCCCCCCCATAGTGCAAGCCCCCTTATAGTGCCATCCCCCCCATAGTGCCAGCTCCCCCATAGCCATAGTGCCAGCTCCCTCATAGCCATAGTGCCAGCGGCCCCCCATAGTGCCAGCTCCCCCCATAGTGCCAGCTCCCCCATAGCCATAGTGCCAGCTCCCTCATAGCCATAGTGACAGCTCCCCCCGCAAAGAAAAAAAAACAAAACACTAATACTTACCTCCATCAGCAGCGATGCAGGCCTCTTCCGGCCTGTGTCCCTGCTGTGTGCTGCCCGGCTCAGGCGGCGCGATGATAATGACGTCATCGCGCTGCCTGAGCCGGCCTCTGATAGGCTGCAGGCATTAGTGCCTGCAGCCTATCAGAAGAACAGGGGAGGGACACGCCTCTCCCTCCCCTTCCCCACAGCACAGCCATCTGTATCGCTGTCCTGAGGACGGCGATACAGATAAATATGGAGATGAGCGCTTCCACAATGGAAGTGCTCATCTCCTACTGCCCGCCGCCACTGCTGCCCGCCGCCTGTGGTGATCAGCGGTGCGGCCCTGAGGAATAAAAAATAAATAAAAATCTTTGTTAAAGACGGGTGGCCCAGCGGCCATTTTTTAGGGCGGCCTGGGGGGCAAATTGCCTCCCTGCCCCCGGCCCAGCCCGCCCCTGCTCCTGAAATACTCTGTGCTGCTGGGGACCCTGCTCTTTCTACCTTGTAACTCTTATCTTCAGCAAGATCAGCACACTCCTCTCCTGAAATACTCTGCACTGCTAAGGAATTGCCCCCCAATATTGTTTCAACTCTATACATGACCAAAACATACGCAAGTGATCCGCCCCAGATAAATCACACCGTGGACAATTAGAAGTATCCCTTAAACCACATTTATTAAGCCATAAACGTGTGATAAAAACACAGAAATATAGTGGCAATACTGGAGGAGCTGCTCAACCCCTAACACTGTAGCGTGTTTTTCATTGGGGGAGCAGCCCCACCGCATGTGGACCGCAGCAAACGACTATCCCCAGCAAAAAATGCATACGGTGGAGGATGTCGGCGCGGTCCACATGCACCACAAGGACATCCTACACAAAACGGAGCATTGTGCGGATGTAAATACAGTATTGCCACTATATTTCTGTGTTTTTGTCTTGTTTTATATGTAGTGTATGTGCCTTTACCTGGCACTCAAACACTCTTTTGCACCTGGTGACCTCCATCACAGGGTCTGATATGGGTGTGGCTTGAGGCCTGGCTTTGTTCACATTGCACTAGTTGTCCTGCTAGGCGTTTGTGTGGAAGCCTGGCTGTGAGCTGGATTACATCACCTTCAGACCCTGTTCACACCATAGTTAGCGTAGTGGTAGGACCCTTTGCCATGCTGAGTGACCGTGACGTGGTGCATGAAGGGCTCCGATATTTTCCTGACAGGAATATATTGGCAAAAGTCTCAGCTTTTAATATCTGCATTTATGACTAGCCAGTATAGTCAGTGGCATATCCGTGTGGTGCATTTTTTTCTGCCATAAACGTGTGATATACTGTAGATTCGGTGCAAAATATTAAATTGAACCAAAACGTGATTAAAATTATAAGAAACTAAACTTAAATTCACCAATATATTATCCCAATCTTCAAGGAAAATTCCTAAACAATCAATTTGCCAAGCCTTTTGTCCCGGAGAACGTGTATTATTAAAAAGTGTTTTAAGCAACACTTTATAAAGTTGAGAAATTTTTACATTCTGTCCCATATTCCCTATAAATGAATAGACGAAGCGGGGAGATCAAGAAAATGATTACACGGGGCATGGGGGAGGAGGGGTCAAACATGGAGGCAGAGAAGGACACGAAGCAACATACACTGCTCAAAAAAATAAAGGGAACACTTAAACAACACAATGTAACTCCAAGTCAATCACACTTCTGTGAAATCAAACTGTCCACAGGAAGCAACACTGAGTGACAATCAATTTCACATGCTGTTGTGCAAATGGAATAGACAACAGGTGGAAATTATAGGCAATTAGCAAGACACCCCCAATAAAGAAGTGGTTCTGCAGGTGGTAATCACAGACCACTTTTCAGTTCCTATGCTTCCTGGCTGATGTTTTGGTCACTTTTGAATGCTGGCGGTGCTTTCACTCTAGTGGTAGCATGAGACGGAGTCTACAACCCACACAAGTGGCTCAGGTAGTGCAGCTTATCCAGGATGGCACATCAATGCGAGCTGTGGCAAGAAGGTTTGCTGTGTCTGTCAGCGTAGTTTCCAGAGCATGGAGGCGCTACCAGGAGACAGGCCAGTACATCAGGAGACGTGGAGGAGGCCGTAGGAGGGCAACAACCCAGCAGCAGGACCGCTACCTCCGCCTTTGTGCAAGGAGGAACAGGAGGAGCACTGCCAGAGCCCTGCAAAATGACCTCCAGACGGCCACAAATGTGCATGTGTCTGCTCAAACGGTCAGAAACAGACTCCATGAGGGTGAAATGAGGGCCCGACGTCCACAGGTGGGGGTTGTGCTTACAGCCCAACACCGTGCAGGACGTTTGGCATTTGCCAGAGAACACCAAGATTGGCAAATTCGCCACTGGCGCCCTGTGCTCTTCACAGATGAAAGCAGGTTCACACTGAGCACGTGACAGATGTGACAGAGTCTGGAGACGCCGTGGAGAACGTTCTGCTGCCTGCAACATCCTCCAGCATGACCGGTTTGGCATTGGGTCAGTAATGGTGTGGGGTGGCATTTCTTTGGAGGGCCGCACAGCCCTCCATGTGCTCGCCAGAGGTAGCCTCACTGCCATTAGGTACCGAGATGAGATCCTCAGACCCCTTGTGAGACCATATGCTGGTGCGGTTGGCCCTGGGTTCCTCCTAATGCAAGACAATGCTAGACATTATGTGGCTGGAGTGTGTCAGCAGTTCCTGCAAGACGAAGGGATTGATGCTATGGACTGGCCCGCCCGTTTCCCAGACCTGAATCCAATTGAGCACATCTGGGACATTATGTCTCGCTCTATCCACCAACGTCACGTTGCACCACAGACTGTCCAGGAGTTGGCAGATGCTTTAGTCCAGGTCTGGGAGGAGATCCCTCAGGAGACCGTCCACCACCTCATCAAGAGCATGCACAGGCGTTGTAGGGAGGTCATACAGGCACGTGGAGGCCACACACACTACTGAGCCTCATTTTGTAAGGACATTACATCAAAGTTGGATCAGCCTGTAGTGTGTTTTTCCACTTTAATTTTGAGTGGGACTCCAAATCCAGACCTCCATGGGTTAAAAAATTTGATTTCCATTTTTTATTTTTGTGTGATTTTGTTGTCAGCACATTCAACTATGTAAAGAACAAAGTATTTCAGAAGAATATTTAATTAATTCAGATCTAGGATGTGTTATTTTTGTGTTCCCTTTATTTTTTTGAGCAGTGTATATTCAATACTTCAAACTTCAGGTCCCAACCAACAGCGAAGATCCAAGGAGGGGTGCGGCAGGAAGCAGCGGAGACCGAAAAATCAGAAGGAGGGTGACCTCCCCATCTGCGAGTGAGGCAGCAAGCAGACACCGCCAGACAAGGCGGACAAACACAGGGGATCCGCCGAGAGTCCGGTCTAGCAGAACGCAAAGGGCCCAGAGGTGGGGGCGTCCCGCGTTTCAGATAGAGAGGCTCGTGTTTTGCATAGTGCGGCGGGATAGAACGGTTGGAGGAAGGAGCGACATAGCAAACCTACGTTATCACGTCTTTACTCCCTCTGACGAAAGGGCTTCATCATCGAGAGAATAGGTTGGCAGCTTGCCCGTGAGGCAGCCCGGGGTAGACCACCTACTTCGGAGGAGCCTACCTGCCCGGAAAGTAGCGGTGCACGGGTTCAAGGAGGCAGTGGCGGTAGCAGTCAGTCAGTGCGTAGTGTTGGGGGTAAAATCACCTACATGGCATTGTGGCAGTTTTTTGTTAAGCCGCCGGAGGAAGTGAACATGGCCATATGTAGAATCTGTGGGCAGAAGGTGAAGCGTGGCCAGGGTGCCAATGTTGGCACCACTGCCTAGCGTCAACATATGCAGCATCACCATAAAGTGGCCTGGGAGTACCGTGGCTCCGATGTGGTAGTTCAGCTTGCAGCAGCAACCGCTGCATCACCCAGCGGCACGCAGGCGATTTTAGGCAGTCAAGGCTCCACCACCTCAGCCGAAGGGAGCTGTCTGTCCTTCCCATCATCTGCTGGTCCTGATGCTCCTGCTCCTCGTCCTCCTACTCCTTGTCACTCATTCCGTCAGCAATCGATCACCAAAGTGATTGCCAAGAGACAACAGTAGGCAGTCCCTCCCTTTCCAAGTGGTGGACTCTGCACCTTTCAGAGAACCGATAGCTTGTGCCGAGCCGAGGTGGAGAGTCCCAAGCCATCATTTATTTGCCAAACAGGCAGTACAAGCCCTGCACACGCATGTAGAACAGAAGGTGGGCCAGTCCTTGAGCCTGTCGGTGTCTGCTAAAGTGCACGGCCAGGGGCAATATATTTCCTTTACAGCCCACTGGGTGAATGTGGTTCCTGCACAGCCACACCAGCAACTTGGCCAGGTGATGCCGCTTCTGCCTCCACGTTGTCACGCCGTTGGTCCTGCCTCCTCATCCTCCGCCGTGTTCTCAGCCTCCACTGCAGGGACAATTCACAGTGCCCCTCTAGCAGGGGTGTAACTAGAAGTGACTGGGCCCCACAGCAAATATTTGTAAGGGCCCCCCAGCGCGCTTCGCACCTCCCTCCTCCTGTGTAAACCCCACTCCTTTGGCACAGTGTAGCGGTATACTGTATATTGTGTGGCACAGTGGATGCTATATGTGTATAACATAAACATATTTCATATGAAAACTTACAGTTACTTGACCCTTGGGGATCTCGGACACCACTTCAACACTTGGCCAGGGGCTCGGCGGAGCTGATGTTGTGCTTTATCCTAATGAGAAAGATTTCATAATAAGGATTTGGAGAAGGGGCAGAGGGATAGCAGAGCAGGGAGAGGCTGGTGCTGCTACTAGGGGGTCATACCATGGGGGAGTAATAAAGCCCACTATAATGCCCCCCCCCCCCAGTAGTAATAATTCTCCTTATAATGTGACAGTGTAAAAATACCCCCTTGTAATGCCCCCAGTTGAGCTAATGTCCCCATAGTGCCCCCATAATGTCCCAGTATATAATACCCCTATATAGTGCCCCCAGTAAATTCCCCCATAGTGCTCCTCTCCCCCCTTCCTGCTAGTGCCCCCCATAATGTACCAGTATAAAATGCCCCATATATAGTGCCCCAGTAGATGCCCCTTAGTGTCCGGCCTCTGATAGGCTGCCGACCTAGTGTCCCCCATAATGCCCCCCAATAATGTGCCAGTAAGTGTCCCCATAGATGCCCCCCCATAATGTGCCAGTATCAAGTGCCTCTCTCCTCCCCCCCACATGTCCCAGTATCATAGTACCATCTCCCCTCCAATGTACCAGTATCAAGTGCCTCTCTCCTTCTCACCCCCCATGTGCCAGTATCATAGTGCCAAACCCCCCCCATGTGCCAGTATCAAGTGCCTCTCTCTCCCCCCCCCCATGTCACAGTATCATAGTGCCATCTCCCCCCCAAAAAAGTGGCAGTATCAAGTGCCTCCCCCCCATGTGCCAGTATCATAGTGCCAAACCCACCCATGTGCCAGTATCAAGTGCCAACCCCCCCACATGCCAGTATCAAGTGCCTCTCTCCTCCCCCCATGTCCCAGTATCATAGTGCCATCCCCCCACCCCTATGTGCCAGTATCAAGTGCCTCTCTTCTTCCCACCCCCCATGTGCCTGTATCATAGTGCCAAACCCAACCATGTGCCAGTATCAAGTGCCTCTCTCTTCCCCCCCACGTCCCAGTATCATAGTGCCAACCCCCCCCCCCAAAAAAAGTGCCAGTATCAAGTGCCTCTCTCCCCCCATGTGCCAGTATCATAGTGCCAAACCCACCCATGTGCCAGTATCAAGTGCCAACCCCCCCACATGCGAGTATCAAGTGCCTCTCTCCTCCCCCCCATATCCCAGTATCATAGTGCCATCTCCCCCCCCACAAAAAAAGTGCCAGTATCAAGTGCCTCTCTCCCTCCCCCCCATGTGCCAGTATCAGGTGCCAACCCCTCTCCCCCCTCCATGTGCCAGTATCAGGTGCCTCTCTCCCCCCCATGTGCAAGTATCAGGTGCCAACCCCCCTCCCCCAGGTGCCAGTATCAGGTGCCTCTCCCCCCCATGTGCCAGTATCAGGTGCCAACCCCCCCTCCCCCCCAGGTGTCAGTATCAAGTGCCTCTCTCTTCCCCCCATGTCCCAGTATCATAGTGCCATCTCCCCCACAAAAAAGTGCCAGTATCAAGTGCCTCTCTCCCTCCCCTTCATGTGCCAGTATCAGGTGCCTCTCCCTTCCCCCATATGCCAGTATCAGGTGCCAACCCCCCCCCAGGTGCCAGTATCAGGTGCCACTATCAGGTGCCAACCCCCCTCCCCCATGTGCCAGTATCAAGTGCCTCCCGCTCCCACCATGGCAGTAACAGTCGGGTATTAAAAAAAAATTATAAACACTTCTACTTACCTCCATGTCAGCGATGCAGCCTCTTCCTGTGTCCCGCCCTGTATGTCCATATATGGAGTCAGTGCTTGTATTTCAGAAAAGTTTCTGCTGGGATTCAAACCCGCGACCTTCTGAATCAGCACTTAACCACAAGACCATAAAAGCTGCCTTGCTGCTGACTGAAAAAATATGAGACTTCTACTGTTATAGCTGGCTAAGTGTACATCTATACACATGACAGCTGCTCATATATAGAGATATAGCAGAGCTGAGTGTGCTGGGACAGCTGTCATATAGAGATATAGCAGTGATGGGTGTGTTGGGGCAGCTGTCATGTGTATAGATGTACACTTAGCCAGCTATAACAGTAGAAGTCTCATATTTTTTTCAATCAGTTCTAATGCAGCCTTTATGGCTGTGTGGGTAAAAGCTTTGCCACTGATACATTGGAGGTTGTGGGTTCGAATCCCAGACACATCAGGAGACTTTAGGAGACAGTAAGATTAGATCACATTAGCGAGGGGGCATGGTCAGCCGCTGCTGCTGTGAAGGGGCCCTGAACATTAAGACATCAATATTTAACTAACTTGAAAATAAACTGTCACACACGCTGCTGGGGCACCGGGCCCCCTTGGCAGCCCGGGCCCCGAAGCAGCTGCTTCCCTGGTAGTTACGCCACTGCCCTTTAGCATACCACATGTGCAGGGCACAGCAGTGTCACTCTGTTCTGCACCTCGTTTGCTCCACAGACAGGATCCATTTTTTTATGCTGCTGCCACCTTCAGACTCTGTCATTGGGCCACTCTGTGGTCTCCTCATGCTGCCACCACCTTCACACTCTATCATTGTGCCCCTCTGTGGCCTCCTGATGCTGCCGCCACCTACAGACTTTGTAATCGGGTCACTCTGTGGTCTCCTCGTGCTGCTTCCACCTCACCACTATTTCATAGGGCCACTCTGTGGACTTCTTATGCTGTTCCCACCCTCCCCACTTCATGACTGGGCCACTATTTAACCTTTTTGGCTTGGCTGACATCATAATTTATTTTACCCTTCTTCTGATTTGTAAGGCCTGTATGGTCCCATAAGAATTGGCTTATGATTTGGTAGCCAAAAGCAGCCATTTTTTAATCTGATTCGTCGGAAATAAATTCAGATCGAACCACTTTTTTTTTTTTAATTCGGTGAACCAGCTGAATCGAATTTTTTCTTAAATTCGCTCATCTCATGTTATTGCTACATCCAGTAATGCCAGAACTATTAAAATATAAAAGTATTTAACCTGCATGGTGAGCACTGTAATGAAAAAAAATCAAAACAACTGAATTGACATATATTGGTCACATCAACCCCCCCCCCAAAAAAAATGAAAAATGTGATTGAATAGTTTTACATACCCCAAAATTGTACATTTATAAACATTTTAAGGTCGTAATATGGCAAAACAAAGCAATTTCTTTGTTTCAAAGATTTATTTTAGGTAGTAAAACAAAGAAAAAATATACAATTTGGTAGTGTTGTAATCATACTGACCTGTAAAACAAAAGTGGCACGTTAGTGTTGCTGACAAAGGTATCATGTCAGTTTTGGTGCAATTGTATTTTTTTCAGTTTCACACCACACTAATGAATTTTCCCACACAATGATACGATAGTGTCATTAAAAAATGCAATTTGTCCTGCAAAAAACATGTATGTATAATTACGTGAAAGCAGATATAAAAAGTAAAAAAGCAACAAAAAAAATGTGACATAATAATAATTATTAATAAAATGTGACATGGCAATAAAAGATATATAAAAATCGATGTTACCAAAAGATGAATACATGTAATTTGTCATGTTAATAAATTAAGGAAATCCTTTATTAAGACCAGCATTTTAGATGGCGATCTTATTAAAACCCCTGCGCTGGCGGTGCATCACCGAAGATATGCGGAGGCACCGGCCTCTACATAACTTCGGCGCATCTAGCGCCGCTTCTAGACATAGGCCAGCTTCCGAGATGTCTTACATTTAGATAAATTTCTATGCCTATACCAGGCATAGGAAATGATGAATGAGATGGGCCTACCTGCCAGTCCCCTTCCCCACCAACGCCATGCCCACTTTTTTAGACCTGGCTTGAGTGGAAAAAGTTGCAGATTGCACCTGAAAATTGCCTGATATAGGCATATTTCAGGTTAATAAATGACCCCCTAATAGCCTATATATTTATACTACTGTGAATATATAGAATAAACATTTTTGTATGAAATTGAATAGAATCAGTCCACCTTAGGTGTACAAAAGATTATGCAGACTATTGTATGAAAACTGTATTGAAGTGTGAGGAATTTCTTTGCTGACCCAAAGAATGGAGTGTGGCGGTGCAGCCATTTAACTGAATGACCCCCAAATCACAAAAAAGTCTAACACAGTCATTACTATCAGACTTAGGCCCCCTGCACATGAACGTGTGCACAATGCACAAACACAGTCCGTGGGACAGCCACAGCGGATCGCTGACCCATTCACTTGAATGGGTCCGCGATCCGGCCATTCCGCAAAAAGATAGGACATGTTCTATCTTTTTTGCGGAACGGAAGTACGAGCCGAAACCCCACGGAAGCATTCCATAGTGCTTCCGTAGGGTTCCGTCCTGTGCTTCCGTTCCGTACCATTCCGCATCTCCGGATTTGCGGACCCATTCAAGTGAATGGGTCCGCATCCGTGATGCGGAATGCTCACGGAACGGCACCTGTGTATTGTGGATCCGCAAATGCGGTCCGCAATACGGCAACGGGAAGCACACGTTCGTGTGCAGGGGGCCTTACCAAAATAGTCAAGAGCTGGCTCAGTTATTTTCAGATTTCTCATAGTGGTGAATGGAGGGGTGGTCACATATGCACAGTGTGCTCTCCGTTTGCTGTGGGTCCCCGTTTTTTATATATGTCATAAATATATATTTTTATATATGTCATAAATGTCCAGATGAGCAACCCCTTTAATAATATACCCAGGAATCATTTCAGCAAATGAAGGGTTAAGAGTTCATGAAGAAGACAGACAGATAGACAGACAGATAGTTTAATGAGATATTTAAAATATACTGTATGATAAAATCTGACTCTATGACCAAAAAACTGTCACACTCAATCTTTTATATTGTCCTCGTTATCTGCAGCTAATCAGTGCAAATGCAAGTCATAAAACATGAGGTACATTTATAGTTCTACTTAAATTAGCATCTGACATTTGGCACAATCCAAATATAAAATGAGTTATAGCTGACATATTATCTAATAATTACTTTTTGCACTCTACCTCTTTTAGTTATTTTCCATTTGTAAAATTTACTGCAGAGAAAACTCATATTGACCTGTGATACCAAATGAAAAAATTATTTCTTTCAATTACACATTACAGAGATGGGAGTATGTGACTGTCTTTTCATAGCCAAATTTTGCCCTTAATAGACAGAGCTTTTTTATGGAGACCATATAATTTCTGGGCCACACGAGGTTTTGAAAGTGATTAATACACAGATGTATTATATATTTATGCCCATGGGCTTAGTGTAGCCATAACAGCTGTTACAGGGTCCAGAGACTGAGTGAACGTAGTGTGGTACGAGAATCTTGTTCTGTTTTGAGGGAAAAACAAGCTGGTGAATTCCTGCTATCTAATTCTACTATATACTGTGTGTTCGCTTTTGAGTTAAAGATTGTATATATGACTCTATTATACATGCTAACTGCTGAAAAAGTACAAATGTATGTGCTAGGGTTTCCATTACTGCAGTTTCTTTTATGAACCATTAGTGGAAAC
Source organism: Bufo bufo (assembly GCF_905171765.1). Classification (NCBI taxonomy): domain Eukaryota; kingdom Metazoa; phylum Chordata; class Amphibia; order Anura; family Bufonidae; genus Bufo; species Bufo bufo. The sequence goes on along the minus strand of NC_053392.1, from coordinate 438,742,206 downwards.
ACTCTCATTCATTATGCACCATTTCTTCACTGTAGTACACTCACAGGGAGATCCGAAGTTTGGTGAGTCTGTTAATCCTTTAATTGGCTATTGTTATTTACACTTATACACAGGATTGTGGACAACTGTATAAAACAATATATTGGTGGTATAATCAGTTTCACTATGTCTCAATTGTGTTGATTGTTTATTGTTTAATATTCTGTATCTACACTGCAACACTTTGTTTTATTATTTTTCTATGCCTGTTAATCCCTTCAGTACCGAGTACCTTTTTATCTTAAATCCCTTTTGCAAATCTGACATGTGTCACTTTATATGGTAATAACTTTGGAATGCTTTCATCATCCAAGCCATTCTGAGAATGTTTTCTCCTAATTTGCAATTTTCAAAATTTTAATGGCTATGTCTTTAACCTCTTAGTGACCACCCATACGCCTTTTTACGGCGGTCACTAAGGGGCCTTAGGCTGGGCCGCCGCATTTTTACGGCGACCCAGTCTAAGCGCTGCACGGCTCCCCCATGCAGCGGGGAGCGCGGACCCGGCTCTCACATGAGAGCCAGGGCCCTGCTCTAACAGCCCGGACCGGCAGGAGTGCCGATCCGGGCTGTTTAACCCTTTACATGCCGGGCTCAATGGTGCCCGCTGCATGTAAAGTGGTGACAGAGGAAGCGGACTCCCTCTGTCTCCCATCAGCACCCCGAAAATGCGATCGCGGGGTGCTGATGTGTTCGGAAGCTTACCTTGCTTCCGATCAGGGCCCCGAGCCTGTCTTCTGTTACCTCCAGCAGGCTGTGCCTCTCTGGCGCAGCCTGCTGGTCTATGTTTGAATAGCATTGCTATTGAAATGTAATGTATTATAGAGATAATGCATTACATTTTAAAAGCAATCAAAATACTGTATATTATAGTTCCCTTGTGGGACTATTAAGTAGTAAAAAAAAATAGAAAAAAAATACACATTTATTAAATAAAGAAAATTCCATAAAATAATAAATATATGCTTTTTTTTTCATTGAAAATACGCTTTTCAATGAAAAAAATTGCAAAAAGAAAATATACCCCATATGTTTGGTATTGCCGCGTCCGTAACGACCCAGACTACATAAATATTACATAAATTATCCCCTATGGTGAACGCCGTAAAAAATTCAATAAAAAAAAGACAGAATTTCTAATTTATACTTAGTTTCCACCGAAAAAAACGTAATAACAAGTGATCAAAAAGCGGCATTTACTCCAAAATGATACCAATGAAAAATACAAGTCGTCCCTCAAAAATAAAGCCCTCACACAAAAATAAAAAAGTTATGGGTCTTGTGAAGTGGCAATGCAAAATTATTATTTTGGTTAATAAAAGTAGAACGTCAAAAAAATTATAAGTATTTATTATCACTGTAATCGTACTGACCCAGAGAATAAAGATATTATGTTATTTGTACCGAAAAATGGACGCCGTAAAATTTATAATGTAAAAACGCAGTGGCAGTATTGTTTTTTTTTCCCATTTCCCTCCCAGAAAGAGTTAATAAAAGTTAATCAGAAAGTTGTGTGTACCACAAAATGGCGCCATTAAAAACTACAACTTGTCCCGTAAAAAACAACCCCTCATAAAGCTATATAGACGAAAAAATAAAAAAGTTATAGCTCTTGGAACGAGACCATGAAAAAAGGAAGAAAAACGCTTGGTCATAAAGGCCCAAACAGTCTTGGTTACGAAGGGGTTAAGAAGGCTAGTGATACCTCATAAAAAAGTTACTTATTAATATTCCCCATATACCTACTGTATGTTGGCATAGTTTCATAAATGTAATTTTATTTTTTCAAGACATTACAAAGCTTAGAATTTTAGAAGCAATATTTAAAATTTTCAGGAAAATGTCCAAAAAAAAACAACACTTTTTAAAGAACCAGTTCAGTTGTGAAGTGACCTTGTGGGGATTATATAATTGAAACCACCCATAAATGACCCCACTTTAGAAACGACACCCCTCAATTTATTCAAAACAGACTTTACAAACTTTGTTAACCCTTTAGATGTTCCGCAAGAATTAAAGAAAAAAGAAATTGAAATTTCCAAATTTTACTTTTTTTTTGCAGATTTTACATTTTAATCCACTAATCCACCCTGATTCTGCAGTTTAGAGAAGCACCACATTTGTGGTTGTAAGAGCACCATATGGTTTTTGGAGGACACATTTTGCTGGAATAGTTTTTGGGTGCTATGCTGCATTTGAAGACACCATCAGGTACTCTTACAATTGAAGCCCCCAAAATATGACCCCATTTTAGGACTTACACACCCCAAGGAATTTTTCAAGAGGTGCACTGAGTATTTTGGCCCAAGAGGCATTTCATAGAACTTAGAAACACTTGGTCATAACAAAGAAATATTACATATTCCAAGAAAATGTCACTTTAGCTCCACATTTTTCATTTTAACAAGGGGTAACAGAGGAAAATACACCACACAATTTATTACTCATTTTGTCTTGTATGCATCAACACCACATATGTGGTCATCAACTGCTGTGTGGGTACACAGCAAAACTCAGAAGGGAAGGCACACCATATAGCTTTTGGAGAACAGATTTCACTAGAATAATTTTCAGGTGCCATGTCGCATTTGAAGACATTCTTAGGTAGAAGTGACCACATTTTGAAAACGACACCCCCAAGGAATTTTTCAAGAGTTGTAGTGAGCATCTTGGCCAAACAGATATTTCATTGAATTTGGAAACACTTGGCTGTAAAAATGAAAAACATTTTCAAGAAAATTTCGCTTTAGGCACAAATTTTTCATTTTCACAAGGGGTAACAGGAGGAAAGGCACCCTAGAATTTGTTATCCATTTTTTCCTGAATACGGAAACACCCCATATGTGGTCATAAACTGATGTATGGTCAAACAGCAAGGATTGGAAGGGAAGGAGCACCATATGACTTTTGGAGGGCAGATTTCACTGGAATCATTTTCAGGTGTCATGTCACATTTGAAGACACCCTGAATTATCCCTACAGTGGAATACCCCAAGAAGTGACCCCATTTTGAAAACTACATCCCCCAAGTGATTTTTTTTTTTTTCAAGTGTTGCAGTGAGCATCTTGGCCAAACAGGTGTTTCACAGAATTTGGAAACACTTGGCTGTAAAAATAAATAAATCTATATATAATCCCAAATTTTTCATTTTCAGAAGAAGTATCAAGATGTAATGTACCCAATAATTTGTTACCTATTTTCTCCTGAATATGACAACACCCCATGTGGTCGTAAAGTGCAGTATGGGCTCACCACAGGGCCCAGAGGAGAAATAGCACCATGTGCATTTGAGGTCTAGATTGGTGATTTATACAGCACTGGACAACAGCTGCAGAGGCTCTGAGGTGAAATATAAAGACTACACCCCCAAGATGTGATCCCATTTTAGAAACCATATCAAGTCAGAGAATTTACTAAGGGGGCATTTTGACCCCACATTTTTTTATATTTTTTTTTTAAATCAATTCACAGCAGATGCTGCAAAGTGAAAATGGCAATTTCTAAACAGATATGCCATTTCAGTGCGCAATATGTTGTGCACATTATGTGCCAGTGTGAAAAATGAGCCCTCTTATTATTATTCTGGCCTTCCTGTTCATATAAACACCCTACATGTGGCCCTGATCTTTTGCCTGGACATACCACAGGGCTCAGGAGTAAAAGAGCACCATGTGTTAGGAGGCGCATTCTGGTGATTTACGCATCTTGTGCTGACAACTGTAGAGTATCTGGAGTAAAATAAATGGAAACCCTAGAAGTGATAAAGTGGAAACTGCACCCCTCAAGGTATTTATTAAGGCGTGGATTGAGCATTTTGACCCCACAGGTGTTTTGTAGAAATGAATGAGCAGGGGACTGTTTAACCACCTCAGCCCCTATAGCTTAAACACCCTTAATGACCAGGCCACTTTTTACACTTCTGACCTACACTACTTTGACCGTTTATTGCTCGGTCATGCAACTTACTACCCAAATTAATTTTACCTCCTTTTCTTCTCACTAATAGAGCTTTCATTTGGTGGTATTTCATTGCTGCTGACATTTTTACTTTTTTTGTTATTAATCGAAATTTAAAGATTTTTTTGCAAAAAATTTCCGCTTTTTGAAGCAGCTCTGACTTTCTGAGCACCTGTCATGTTTCCTGAGGTTCTACAATGCCCAGACAGTACAAACACCCCACAAATGACCCCATTTCGGAAAGTAGACACCCTAAGGTATTCGCTGATGGGCATAGTGAGTTCATAGAACTTTTTATTTTTTGTCACAAGTTAGTGGAAAATTATGATTTTTTTTTTTTCTTACAAAGTCTCATATTCCACTAACTTGTGACAAAAAATAAAAACTTCTATGAACTCACTATGCCCATCAGCAAATACCTTGGGGTGTCTTCTTTCCAAAATGGGGTCACTTGTGGGGTAGTTATACTGCCCTGGCATTCTAGGGGCCCAAATGTGTGGTAAGTAGTTTGAAACCAAAATCTGTAAAAAATGGCCGGTGAAATCCGAACGGTGCTCTTTGGAATATGGGCCCCTTTGCCCACCTAGGCTGAAAAAAAGTGTCACACATCTGGTATCTCCGTACTCAGGAGAAGTTGGGCAATGTGTTTTGGGGTGTCATTTTACATATACCCATGCTGGGTGAGATAAATATCTTGGTCAAATGCCAACTTTGTATAAAAAAATGGGAAAAGTTGTCTTTTGCCAAGATATTTCTCTCACCCAGCATGGGTATATGTAAAATGACACCCCAAAACACATTGCCCAACTTCTCCTGAGTACGGAGATACCAGATGTGCGACACTTTTTTGCAGCCTAGGTGGGCAAAGGGGCCCACATTCCAAAGAGCACCTTGCGGATTTCACCGGTCATTTTTTACACATTTTAATTTCAAACTTCTTACCACACATTTGGGCCCCTAGAATGCCAGGGCAGTATAACTACCCCACAAGTGACCCCATTTTGGAAAGAAGACACCCCAAGGTATTCCGTGAGGGGCATGGCGAGTTCCTAGAATTTTTTATTTTTTGTCACAAGTTAGCGGAAAATGATGATTTATTTTTTTTTCTTACAAAGTCTCATATTCCACTAACTTGTGACAAAAAATAAAAACTTCCATGAACTCACTATGCCCATCAGCGAATACCTTGGGGTGTCTTCTTTCCAAAATGGGGTCACTTGTGGGGTAGTTATACTGCCCTGGCATTCTAGGGGCCCAAATGTGTGGTAAGTAGTTTGAAATCAAAATGTGTCAAAAATGGCCGGAGAAATCCGAAAGGTGCTCTTTGGAATGTGGGCCCCTTTGCCCACCAAGGCCACACATGTCACACATGTGGTATCTCCATACTCAGGAGAAGTTGGGCAATGTGTTTTGGGGTGTCATTCTACATATACCCATGCTGGGTGAGAGAAATATCTTGGTCAAATGCCAACTTTGTATAAAAAAATGGGAAAAGTTGTCTTTTGCCAAGATATTTCTCTCACCCAGCATGGGTATATGTAAAATGACACCCCAAAACACATTGCCCAACTTCTCCTGAGTACGGAGATACCAGATGTGTGACACTTTTTTGCAGCCTAGGTGGGCAAAGGGGTCCACATTCCAAAGAGAAGTATAACTACCCCACAAGTGACCCCATTTTGGAAAGAAGACACCCTAAGGTATTTTTTGATGGGCATAGTGAGTTCATGGAATTTTTTATTTTTTGTCACAAGTTAGTGGAATATGAGACTTTGTAAGAAAAAAAAAATAAATCATCATTTTACACTAACTTGTGACAAAAAATAAAAAATTCTAGGAAATCGCCATGCCCCTCACGGAATACCTTGGGTGTCTTCTTTCCAAAATGGGGTCACTTGTGGGGTAGTTATACTGCCCTGGCATTCTAGGGGTCCAAATGTGTGGTAAGTAGTTTGAAATCAAAATCTGTAAAAAATGGCCGGTGAAATCCGAAAGGTGCTCTTTGGAATGTGGCCCCCTTTGCCCACCTAGGCTGCAATAAAAGTGTCACACATGTGGTATCTCCGTACTCAGGAGATGTTGGGCAATGTGTTTTGGGGTGTCATTTTACATATACCCATGCTGGGTGAGAGAAATATCTCGGCAAAAGACAACTTTTCCCATTTTTTTTATACAAAGTTGGCATTTGACCAAGATATTTCTCTCACCCAGCATGGGTATATGTAAAATGACACCTCAAAACACATTCCCCAACTTCTCCTGAGTACGGCAATACCACATGTGTGACACTTTTTTGCAGCCTAGATGCGCAAAGGTGCCCAAATTCCTTTTAGGAGGGCATTTTTAGACATTTTGATACCAGACTTCTTCTCACGCTTTGGGGCCCCTAAAATGCCAGGGTAGTATAAATACCCCACATGTGACCCCATTTTGGAAAGAAGACACCCCAAGGTATTCAATGAGGGGCATGGCGAGTTCATAGAAGAAAAAAAAAATTTGGCACAAGTTAGCGGAAATAGATTTTTTGGGTTTTTTTCTCACAAAGTCTCCCTTTCCGCTAACTTGAGACAAAAATTTCAATCTTTCATGGACTCAATATGCCCCTCAGCAAATACCTTGGGGTGTCTTCTTTCCAAAATGTTGTTATTTGTGGGGTGTTTGTACTGCCCTGGCATTTGATGGTCTCCGCAATCATTACATGTATGGCCAGCATTAGGAGTTTCTGCTATTCTCCTTATATTGAGCATACGGGTAATGAGATTTTTTTTTTTCGTTCAGCCTCTGGGCTGAAAGAAAAAAATGAACGGCACAGATTTCTTCATTCGCATCGATCAATGTGGATGAAAAAATCTCTGCCAAAAAAAGAAAAAGGAGGGGAAAGGCGTCTGCCAGGACATAGGAGCTCCGCCCAACATCCATGCCCACTTAGCTCGTATGCCCTGGCAAACCAGATTTATCCATTCACATCAATCGATGTGGATGAATAAATCATTGCCGGGATTTTTTATTTTTTTTATATATACAAAGTGTTTGCCAAAGCATATGAACACCGCCACCTTCTCAGCTCATATGCGTCAGCAAACGTATCTTTTACTGCAGAGGAGAAATCTCGTCTTGCAGCGCCGCATACACCGACTTGTGTGTAATCTGACAGCAGCGCAATGCTTCTGTCAGAATGCACATCAGTGCTGCAGCTGGTTCATCGGTTGGTCCACCTGGAAGGTAAAGAAAACAAAAGAAAAAAGAAAAAAACAGGCCACAACACAGTACATTTTATTAACTTTATAATAACTTTTGAACAGAACATATAAACTTTTTTTTAACTTTTTGAACTGAAGTTAACTTTTTTGCTTACCTTTTTTTTTTTTTCTAACCTTTTATAGGACAAACCTCTCCTTCCCCATGGGACAATGTGCAAAGCGCAAATCGCCCAAAGATGTGGCGAAGTACATTATGCACTTTATCCCAGGTGAAAGGAGAGGTTTGCAGTAGCTGTGAGTGTAAGGGCCCTAATAGCCCTGTGTGCCTGTCCTGTGAGATGCAATCCCTATGCTAAGTGTACCTGTGTGTGGTACTTCCGGAAACACTCTCCAAAGCATAGGGCAGGGTGGTCAGGACAGTCAGAACAGAAATAGCGGGTGTCACGCCTTATTCCACTCCTGCTACAGACACAACATCTTTTTCGGGGTGACGGTTGGGTTGAGGTACCAGGAACGACACTGGGGAAATGTCGCTCGTGTAAACGGCTAAATACACTGGTGGATGGGGCCACGGAACCTTCTGGATACAGGAGGTTCTCGATGATCTCTTCCTGAAATTTGAGGAAGGATCGTGTTCTCCCAGCCTTACTGTAGAGAACAAAACTATTGTACAGAGCCAATTGAATTAAATATACAGACACCTTCTTATACCAGCGTCTGGTGCGTCGGGAAACTAAATACGGAGACAACATCTGGTCATTGAAGTCCACCCCTCCCATGAGCAAATTATAGTCGTGGACACAGAGGGGCTTTTCAATGACACGGGTTGCCCGCTCAATTTGGATTGTCGTGTCTGCGTGAATGGAGGAGAGCATGTAAACGTCACGCTTGTCTCTCCATTTCACCACGAGCAGTTCTTCGTTACACAAGGCAGCCCTCTCCCCCCTTGCAAGACGGGTGGTAACAAGCCGTTGGGGGAAGCCCACGTGACTAGTTCACGCGGTGCCACAGGCGCCAATCTGTTCTAGAAACAAATGCCTAAAGAGGTCCACACTTGTGTAGAAATTGTCCACGTAAAGATGGTACCCCTTGTCAAATAAGGGTGACACCAAGTCCCAGACTGTCTTCCCACTGCTCCCCAGGTAGTCAGGGCAACCGACCGGCTCCAGGGTCTGATCTTTTCCCTCATAGATCCAAAATTTGTGGGTATAGCTTGTGGCCCTTTCACAGAGCTTATACAATTTGACCCCATACCGGGCACGCTTGCTTGGGATGTATTGTTTGAAGCCAAGGCGCCCGGTAAAATGTATTAGGGACTCGTCTACGCAGATGTTTTGCTCTGGGGTATACAAATCTGCAAATTTCTGGTTGAAGTGGTCTATGAGGGGCCGAATTTTGTGGAGCCGGTCAAAAGCTGGGTGGCCTCTGGGACGGGAGGTGGTGTTGTCGCTAAAATGCAGGAAACGCAGGATGGCCTCAAATCGTGCCCTGGACATAGCAGCAGAGAACATGGGCATGTGATGAATCGGGTTCGTGGACCAATATGACCGCAATTCATGCTTTTTAGTTAGACCCATGTTGAGGAGAAGGCCCAGAAAAATTTTAATTTCGGAAACTTGGACTGGTTTCCACCGGAAAGGCTGGGCATAATAGCTTCCCGGGTTGGCGGATATAAATTGTGTGGCATACCGGTTTGTCTCTGCCACGACTAAGTCCAAGAGCTCCGCAGTCAAGAACAGCTCAAAAAATCCCAGGGCCGAACCGATCTGAGCTGTCTCAACCCGAACTCCAGACTGGGCGGTGAAAGGGGGAACTACAGGTGCGGCTGAAGTTGGTGACTGCCAATCAGGATTTGCCAGCACCTCAGGGACTCTAGGGGCTCTACGGGCCTGCCTGTGCGGTGGCTGCGACGGGGTAACTACTGCACGTGCCACCGTACCAGCTTCAACTGCCCTTCTGGTGCTCTCCACTTCACCATGTTGTACGGCAGTGCTGGTACTAGGTCCAGGATGGGCTGCGCTGCTGGTGTATGCCTCACCACGTGATCCGACAGCGCCAGCCCCACTCTGCTGCTCTTGAAGCGGATCCTACGTAACCTGTGGTCTAGCGACACGGGGCCGGGTACGCCTGGTGCTATCAGGGACCTCCACCTCCTCGTCCGAACTTTGGGTCAGAGTGCCACTGCTTTCTACAGGTTCATATTCTGACCCGCTAGATTCGTCAGATAAGGGTTCCCATTCCTCATCCGACTGGGTCAGAATCCTGTAGGCCTCTTCAGAAGAATACCCCCTGTTTGACATTTGGACTACTAAATTTAGCGGTATTCCCTGAGACTACCCAAGAAAAAAAGCAAGCCTGTCTTACAAAGGGGAGGCTAGCGAAGTACCGGAGGCCGCTGCGGTTGATAAAAAATATCAAAACTGATTTTTTTTTATCGCCACAGCGCTTGGAAAGTGATTGTGCAGTGATCAAAAAAATAAATATTTTTTGTCACTGCGGCGGGGCGGGTGTGGGTGAACGCACGTGTGGGCGACTGATCAGGCCTGATCGGGCAAACACTGCGTTTTGGGTGGAGGGCGAACTAAGGTGACACTAATACAATTATAGATCTGACTGTGATCAGTTTTGATCACTTACAGATACTATAAAAGTACAAATGCTGATTAGCGATACGCTAAACAGCGAATAAGTGACTGCGGTGCGGTGGGCTGGGCGCTAAACAATCGCTAAACTACCTAACCAAGGGGCCTAAACTATCCTAAAACCTAACAGTCAATACCAGTGAAAAAAAAAAGTGACAGTTTACACTGATCTCTTTTTTCCTTTCACTAGGTGATTGACAGGGGCGATCAAGGGGTGATCAAGGGGTTAATTCGGGTGATGGGGGTGATCTGGGGCTAAGGTGTAGTGTTGGTGGGTACTCACAGTGATCTCTGCTCCTCTGCTGGAACCAACTGACGAAAAGGACCAGCAGAGGAGCAGACAAGCCATTTAACACATCATATTTACTAATATGATGTGTTATCTGGCTTGTGATTTGTTTTTTTGAAAATCGCCAACCTGCCAGCCAATGATCGTGGCTGGCAGGCTGGTGACGAACTTGTCCTCTAACTTTTGCCGGCCCGCGATGCGCATGCGCGGGACGGCTTTGAGCGAAATCTCGCGTCTCGCGAGATGACGCGTATATGCGTGACTCTGCGCAGCACTGCCGCCTCCGGAACGCGATCCTGCGTTAGGCGGTCCGGAGGCGGTTAAAATTAAAATTGCAGGTTTTCTACAGATATGGCATTTCAGTGCTCAATATATTGTGCTTAGCACATGCCATCTGAGACACAACATGCCCTTTAAATTGTTAGACGAGTTCCACTAGATGCTGAAATGCCAAAAAATGTGGATGTAAATTGCTGTTTACGCTGAAGGGTTCAGAAGGGAACGACCGCCATTTGGCTTTTATAGCCCAGATTGTGATGGATTCATTTATGGGTGCCATGTTGCTACTAAACAGCCTCTAGGGGTAACAGTACAGCCATTTTATGATAATCATATGTTTATAAGAAGGGTTGAGCGAACCCGAACTGTAAAGTTCGGGTTTGTACTGAACTTTAGGATTTTTGGACCCCGGACCCGAACACGAACATTTCCGTAAAAGTTCAGGTTCGGGTTCGGTGTTCGGCGCTTTCTTGGCGCTTTTTGAAAGGCTGCAGAGCAGCCAATCAACAAGCGGTTAACTGTCTGACCTTAGAAGCCATCACAGCCATGCCTACTAATGGCATGACTGTGATTGGCCAGAGCAGCATGTGACCCAGGCTCTATATAAGCTTGAATCACGTAGCGCTGCACGTCACTCTGCTGTTACAAGTGTAGGGAGAGGATGCTGCTGGACTTGTGATTTCAGGGAGAGAATAGGAGAGAATCTAACTCAGTGATCTACAGAGAAATAGTTGTGTGGGTGCAGGGAACAATCGTTTTACCCTGCCCTGAGCCCATTAACCATTTTATGCAAGCTCAATTAAGAAAGACTCCCAGCAGCTGTGTCTTGATGCAGATAAACTGTTTATTCCATAAATAGAAATGGTCCTACAACCAGGACGCGTTTCGGCAATGTGCTTTCATCAACAGGTATATCCAAGTGTGATAAGAGCAAGATATATATACAAAAGGTACTGCTCACAGGGACGGAAGGCCCATCTCACAAGGGGAGTGGCCACAAAGGGATGCAAAACATCAATATGAATCAGCATACTACAATAGCAAACAAACAAAAAGCACTATGATGGAAAAACTATCTTACATGTTGTAGTCTAATCCCATGGTAGATAATTAAATAGTTGACGCCTGAAAAAAAAAGAAACAATAAATCAAATAAAAAAATGCTGCAGGTCCGTGGAGTGTTGTGGGGTAGATTACACTTTCAAAGAATGTACATAAAGATTCGGACCGCGTATCATAAATAAACGGTATAAAACAGATTATTTTTTCTTCCTCCCTTCACAAAGTTACCAAGGTCTGCAGATCTCCTAGTGATGGATATCCTGCAACTTACAAAGAAAAGCAATAGGGTAGATCCGTAGGTTTAAACTGCCCTGTGGTGCACAGATTGTACTTACACGGCACTCCACCAATATCGAGCGTATCACAGATTTCCTCTGTAAACTGGTTGGTTCTCCGCAGGGAAGATGCACGCTCACATGCTGTTACACAGGGCTCAACCACGGACTTGATTACAGCATACACCTGGTGAGTCTGCTGGGATTCCCAAATTCTTTTGGTTCAAAGTTTTAAACATGCACTTTAAAATCGCATTAAATTCCCAGCGTCTTTTTCCTTGCCCGACCCAGGGGCACATGTTAAAAATGCATAACCTCATATTCCCTATTCAGGCCTCTTGGGTGCAATGTATCCAAGATATGGATCCAGAAGGCCTCTCTCCGTAGGAGGATTTTCTTGATATCAACCTCCCTACGTGGTCTAATCCCCTGTTATGGAATGTCTACATTTATCAAAGTTACTTGCTATAGGTAACAACAAGTTTTTTGTCCTGATGGTTGACTTATGTTTATTAATTCTATCGCTTACTGCCTGCATTGTCTCTCCAATGTATAGCAGACCACAAGGGCATTTAATGAGATAGATAACATTGGAAGATTCGCATGTAAAGAAACCCTTTACTTCAAATGAACGTCCAGTATGTGGATGATAGAATGTAGAGCCCTTTATGATGTGCAAACATTGGAGACAATGCAGGCAGGGAAACGTGCCTTTACGTGGTGTTGACAGTACAATCTGGCGTTATATACATTTGGTGCCTCCTATATATGCATTGACCAGCATGTCCCTATAACTAGGGTTCTTTCTATTGCAGATCAAAGGTGGACTTTTAAACTCCATAACCTCTGGATAGGCCTTACCCAGCAGGTGCCAATGTTTCCTGACAATATTGTCAATCTGTCTGTTAAAAGGATGAAATTTGTGTATAAACGCTACCCTTTTATTAGGGTTGATTGTCACAACAGATTGGTCAACACCACTACTAGCTAGTATGTTTAAGGGATATTGTTCCTTAAATCTAGTAGTTATTTCCTCAAGCCTCTGGTTCTGTATAGATGGATCCGAAACAATCAGTTTCACCCGCTGATATTGAGATTTAGGTATAGATTTCTTTAAAGAGGGGGGATGTGCACTCGTATAGTGTAGAATGCTATTTCTATCTGTCTCCTTCCTGTAAAGGTCAGTGGATAGCTGACCCTCTTGGTTTTTTATAACCATCGTATCCAAATGACATGGTGAACTGTAGACGCCACTTGAAAAAATACAAAGTCGTTCTTATTGGACACACCCCATTTTCTGAGGATGATTAATGATTTGGGTCATGTTCCTGGAGATAGCCTCCTAGTGACTATCGACGTTGTTAGTTTATACACGTCGATTGGCCACAGGGAGGGCATTCAGTCAGTCTCCATGATCTTAGAAACCAGTGAATACTCACCATCCATACGTGATTTCTTTGTACAGCTGTTCTCCAGAAACGTGGGACCGCGATGGGGTCGAACGTGGCCCCGCCCTATGCAAATATATTCATGGCTGCATTTGAAGAAACATGTGTTTGCACAAATGATTAATACAGAAACAATGTCCTCATTTGGAAAAGATTTATCGATGATATTTTTTGCATATGGGCGAGGCCACGTGAGTAGAGATGTCCTGAACTATTCGCCGGCGAACAGTTCCCGGCGAACATCGCTTGTTTGCGTTCGCTACGGCGGGCGAACATATGCGATGTTCGGTCCGCCCCCTATACGTCATCATTGAGCAAACTATGACCCTGTACCTCACAGTCAGCAGACACATTCCAGCCAATCAGCAGCATACTGCAAGTAACTTAGAAAGGAGAGGTCTCGGAAGCAATGGAGATCCTTTTAAAAGCTTCTTCTTTATTTGTCATACAAACAGCAGACACAGCCACTTGGTACACGGAATGCAAAACGTTGACGCGTTTCGGGTACTAGACCCTTAGTCGTAACGGTGCTTCATAGTGTGACCCCACAATTTATAGGAGTATAGTGTCCAACCCTCCAAATTTTGAGAGGCAGGGCACCAACTCCATTGGATGTCCCACTATGCGTCACACCCTTCTTACAACCTGCTAATCACATATTGAATGAGTTGCACACTGTGTGGGAACGTTCACTCCAGATTAACCCTTAGGGAACCAAATCCCATATTCCAAACACATACAAGGAAAGGACAGAAACCGCACAGTGTGAACAGCATACTCCATATAACAACTTGTAAAAACATACATTACAAAAATTACAAAACCAATATGGCCCTATACATTGCCGTGGGTTGCAGATCTGGAAGATTACATATATATTCAATTTTTGATTATTATATATTGATATATGCGCAAGAAATGAAAACAGTCGTTTTTGGTGATTTGATTCACATTGTTAGTGAATAGACATCAGTTGATTATATGCATGGTGTGTGATACACGGCGTGCGGGAACCCCACCAGAATTTCACCCTTGGGAACCGTGGTCACGGCAGGTGACCACGGTGGAGGCAGGAAAAGGGAAGTAACCGCACGATGTGAACCATGCACTGCATATAGACAATCAAAACATAAATATAAATATATAAATTAGCATAAAACATATAGATAACAAAAAACCGGCGTGACCACATAGCTCTCCAGTGAAAACATGTTGGAGGAATTACATAAATTGCATAGCAGAAAATTACTGCAATGATGACAATGGTCATCCTTTTGGGCCTGGATTGGTCTGGTACGGCAGATACATCGATGACCTGCTCATGGTATGGGCGGGCGATGTGTCTGCCGTCCCGGACCTCCAGGTCTATCTTAATGGTAATGATTACAACTTGCGCTTCACGTGTACTGTGGATGAGTCCCATATCAATTTTCTGGATTTGACACTCCACGGTAGTCCAGGGGAGGTGGTGCACACCCGAACTTATAGAAAAGATATAGCTGGAAACTCGATCCTGAATGCTAGGAGTCATCATCCCTTGCATACCATCAGGGCGATTCCCGTGGGGGAATATATACGGACTGCAAGAATTTGCAGTTCACCAGAGTTACTAGAAGAGGAATTCAGCAGGGTAGATAAAAGGCTAAAGGCCCGAAATTATCCTGACTGGATGATTCAAAGAGGCAGAGGTATTGCACTGCATAAAAATAGACGGGAAATGCTTTTTGGAAAAGCGAAGGACTGCAGGGAATCCAACACATCTGCGGGGAGTGGGAGGGCACATGGAGACAGGGACCAGGACAACACCCCTACTTTATCTCTAACATACAGTAGGGAATTTAATAAAATCAGCGCTACAATCAAGCGATGCCTCCCCATCTTATATGACGATGAGATCCTATATAATGCTCTGAAATCAGGCTGTAGAATTGTTCCTAGGAGGGCTACTACGTTGTCCTGCTCACTGTCTCCATCCCTCTTCACTTCCAACAGTAAGGGAGCCAACATTAAATCCAGCTGGCTCAAGTACAGGGGTTTCTCCAGATGTGGGGGCAACCCATGTAAAAGCTGTAACTATGTGATTCCCTTGCAGTCCTTTGACAAATCTGACCATTCCTTCAGTTTTCCCATCCAAAGTTACATTAACTGTAACACTGATGGGGTGGTCTATATTATACGGTGCACTGACTGTGATCTGATGTATGTCGGGGGTACGATTCGCAAATTTAAGAACCGACTCCTGGAGCATCTGAATTACATCCACAACCCGAATGACCTGAACATCTCCAATGCAGCGAGACATTTTATACAAATGCATGCTCGCCAGGTCAAAACATTGAAAGCTTTTGCAATAGAGAGGGTCTTTGCACCTAGGAGGGGAGGAGACCACCGTAAAAAACTTCACCTACGAGAAGCTTTCTGGATTTTCAGACTCAATACCAGTGTTCCAAATGGTTTGAATCTGAAAAAAGAACTAATGTATGTGTATCAGTAAGTGGAGCAGATATCAAGATCAGAATGACCATTGTCATCATTGCAGTAATTTTCTGCTATGCAATTTATGTAATTCCTCCAACATGTTTTCACTGGAGAGCTATGTGGTCACGCCGGTTTTTTGTTATCTATATGTTTTATGCTCATTTTTATATTTATATTTATGTTTTGATTGTCTATATGCAGTGCATGGTTCACATCGTGCGGTTACTTCCCTTTTCCTGCCTCCACCTGGGAGGCCGTGACCACGGTTCCCAAGGGTGAAATTCAGGTGGGGTTCCCGCACGCCGTGTATCACACACCATGCATATAATCAACTGATGTCTATTCACTAACAATGTGAATCAAATCACCAAAAACGACTGTTTTCATTTCTTGCGCATATATCAATATATAATAATCAAAAATAGAATATATATGTAATTTTCCAGATCTGCAACCCACGGCAATGTATAGGGCCATATTGGTTTTGTAATTTTTGTAATGTATGTTTTTACAAGTTGTTATATGGAGTATGCTGTTCACACTGTGCGGTTTCTGTCCTTTCCTTGTATGTGTTTGGAATATGGGATTTGGTTCCCTAAGGGTCAATCTGGAGTGAACGTTCCCACACAGTGTGCAACTCATTCAATATGTGATTAGCAGGTTGTAAGAAGGGTGTGACGCATAGTGGGACATCCAATGGAGTTGGTGCCCTGCCTCTCAAAATTTGGAGGGTTGGACACTATACTCCTATAAATTGTGGGATCACACTATGAAGCACCGTTACGACTAAGGGTCTAGTACCCGAAACGCGTCAACGTTTTGCATTCCGTGTACCAAGTGGCTGTGTCTGCTGTTTGTATGACAAATAAAGAAGAAGCTTTTAAAAGGATCTCCATTGCTTCCGAGACCTCTCCTTTCTAAGTTACTTGCAGCCTGCAGTGGGGACACACCCCTAAGGTTTCTGGAGTCGGGACTATTCTATGACCGGGAAGGTGAGCTGGATAAAGTCTTTTTTGCATTTTACCAAGTGGTGTTTCCGTGCGGTACCCCCGGTTCCCGATGAGATAATATTACCTTTGGCTCTTCACCTGAATATTTATTCTGCGGACTGCCACTGAGTGGTACACGGACACACCTGTCCAATTATGGCCTTTCTTACCTTGCCGGATCGTCAGTCAAAAGCAGACTCAGTTTTCTCAGCTGAAGATTTGGCTGGTTCCAGTGATTTGGATTTAAAAAGCAAAATGAATAATCTGGAACGGCTTTTGGGCCAGGAAACTCGCGTTTGGTGGGATTGCACCACACTTACCAAATACATGGAAAAGAGTATGATCCCACGTGGACTGCGGATCAAGAAGATACCTACTACAGTCTTTTCGGAGGACTTTGTATGTGAATGGAATAATATCCTGTCTGACTTGTCACTGAAATTAATGAAGCTCATTATTGATTCTGAGAATGATAAATTGATTGGTCTACAGCGGGACATTCAACTTTGCAGAGAATCGTTGGCAAAGTTTAGCACAAATACAGATTACATATCCATGGAGGAACAAATGAAGGTTTCCATTAATAAGTTAGAGGACACTATCATGGAGTACAAACATGTAAAATACCAGCGTGACCTGCATGATTATACAAGTAACCAGGTTTATGAATGGGGGAGACGGGATAACATTTATTCCACGCCGAAGTCAATCCTTAAAAGTCGCAAGAAAGCGAAATTGCATAAAAGAGTATCTAGAGTTAGCTTTTCCTCCGACACAGAGATGTCTGATTATTCTCATACAGCCGGGATGTTGGAGCTGGGGTCTGGTGCTTCCGCCCTGCCTCTCTCACCTGAAGAGGGGGGAAATAAAGCCTCCTATTATAAAAAATCTAAATCATAGAAGGACAGGAGAGATGCGTCCAATATCTCAAAAAACGCAGAACCAGGGCCGGACGGAGGCACCAGACAGCAGTATCCAAGATCCACCCGGCTTCAGACAAAACAGAAGTAAGTAGTGATCAGTTAAATGTTGTGAATTTATCTAGCATTATGTTGAGTAAAGATCAAGAATATGTACTGTCCCTTGGCCTAAATTTTGTGCCTTCTGCACACTTTGATATGTTTTCTACCCTGTTGGACATCAATAAATTTGTGCGCAATATCACGGTATCTCAGCATTTCCATGATATCCCGGCTCCCCCTGACCCCCCGCCGAATCAGCCACAGACCCATTATGAAAATGTCTATAAAGATTTACTGTTCAAGGAACAAGTGTCTCTGTGCTGCTTGGCGGGGCTTCAGGAGGAGCAGGGAATCGTGGAGGTAGCCCAATCTGGGACAAAATTTCATACCCGTAATGCCAGATTTTACCCTGTGATGTCGCGCACTGGTAGCATGGATGTATTCCAGGAGGTGCTGGAGAAGGAGCTGGGCAGAATTCAAAAAGAGAGCAAGGACGCCAGAAGTCCTGAAAATCTTACCCACTCCCAAATTCAGGCCCTCCAGGAATTACATCAGTGCGACAAAATCATCATCAAAATGGCGGACAAGGGGGGGGGGGGCGGTGGTCATCATGGATAAGGAGGTATATGGCAGCCAAATGCGGGATATGCTGGCTGACGCATCCACGTACAGGAGACTAGAGAGAGACCCATTGAAGGAATATAAAGATGGCTACATGTCACTAATACAGAAAGGTAGAGATATGGGTATTTTCAATGAAACGGAATATAGATACCTGTGCGTGGATGCGCCTGTCACCCCTATTATGCATGCTCTGCCCAAAATCCATAAGGGTGTCCACCTCCGCCCCATAGTCTCTGGTATGGGATCCCTCACCGAGCGCCTGGGTAGTTGGCTGGACAACATTCTCCAGCCACTAGTCAGGCGCACACCGGGGTTCCTAAAGGATACGGCGGACGTCTTGCGAGCCATGTTTAGTTTCAAATGGGAAAGTAATTTCAAATGGATTGCGGCAGACATTATTGCACTGTATCCCTCTATCCCCCACGGGGTCGCCCTGCTGACCATGGAATATCACCTCCATAGGCACACGGGATTTAGTTCCAGCTATATAGATTATGCTTGTGAGGTCACTGCTTATTTATTGACCCACAATTATTTTATGTTTGATGGTGTGCATTACTTGCAGACCCGTGGAGTGTCAATGGGGGCCAAGTTCTCGCCGTCATTGGCGAATTTGACTATGGCCTACTGGGAAGAAAAATTCATTTACATCCTGGATAATCCTTTTGGGCCTGGATTGGTCTGGTACGGCAGATACATCGATGACCTGCTTATGGTATGGGCGGGCGATGCGTCTGCCGTCCCGGACCTCCAGGTCTATCTTAATGGTAATGATTACAACTTGCGCTTCACGTGTACTGTTGATGAGTCCCATATAAATTTTCTGGATTTGACACTCCACGGTAGTCCAGGGGAGGTGGTGCACACCCGAACTTATAGAAAAGATATAGCTGGAAACTCGATCCTGAATGCTAGGAGTCATCATCCCTTGCATACCATCAGGGCGATTCCCGTGGGGGAATATATACTGACTGCAAGAAATTGCAGTTCACCAGAGTTACTAGAAGAGGAATTCAGCAGGGTAGATAAAAGGCTAAAGGCCCGAAATTATCCTGACTGGATGATTCAAAGAGGCAGAGGTATTGCACTGCATAAAAATAGACAGGAAATGCTTTTTGGAAAAGCGAAGGACAGCAGGGAATCCAACACATCTGCGGGGAGTGGGAGGGCACATGGAGACAGGGACCAGGACAACACCCCTACTTTATCTCTAACATACAGTAGGGAATTTAATAAAATCAGCGCTACAATCAAGCGATGCCTCCCCATCTTATATGACGATGAGATCCTATATAATGCTCTGAAATCAGGCTGTAGAATTGTTCCTAGGATGGCTACTACGTTGTCCTGCTCACTGTCTCCATCCCTCTTCACTTCCAACAGTAAGGGAGCCAACATTAAATCCAGCTGGCTCAAGTACAGGGGTTTCTCCAGATGTGGGGGCAACCCATGTAAAAGCTGTAACTATGTGATTCCCTTGCAGTCCTTTGACAAATCTGACCATTCCTTCAGTTTTCCCATCCAAAGTTACATTAACTGTAACACTGATGGGGTGGTCTATATTATACGGTGCACTGACTGTGATCTGATGTATGTCGGGGGTACGATTCGCAAATTTAAGAACCGACTCCTGGAGCATCTGAATTACATCCACAACCCGAATGCCCTGAACATCTCCAATGCAGCGAGACATTTTATACAAATGCATGCTCGCCAGGTCAAAACATTGAAAGCTTTTGCAATAGAGAGGGTCTTTGCACCTAGGAGGGGAGGAGACCACCGTAAAAAACTTCGCCTACGAGAAGCTTTCTGGATTTTCAGACTCAATACCAGAGTTCCAAATGGTTTGAATCTGAAAAAAGAACTAATGTATGTGTATCAGTGAGTGGAGCAGATATCAAGATCAGAATGACCATTGTCATCATTGCAGTAATTTTCTGCTATGCAATTTATGTAATTCCTCCAACATGTTTTCACTGGAGAGCTATGTGGTCACGCCGGTTTTTTGTTATCTATATGTTTTATGCTCATTTTTATATTTATATTTATGTTTTGATTGTCTATATGCAGTGCATGGTTCACATCGTGCGGTTACTTCCCTTTTCCTGCCTCCACCTGGGAGGCCGTGACCACGGTTCCCAAGGGTGAAATTCAGGTGGGGTTCCCGCACGCCGTGTATCACACACCATGCATATAATCAACTGATGTCTATTCACTAACAATGTGAATCAAATCACCAAAAACGACTGTTTTCATTTCTTGCGCATATATCAATATATAATAATCAAAAATTGAATATATATGTAATCTTCCAGATCTGCAACCCACGGCAATGTATAGGGCCATATTGGTTTTGTAATTTTTGTAATGTATGTTTTTACAAGTTGTTATATGGAGTATGCTGTTCACACTGTGTGGTTTCTGTCCTTTCCTTGTATGTGTTTGGAATATGGGATTTGGTTCCCTAAGGGTTAATCTGGAGTGAACGTTCCCACACAGTGTGCAACTCATTCAATATGTGATTAGCAGGTTGTAAGAAGGGTGTGACGCATAGTGGGACATCCAATGGAGTTGGTGCCCTGCCTCTCAAAATTTGGAGGGTTGGACACTATACTCCTATAAATTGTGGGGTCACACTATGAAGCACCGTTACGACTAAGGGTCTAGTACTCGAAACGCGTCAACGGTTTGCATTCCATGTACCAAGTGGCTGTGTCTGCTGTTTGTATGACAAATAAAGAAGAAGCTTTTAAAAGGATCTCTATTGCTTCCAAGTCCTCTCCTTTCTAGGTTACTTGCAGCCTGCAGTGGGGACACACCCCTAAGGTTTCTGGAGTCGGGACTATTCTATGACCGGGAAGGTGAGCTGGATAAAGTCTTTTTTGCAATCAGCAGCATACCCTCCCTCCCAGACCCTCCCACCTCCTATCAAAAAGCAAGGACAGCATCTATCTTAGATTCATTCGGAAGCTGCAGTGTTAGTGAGAGGAGGGACAGTGCAGCTGCTGCTGATTTAATAGGGAAACGATAGCTAGGCCAAAGTATTCAGTGTCCACTCCAGTCCTCAAAGACTCATTTGATCTGCTGTAAGGACAGCCTCCTGACAGCACCCCAAAAAGCCCTTTTTAGGGCTAGTACATCAGTCAGCTTTTTTTTTTTCTCTGTAATCTAATTGCAGTTGCCTGCCAGCATGTGTGTCAGGCCCACAGCGTGTATTGTGCCCACTACTGCCAGTGCCCAGTGCCACCACTCATATCTGGTGTCACAGTAGCTTGCATTTAAAAAAAATATATATAATTTCCACTGTAATCGAATCGCAGTTGCCTGCAAGCGTGTGTGTCAGGCCTACAGCGTGTACTGTGCCCACTACTGCCAGTGCCCAGTGCCACCACTCATATCTGGTGTCACAGTAGCTTGCATTTAAAAAAAATATATATATAAATTTTCACTGTAATCTAATCGCAGTTGCCTGCAAGCGTGTGTGTCAGGCCTACAGCGTGTACTGTACCCACTACTGCCAGTGCCACCACTAATATCTGGTGTCACAGTAGCTTGCATTTAAAAAAATATATATATATATAAATTTTCACTGTTCTCTAATCGCAGTTGCCTGCAAGCGTGTGTGTCAGGCCTACAGCGTGTACTATACCCACTACTGCCAGTGCCCAGTGCCACAACTCATATCTGGTGTCACAGTAGCTTGCATTTAAAAAATAAAAATAACATTTTCACTGTAATCTAATCACAGTTGCCTGCAAGCGTGTGTGTCAGGTCTACAGCGTGTACTATGCCCACTATTGCCAGTGCCCAGTGCCACCACTCATATCTGGCGTCACAGTAGCTTGCATTTAAAAGAAAGTGCAGCTGCTGCTGATGATTTAATAGGGAAATCGATAGCTAGGCCAGTGTATTTAGTGTCCACTCCAGTCCTCAAAGACTCATCTGATCTGCTGTAAGGACAGCATCCTGACCGCACCCCAAAAAGCCCTTTTTAGGGCTTGTACATCAGTCAGCTTTTTTTTTTTCTCCGTAATCTAATTGCAGTTGCCTGCAAGCGTGTGTGTCAGGTCTACAGCGTGTACTATGCCCACTATTGCCAGTGCCCAGTGCCACCATTCATATCTGGTGTCACAGTAGCTTGCATTAAAAAAAATAATAATAATAATTTTCACTGTAATCTAATTGCAGTTGCCTGCAAGCGTGTGTGTCAGGCCTACAGCGTGTACTGTGCCCACTACTGCTAGTGCCCAGTGCCACCACTCATATCTGGTGTCACAATAGCTTGCATTTTAAAAAAATCAAATTGTTTTTCACTGTAATATAATTGCAGTTGCCTACAGGCGTGTGTGTCAGGCCTACAGCGTGTACTGTGCCCACTACTGCCAGTGCCCAGTGCTACCACCCATATCTGGTGTCACAGTAGCTTGCATTTAAAAAATATATATTTTTTTTCACTGTAATCTAATTGCAGTTGCCTGCAAGTGTGTGTGTCAGGCCTACAGCGTGTACTGTGCCCACTATTGCCAGTGCCACCACTCATATCTGGTGTCACAGTAGCTTGCATTTAAAAAACAACAACAATTTTTTCACTGTTCTCTAATCGCAGTTGCCTACAAGCGTGTGTGTAAGGCCTACAGCGTTGTCACGGCCATGGCTATTGCCGTGACTCCTTACCGCATGCGGTTGCCTGCGGTTTAGTTTGTGTGTTCAACCACAGGTGAGGGTCGCTGTGTGTGGCCTCACTTGTGGTTGCCGCGGGCAACTAGTTGTGTTCTGTAATTGTCAGCAGAGCAGCCTGAGCGGTGCTAGGCAGCTTGCTGCTTTGGCATGCGGTCTCACCTGACTTCCTTTCTGTTAGGTGTGTGTGTGTATGTATACACTTTGTATGTCTGGTGTGCACTAGGTTATGTTAGGTGTGCACTCTGACACTTCCCTTCACTGTGACTGCCCGTGGCAACGTTGGGTTGTATTATGTACATGTGGTGGCAGTGTCCCGGCCTTCGGGCTGACTCCCAGGACACGCTTGCCACCCATGTCGTTGCCTGCGGCAACAGCCACAGTGTGTTTGTTGTTTAGACACTTCCCCTTTAAGTTATGTTTTCCCTTCTGTGGTTTTGGAAGGGTTAACTCCCTTTCTGTGTGTGTGAGTCACGGGGTGTGTCTGATTGTTGGGTGTGGCCTCTTGGCCCTATAAAGCCTCAGTTGTAGGCAGTAGCCTCCTGGTTGCTTACCAACTACCAGTGGGGGCCAACCGTCTGGTCATAAGCTAAATATATGTCCTTTGGTGTCTGGAAGATGTGTTTGGTTTTATGTTTCTTTATTGCACCTGTGGTCCTGGGTTCCCGTGTGTTGTGTGTTTGTGTGCTGAGTCCTGCTGTCTGTGGGCAGTACATCCACATGGGTTCCAGGCTTGGTTGTCTGTGGTAGGTCTCTGCTATGTTTGTGGCAAGTACCTGCCATTGCCATTGGTTGCATTTGTTTCCCCTTGCTTGCAGCTTGGCCAGTGAGACTCCTGTTCCTCCGTATCCAGAAGGAACAGGATGTCTTACTCAGACTCCTAGCCCAGGGACCGGGCTCCGAGGTTCCTGCGCATGGGTCCTCCTACCTTCAAGGTCGGCCCATGCAGGTAGGAGTTAGGGTCAGGTTAGGGACGCTGTAGGAGGTGAACTGCTCCCTAATCCTGTTTGTCCTGGTCAAGCAGCGACCACCATCCTTCGGCACACGGCTGAGGGTTTCCCCCATCCTCAGCCGTGACTAGCGTGTACTGTGCCCACTACTGAAAACGCCCAGTTGCACCACTCATATCTGGTGTCACAGTAGCTTGCATTTAAAAAAATAAAACAAATTTTTCACAGTAATATAATTGCAGATGCCTGCAAGCGTGTGTGTCAGGCCTACAGCGTGTACTGTGCCCACTACTGCCAGTGCCCAGTGTCACCACTAATATCTGGTGTCACAGTAGCTTGCATTTAACCCCTTAAGGACTTAGGACGTACCGGTACGGCATGTTTGTCGAGTCCTTAAGGACCCATGACGTACCGGTACGTCATAAGTTTAAAAGGAGATTGCGGCGCTGCTGGGGTTAATCCGCACAGGATGCCGGCTGAAATCATTCAGCCGGCATCCTGTCACAACACCCCCCCCCGTATCGGCGATCGCAGCAAACCGCAGGTCAATTTAGACCTGTGGTTTGCTGCGCTTTTGGCTGATTCTGATCCCCGCGGTCCCTGACCGCGGGGATCAAACTTCAAAATGCCGTATATACATTTTTTTCCACCCCTGAATGGTTTTATGGCGGCGGATGGTGCAGGGGGGGCGGTGCGGCAGGCGGGATTGCGATCCCCCGCCCGCCTCCCCTTAAATAATCGTTGGTGTACAGTGGTATACCAGAGTGTCAGCACATTGCTGACACCCTGGTATAAACGGCTGACATCGGTGATGCGATGTCAGCCGTTTAACCCTTTCCAAACAGCGGTCCGTACGGACCGCTGTATGGAAAAAGTTAACAGTAAGAGGGAGCTCCCTCCCTCTCCCATCGGGGGGCTGCTGTGCCTTTGCAGTCCCCCGATGGAGAGGGAGAGAGCCCCCAGACAGCCCCCCGACAGCCCCGTCCTTACCCTTCCCCTTCCCCGTCTGCGAAGTTCTGCAAACTACTGAGCAGACGGGGAAGGTTCCCATGGCAACAGGATGCCGTCTCAGGCGTCCTGCTGTCCATGGTGCTGAACAGATCTGTGCTAAAGGCAGAGATCTGTTCAGAAAAAGTGTAAGTCTGTATTATACAGACATCAGACCCCCTGGATCTTCAAGAACCAAGTGGGTCTGGGTCAAAAAAAAAGTGAAAAAAAAGTAAAAATCAAAAAACACATTTATCACTGATTAAAAATGAAAAAAAGAAAATTCCCTACACATGTTTGGTATCGCCGCGTCCATAACGACCTGATCTATAAAACGGTCATGTTACTTTACCCGAACGGTGAACGCCATAAAAAAAAAAAACTATGATGAAATTTAAATTTTGCCCACCTTACTTCCCAAAAAAGGTAATAAAAGTGATCAAAAAAGTTGCATATACGCCAAAATTGTAACAATCAAACCGTCATCTCATCCCGCAAAAATCATACCCTACCCAAGATAATCGCCAAAAAACTATGGCTCGCAGACTATGGAGACACTAAAACATGATTTTTTTTGTTTAAAACTTTCATTGTGTAAAACTTACATAATCAAAAAAAAGTATACATATTAGGTATCGCCCCGTCCGTATCGACCGGCTCTATAAAAATATCACATGATTTAACCCCTCAGGTGACCACCGTAAAAAAAAAAAAAGTGTAAAAAAAAGACATTTTTTGTCATCTTACGTCACAAAAAGTGTAATAGCAAGCGATCAAAAAGTCATATGCACCCCAAAATAGTGCCAATAAAACAGCCATCTCATCCCGCAAAAAATGAGACCCTACGTAAGATAATCGCCCAACAACTGAAAAAACTATGGCTCTTAGGCCTCTTTCACACTACAGTATGTCCATTTCAGTGTTTTGCGTTCCGTTTTTCACGGATCCGTTGTCCCGTTTTTGGGTTCCGTTGTGTCTCCGTTTCTGTTCCGTTTTTCCGTTCCGTTTTTCCGTATGCCATATACAGTATACAGTAATTACATAGAGAAAATTGGGCGGGGCATAACATTTTCAATAGATGGTTCAGCAAAAAACGGAACGGAAACGGAAGACATACGGATGCATTTCTGTATGTGTTCAGTTTTTTTTGCGGACCCATTGACTTGCATTGAGCCACGGACCGTGATTTGCGGACAAACATAGGACATGTTCTATCTTTTCACGGCACGGAAAAACGGAAATACGGAAACGGAATGCATACGGAACACATTCCGTTTTTTTGCGGACCCATTGAAATGAATGGTTCCGTATACGGACCGTATACGGACCGCAAAAAACGGACCGCAAAACGGAAAAAAAAAACGGTAGTGTGAAAGAGGCCTTAGGCTATGGAGACACTAAAACTTTTTTTGTTTTAAAAATGAAATCATTGTGTAAAACTTACATAAATAAAAAAAATTGTATACATATTAGGTATCGCTGCGTCCGTGACAACCTGCTCTATAAAATTACCACATGATCTAACCTTTCAGATGAATGTTGTAAATAGCAAAAAAAAAACGGTGCCAAAAAAGCTATTTCTTGATACCTTGCCGCACAAAAAGTGTAATATAGAGCAACCAAAAATCATATGTACCTGTCACGGCCATGGCTATGACCGTGACTCCTGAACCGCATGCGGTTGTCAGCGGTTTTCTTTGGTGTTCAATCACAGGTGAGGGCTGTGGTATTTGACTCACCTGTGGTTGCCGCTGGCAACAGTGTGCATGTGGCAGCGTAGCAGGCTGAGCTGTGCCATTGCAGCTCGCTACGTTGTGCATGCGGTTTTGTGTTATGTGTGTATGTGTGCACTTCCTTTTTATGTTATTGTGTGCACATCTCCTTTAAGTGGTGTTTTCCCTTCCCTGGTGTTGGAAGGGTTAATCTCCTTCCTAGTGTGTGTGTGCACTGGGTGTGTCCGACTGTGGGGTGTGGCTTCTTGGCCTATAAAGCCTCACTGCTTTTGCAGGCCTGCAGGTTGCTTCAGCCATGCTTAGCTGAGAGCAGCCTCATGTCTTTATTACCTGCCAGTAAGAGCCACCCCTGTGGTCATAACCATAATGTCGCTTTAAGTTATTTCTAGTTATGTGTGATGTCCGTGTGATGTTTTATATGTGATTCTGTGCAGCTATGGATCTGGGTCCCTGTGTGGGGATGCGTTTGTGATCTGCACCCTGCTAACACAGGGATCCAGTCAGCAAGGCTGTGGCAGGTAGGTGGAACTCTTTGTTCACCTGCCATATCCATAGAGCTGTTTATGTCTCCCCTTTTCCTGCAGCTTGGCCGTTGAGACTCCTGCTCCTCCGTGTCTAGGAGGAGTGGGCTTGTCTTACTCAGCTCCTAGGTGAGGGTCATCTTGAGGGCTAGCAGGGACTTTTAGGTTCCGGAGCATGGGCCCTCCTACCATCAAGGTTGGCTCATGTAGCTAGGAGCCAGGGTCAGGTTAGGGATGCGTTTAGGAGGTGACCTGCTCCCTAATCCTGTCTTCATGGCCAAGCAGCCGTAATATCACCGGGCTCCACACGGCTGAGGATTTCCCCCATCCTCAGCCGTGACAGTACCCTAAACTAGTACCAACAAAACTGCCACCCTATCCCGTAGTTTCTAAAATGGGATCACTTTTTTGGAGTTTCTACTCTAGGGGTGCATCAGGGGGGGCTTCAAATGGGACATGGTGTCAAAAAAACCAGTCCAGCAAAATCTGCCTTCCAAAAACCATATGGCATTCCTTTCCTTCTGCGCCCCGCCGTGTGCCCGTACAGCAGTTTACGACCACATATGGGGTGTTTCTGTAAACTACAGAATCCGGGCAATAAATATTGAGTTTTGTTTGGCTGTTAACCCTTGCTTTGTTACTTGAAAAAAAATATTAAAATGGAAAATCTGCCAAAAAAGTGAAATTTTGAAATTGTATCTCTATTTCCATTAAATCTTGTGCAACACCTAAAGGGTTAACAAAGTTTGTAAAATCAGTTTTGAATACCTTGAGGGGTGTGGTTTCTTAGATGGGGTCACTTTCATGGAGTTTCTACTCTAGGGGTGCATCAGGGGGGCTTCAAATGGGACATGGTTTAAATAAACCAGTCCAGCAAAATCTGCCTTCCAAAAACCAAACGGCACACCTTTCACTCTGCGCCCCGTTGTGTGGCCGTACAGCAGTTTACGGCCACATATGGGGTGTTTCTGTAAATGGCAGAGTCAGGGCAATAAAGATACAGTCTTGTTTGGCTGTTAACCCTTGCTTTGTTAGTGGAAAAAATGGGTTAAAATGGAAAATTAGGCAAAAAAATGAAATTCTCAAATTTCATACCCATTTGCCAATAACTCTTGTGCAACACCTAAAGGGTGAACGAAGTTTGTAAAATCAGTTTTGAATACCTTGAGGGGTGTAGTTTCTAGAATGGGGTCATTTTTGGGTGGTTTCTATTATGTAAGCCTCGCAAAGTGACTTCAGAGCTGTAGATTTGCTTCTATACTTCTAAGCCTTGTAACATCCCCAAAAAATAAAATATCATTCCCAAAATAATTCAAACATGAAGTAGACATATGGGGAATGTAAAGTCATCACAATTTTGGGGGGTATTACTATGTATTACAGGAGTAGAGAAACTGAAACTTTGAAATTTGCAAATTTTTCCAAATTTTTGGTAAATAATTTTTTTTTACTTCATTTTACCAGTGTCATGAAGTACAATATGTGACGAAAAAACAAACTCAGAATGGCCTGGATAAGTCAAAGCGTTTTAAAGTTATTACCACTTAAAGTGACACTGGTCAGATTTGCAAAAAATGGCCAAGTCCTTAAGGTGAAATAGGGCTGAGTCGTTAAGGGGTTAAAATAAAATAAATGTTTTCACATTAATCTAATTGCAGTTGCCTGCAAGCGTGTGTGTCAGGCCTACAGCGTGTACTGTGCCCACTACTGCCAGTGCCCAGTGACACCACTCATATCTGGTGTCACAGTAGCTTGTATTTAAGAAAATAAAACAAATTTTTCATTGTAATATAATTGCAGTTGCCTGCAAGAGTGTGTGTCAGGCCTAAAGCGTGTACTGTGCCCACTACTGCTAGTGCCCAGTTGCACCACTCATATCTGGTGTCACAGTAGCTTGCATTTAAAAAAAATATATATATATTTTTCACTGTAATATAATTGCAGTTGCCTGCAAGCGTGTGTGTCAGGCCTACAGCGTGTACTGTGCCCACTACTGCCAGTGCCCAGTTGCACCACTCTTATCTGGTGTCACAGTAGCTTGCACGCATAGTACAACTAATCGGGAAAAAAATGACAGGCAGAGGCAGGCCACCCCGCAGGGGCCATCGTGGTTGTGGTTCTGTGATTTCCTTTGGCCCTAGAATAATGCCCAGTGTTTAGAGGCCACGTACCCTGAACTCGAAAAGTTCTGAGGACATAGTTGACTGGCTTACACAGGACACCCAATCTTCTACAGCTTCCACTCGGAACCTTGACGCACCATCCTCCTCCAGCTCAGCTTCAGGCACCTCTCAAGTTACCACTCGCCCGCCTGCCGCCACCACCAACACTAGCACCACAGCTGCTTCACTTGATCTGTCAGAGGAGTTATTTACACATCAGTTGGAAGAAATGAGTGATGCGCAACCATTATTGCCAGAGGATGTAGATAACAGGGATATGTCTCACTCAGGCAGCATTACACACATGGACGTACAGTATGATGATGATGATGTTGTACCCGATGCTTCTTCCTTTGCTGAGTTGTCAGATACAAGTGAAGCGTTCGATGATGACGATGTGTCCGTGGATGTCACGTGGGTGCCCGCTCCAAGAGAAGAAGAACAGAGGGAAAGTTCAGATGGGGAGAAAGAGAGGAGTAGGAGATGAGTTGGAAGCAGGGGGAGGTCATCGCAAGGAGCTAGTGGCACAGTCAGACAGCATGTATCGGCACCCGGGGTCAGCCAGACAGCACGCCAATCAACGCATTCTGTTGCCACCACCAGAAATCCGTCATTGCAAAGCTCAGCAGTGTGGCATTTTTTGTGTGTGTCTGCCTCTGATAACAGCGATGCCATTTGCAACCTGTGCCAAAAGAAACTGAGTCGTGGGAAGTCCAACACCCACAACACAGCACCTAACTGGTTTGTGAAGGCACATGATCTCAAATCACAAACGCCTATGGGATCAACACATGATGAGTACAAGCAGCACACAAACTCAAAGCCGCCATCCTCCTCCTGGTCCAGCATCTGAAGCCACGTCAACCACTGCTGTCCTCCTTGCCCCCTCTCAACCATCCGCCACTCAGCCTCTCACCTTCAGCAGTTCCTGCTCATCTGCCCACAGTCAGGTGTCTGTTAGTGATGTCGCGAACATAAAATTTTCCGTTCGCGAACGCCAAACGTGAATTTCTGCAAATGTTCGCGAACGGGCGAACCGCCATAGACTTCAATAGGCAGGCAAATTTTAAAACCCACAGTGACTCTTTCTAGCCACAGTAGTGATGGAAAAGTTGTTTCAAGGGGACTAACACCTGGACTGTGGCATGCCGGAGGGGGATCCATGGTAAAACTCCCATGGAAAATTACATAGTTGACGCAGAGTTAGATTTTAATCCATAAAGTGCATAAATCACCTAACAATCCAATTTTTTTTTGAACAACGTGGTTTAAAACATCCAGTGTGTGTATACGATCAGGTATGATGTTGTATCGATCAGGTAGTGTAAGGGTTACGCCCGCTTCACAGACATTGACAGACCAAACTCCCCTTTTAATGCACCGCAAACAGTCCATTTGCCCAACCGCAAACTCCCCATTTGTTCAAGGTTGGATACCAAGCTAGCCATGTCCCGTTGATGTCATTGAAGGTTTCTTCCTCCACCCAGTCACGTACAACACCAAGGGTCCCCGTAAGGTGAATTTAATTGATTTTTCGAACGGGGAGATGGTTAAAAAAAACGCTGGCTCTCTCCCCTTTGTTTGAATCCACGGTCACTGCGTCTGCACCGTGCAATTTACTGCCCCACCGGATATGAGTGGTATTTTCTGTAGTACTATTCTCATCACTTTAATCCCTGTTACATCCTATATCAGGGTGGGATTGCCTTCTGTGAAAAAAATTTAGGCCGGGTACCTTTGACTGCCTTCACAGTGACAGACCAAACTCTGATACACCAAAATGAATTGATTTTAGGAACCGGGAGATGGAAAAAGCAGCTTGGTCGGTCCTCTTACTCAGTCCCAAGTTGGGGCACTGCGCGTTCACGGAGCAATGTGCTGTGACACCCTATATGAGTGGTGTCTTAACTAGTACTATTCCTATCAGTTTAATCCCTGTTACGTCCCCTATCCGGGGACGTGTGTCAAATTGATTAACCATTGTCGAATTAACGAACCATTAGGACATCCTGGAATAATTTAGTTCTGAGCTTTGTACTTGCTTTGTATTGGAATTGATGGGGATTTTTTTAATTAACTGCATTATTTCTAATAAACTATTAAGAGACTTTATTATGATTTTTTTATTTTATGTATTAAAAACCCACCCATACAACTTAAAAAAAATATATAAAAAAATGTTTTTTCTATGAAAAATTATCCAGCCGATCGCTTTTGGTCTGATCATAATGAAGCAACGGCCTTATCATCTGGGGTGTGGCAACATTGCCAACACACTCATAGAGGTGATGATCGCTTCATTGTGATATGCAAGCCCCTTCACCACAACAAGGTAACGATCACGAAGGGGAATAGACACTTGTATGTGCCTTTTTTTTTTGTATTTGCAGCCACAGTGCAGTACCAGAGGCCAGAAAAATTTGGCATGTACACATGCCTGAAAAATAATGTTATTGTTGCAGCCGCTGTTGTAGCAGCGGCCGGAAAAATTTATGTTTTCAAGGCAGAAAGGTGACTAAAACATTGCGGCTTGAACCCTAGTTGGTGGCGAAGAATTCACGAAAGTCATCCGGTATGCAGACATTAAATACAGCAGCGTGGGGACCATTTTGAGGCCAAGGCATGTCTTCAGGCCCTTTGTTAGTCAAACGTATCCCCCACTGTCAGTCCCTTCGGGATCCATGCCTCATTCATCTTAATGAAGGTGAGGTAATCAACACTTTTTTGACCGAGGTAAATTCTTTTGTCAGTGACAATGCCTCCTGCTGCACTGAAGGTCCTTTCTGACAGGACACTTGAAGCGGGGCAGGCCAGAAATTCTATCGCAAACTGGGATAGCTCAGGCCACAGGTCAAGCCTGCACACCCAGTAGTCAAGGGGTTCATCACTCTTCAGAGTGTCGATATCTGCAGTTAAGGCGAGGTAGTCTTCTACCTGTCGAGTCATTCTCTAAGGCTAGATCCTGAAGGGCTGTGGCGATGTGTAGGACTGAAAAAGCTATGCATGTCCTACATCAACAACACATCTGTAAAGCGTCGTGGTAGGAGGAGGATTACTTTCACCTCTTCCCCTGTTAGATTCCTGTTGTGCTGTGACATCCCCCTTATAAGCTGTGTAAAGCATATTTTTTAGTTTTTTTTTGAACTGCTGCATCCTTTCTGACTTTCGGTAAGTTGGTAACATTTCCGCCACTTTCTGCTTATACCGAGGGTCTAGTAGCGGGCCACCCAGTACAGGTCGTTCTCCTTCATCCTTTTTATACGAGGGTCCCTCAACAGACATGACAGCATGAAAGACCCCATTTGCACAAGGTTGGATGCCGAGCTACTCATTTCCCGTTCCTCGTCCTCACTGATGTCATTGACGGTCTGTTATTCACCCCAGCCACGTACAACACTACGGGTCCCAGATGACAACAACGAGCACCCTGGGATGGCTGCTGTGGTTGGTCTTCCTCCTCCTCGTCAAAGCCACATTCCTCCTCTGACTCCTCTTCCTCACACTCCTCTTCCAGCGTTGCCGCAGGTCCAGCAAGCGATGATGACAAGGCTGTTTCTGGTGGTGATGGTGACCACAACTCTTCCACATCTACAGCCTGATCCAGCACTCTTCGCAGGGCACGCTCCAGGAAGAAAACAAATGGGATGAGGTCGCTGATGGTGCCTTCGGTGCGACTGACTAGGTTTGTCACCTCCTCAAAAGGACGCATGAGCCTACAGGCATTGCGCATGAGCGTCCAGTAACGTGGCAAAAAAATTCCCAGCTCCGCAGAGGCTGTCCTAGCACCCCGGTCATACAAATACTCGTTGACGGCTTTTTCTTGTTGGAGCAGGCGGTCGAACATTAGGAGTGTTGAATTCCAACGTGTCGGGCTGTCGCAAATCAAGCGCCTCACTGGCATGTTGTTTCGGCGCTGAATGTCTGAAAAGTGTGCCATGGCCGTGTAGGAACGCCTGAAATGGCCACACACCTTCCTGGCCTGCTTGAGGACGTCCTGTAAGCCTGGGTACTTAGACACAAAGCGTTGTACGATGAGATTCAACACGTGTGCCATGCACGGCACATGTGACAACTTGCCCAAATTCAATGCCGCCAACAAATTGCTTCCATTGTCACACACCACTTTGCCGATCTCCAGTTGGTGCGGGGTCAGCCACTGATCCACCTGTACGTTCAGGGCGGACAGGAGTGCTGGTCCGGTGTGGCTCTCTGCTTTCAGGCAAGTCAACCCCAAGACAGCGTGACACTGTCGTATCCGGCATGTGGAATAGCCCCTGGGGAGCTGGGGGGATTCAGTTGATGTGCAGCCAGACGCCGCAGCAGAAGAGGACTCAGTCGAGGAGGTTATGGAAGAGGAGGGAGTAGGAGGAGTAGAGGAGGTGGCAGTAGGCCTGCCTGCAAGTCGTGGCGGTGTCACCAACTCCGCTGCAGAGCCACGCATTCCATGCTTGTCAGCCGTCAGCAGGTTGACCCAATGCGCAGTGTAGGTGATATACCTGCCCTGACCGTGCTTTGAAGACCAGGTATCAGTGGTCAGATGGATCCTTGCCCCAACACTGTATGCCAGAGATGCCATGACTTCCTTTTCAATCACTGAGTAGAGGTTTGGGATTGCCTTTTTTTTTTTTTTAATTCGTCCGGGTACCTTCCACTGCGGTGTCCCAATAGCGACAAATTTTTTGAAGGCCTCAGACTCCACCAGCTGATATGGTAAAAGCTGGCGGGCTAAGAGTTCCGTCAAGCCTGCTGTCAGACGCCGGGCAAGGGGGTGACTCTGGGACATTGGCTTCCTGCGCTCAAACATTTCCTTTACAGACACTCGACTGTGGGCAGATGAGATGGAACTGCTGAAGGTAAGAGGCGGAGTGGCGGGTGGTTGAGAGGGGGCAAGGAGGACAGCAGTGGTTGACGTGGCTGAAGATGCTGGACCAGGAGGAGGATGGTGGCTTTGAGGTTGTGTGCTGCTTCTACTCGTCATCATGTGTTGATCCCATAGACGTTTGTAATGTGCGATCAAGTGCCTTTGCAAAGCAGTTGTACCTAGGTGGGTGTTGGATTTCCCACGACTCAGTTTCTTTTGGCACAGGTTGCAAATGGCATCGCTGTTGTCAGAGGCAGACACACAAAAAAATGCCACACTGCTGAGCTTTGCAATGACGGCATTCTGGTGGTGGCAGCAGCATGTGTTGATTGGCGTGCTGTCTGGCTGACCCCGGGTGCCGATACATGCTGTCTGACTGTGCCACTAGCTCCTTGCGACGACCTCCCCCTGCTTCCAACTCGTCTCCTCCTTCTCTCTGTCTCCCCTTCTGAACTTTCCCCCTCTTCTTCTTCTCTTCGAGCAGGCACCCACGTGGCATCCACGGACACATCGTCATCATCAACCGCTTCACTTGTATCTGACACCTCAGCAAAGGAAGCAGCAGCGGGTACAACATCATCATCATCATCATCATCATCATCATCACACTGTACGTCCATGTGTGTAATGCTGCCTGACTGAGACATATCCCTGTTATCTACATCCCCTGGCAATAATGGTTGCGCATCACTAATTTCATCCAACTGATGTGTAAATAACTCCTCTGAGGGATCAAGTGAAGCCGCTGTGGTGGCTGTGGTGGTAGTGGTGGTGGCGGGCGGGAGAGTGGTGACCAAAGCTGAGCTGGAGGAGGATGGTGCGTCAAGGTTCTTAGCGGAAGCTGTTGAAGATTGGGTGTCCTGTGTAAGCCAGTCAACTATTTTCTCAGAATTGTTTGGGCTCAGGGTACGTGGCCTCTGAACACTGGGCATTATTCCAGGGCCAATGGAAATCACAGCACCACGAACACGACGGCCCCTGCGGCGTGGCCTGCCTCTGCCTGTCATTTTTTATTAGATAAGTGTTACTATGCGTGCAAGGTACTGTGCCACTCTATATAAGTGGTGGGCAGTGGGCACAGTACAGTCTGTGTGGGCCTGGCTGACACACACGGGCTTGCTGATGTGATTAGATCACAGTTAAATTTTAAATAGAATTTTTTTTTCTGAAAGGTATTAGGGCGAATGACACCCTGTAACGGTATGAGTGCAGGCAGAACCAGCCACTAGCCAGTGGACACAATACAGTATGTGTGGGGGCCTGGCACACACGTGCTTGCTGATGTGATTAGATCACAGTTAAATTTTAAATAGAATTTTTTTTTCTGAAAGGTATTTGGGTGAATGACACCCTGTAACGTTATGAGTGCAGGCAGAACCAGCCACTAACCAGTGGACACAATACAGTATGTGTGGGGGCCTGACACACAAGGGCTTGCAAATGTGATTAGATCACAGAAAAATATTAAATATAATTTTTTTTTTATCTGCAATGGATTTTCTGTCACACCCTGTATGAATGGTGTGCACTGTGCACACAGTGCTGTCTATGACTGAGCCTGCAGCCTCTCACACGGACAGCCAGGCAACTGCAATATATATATATATATATATATAAAAATAAAAAAAAAGCACACTGATGTACCGGCCCTGAAAAGGGCTTTTTGGGGTGCTGTCAAGACGCTGTCCTTACAGCAGATGAGTCTGTGGACACAGAACAATGCCCTAGCTAACGCTTTCCCTATTGAATCAGCAGCAGCTACACTCTCCCTCCTCTCTCTGTGAAAGCAAATTCCGAATGAATCTAAAATGGATGCTGTCCTGGAGGTGGGAGGGTCTGGGAGGAAGGGTCTGCTGCTGATTGGCTGGAATGTGTCTGCTGACTGTGAGGTATAGGGTCAAAGTTTACTCAATGATGATGTATAGGGGGCGGACCGAACATCGCATATGTTCGCCCGCAGCGGCGAACGCGAACAAGCTATGTTCGCCGGGAACTATTCGCCGGCGAACTATTCGGGCCATCTCTAGTGTCTGTCAAGGAAATGTTTGAGCGTAAGATGCCAATGTCACAGAGTCACCCCCTTGCCCGGCGTCTGACAGCTGGCTTGTAGGAACTCATAGCCCTCCAGCTTTTACCATACAAGCTGGTGGAGTCTGAGACCTTTCAAAAATTTGTAGTTATTGGGACACCGCAGTGGAAGGTACCCGGCCGAAATTTCTTTTCACAAAAGGCAATCCCCAACCTGTATTCTATTGTGGAAAAGGAAGTCATGGCATGTCTGGCACACAGTGTTGGGGCAAGGGTCCATCTGACCACTGATACCTGGTCTTCAAAGCACGGTCAGGGCAGTTATATCACGTACACTACGCATTGGGTACACCTGCTGACGGCTGCCAAGCATGGAATGCGTGGCTCTGCAGAGGAGTTGGTGACACCGCCACGACTGCCGCCACCTCCTCTACTCCTACTCCATCCTCTTCGCTAACCTCCTCGGCTGAGTCCTCTTCTGCTGCTGCATCTTGCTCCACATCAACTGCACCCCCTTCCCCAGCTCACCAGGGGCTATTCCACATCCCGGATACGACAGTGTCACGCCGTCTTGGGGTTGACTTACCTGAAAGCAGAGAGTCACACCGGACCAGCACTCCTGTCCGCCCTGAACGCACAGGTGGATCAGTGGTTGACTCCGCACCAACTGGAGATCGGCAAAGTGGTGTGTGACAACGGAAGCAATTTGTTGGCGGCATTGAATTTGGCAAGTTGACACATGTGCCGTGAATGGCACATATGTTGAATCTGATCGTACAACGCTTTGTGCATAAGTACCCAGGCTTACAGGACGTCCTCAAGCAGGCCAGGAAGGTGTGTGGCCATTTCAGGCTTTCCTACACGGCCATGGCACACTTTTCAGATATTCAGCGGCGAAACAACATGCCAGTGAGGCGCTTGATTTACGATAGCCCAACATGTTGGAATTCAACACTCCTAATGTTCGACCGCCTGCTCCAACAAGAAAAAGCCGTCAACGAGTATTTGTATGACCGGGGTGCTAGGACAGCCTCTGCAGAGCTGGGTATTTTTTTCCATGTTACTGGACGATCATGCGCAATGCTTGTAGGCTCATGCGTCCTTTTGAGGAGGTGACAAAGCTAGTCAGTCGCACCAAAGGCACCATCAGCGACATCATCTTATTTGTTTTCTTCCTGGAGCGTGCCCTGCGAAGAGTGCTGGATCAGGCTGTAGATGAGCGTGAAGAGGAAGAGGAAGAGTTGTGGTCACCATCACCACCAGAAACAGCCTTATCAGCATCGCTTGCTGGACCTGCGGCAACGCTGGAAGAGGAGTCTGAGGAAGAGGAGTCAGAGGAGCAATGTGATTTTGAGGAGGAGGAAGACCAACCACAGCAGGCATCCCAGGGTTCTCGTTGTCACCTATCTGGTACCCGTGGTGTTGTACGTGGCTGGGGGGAAGAACAGACCTTCAATGACATCAGTGAGAACGAGGAACGGGACATGAGTAGCTCGGCATCCAACCTTGTGCAAATGGGGTCTTTCATGCTGTCATGCCTGTTGAGGGACCCTCGTATAAAAAGGCTGAAGGAGAACGGCCTGTACTGGGTGGCCACGCTACTAGACCCCCGGTATAAGCAGAAAGTGGCTGAAATGTTACCGAATTTCCGGAAATCAGAAAGGATGCAGCAGTTCCAAAACAAGTTAAAAAGTATGCGTTACTCAGCGTATAAGGGTGATGTCACAGCACAACGGGAATCTAACAGGGGAAGAGATGAAAGTAATCCACCTCCTACCATGACCACGCCGACAAGGACAGGACGCTTTACAGACGTGTTGTTGATGGAGGACATGCAGAGCTTTTTAAGTCCTACGCATCGCCACAGCCCTTCGGGGTCCACCCTCAGAGAACGACTCGACCGACAGGTAGCAGACTACCTCGCCTTAACTGCAGATATCGACACTCTGAGGAGCGATGAACCCCTTGACTACTGGGTGTGCAGGCTTGACCTGTGGCCTGAGCTATCCCAATTTGCGATAGAACTTCTGCCCTGCCCCGCTTCAAGTGTCCTGTCAGAAAGGACCTTCAGCGCAGCAGGAGGTATTGTCACTGAGAAGTGAAGTCGCCTAGGTCAAAAAAGTCTAGATTACCTCACCTTTATTAAGATGAGTGAGGCATGGATCCCGAAGGGACTGACAGTGGGGGATGCATTTGACTAAAAAAGGCCTGATGAGATGCCTTGGGCTATAAAATGGTCCACACGCTGCTGTATTTAATCTCTGCATGCCGGATGACTTGCGTGACTTCTCCGCCACCAACTAGGGTTCAAGCCGCAATGTTTTAGTGCACTTTCTGCCTGGAAAACATAAATTTTTCCGGCCACTGCTACAGCAGCGGCTGCAACAATACCTAATTTTTCAGGCATGTGTACATGCCTAATTTTTCTGGCCTCTGGTGCTGCACTGTGGCTGCAAAAACAAAACAACAAAAAAAGGCACATACATGTGTCAATTCCCCTTCGTGATCGTTACCCTGTTGTGGTGAAGGGGCTTGCGTATCACAATGAATCGATCAACTCTATGAGAGTGTTGGCAATGGCAATGTTGGCACACCCCAAATGAGATAAGGTCTTGCTTCATTGTGAACAGACCAAAAGCGATCGGCTGGATAATTTTGCATAGAAAAAACATTAATTTTCTTTGTGATCATCTAAGGTGATCATTAAAGTCTACTAGGCCAACAATGGGCCCACACTGCAGAATCATTGTTTTCTGGGTCACTTAACTGTCGCTGAACTACCTCAGCACAACCATAGGCTTTGAAAAACCGCCATCGACTGCAATCTCCCAAACGTGCGCACGAGCACAGTCATCACTACACCAAGATTGACGCATAGAGGAATAAAATTTATGTCATGAGTGTGTCAACTATTGACAACTCTTTGCGGTTGTCTAAACTCTATTCCATACACGTCCCCTGATAGGGGGCGTAACAGGGATTAAACTGATAGGAACAGTACTACCTAACATACCACTCATATCTGGTAGCACAGTAAATTGCACGGCGCACGCGCCGTGCCCAAAGTTGGAAGAGGACCAACCAAGCATCTTTTTCCATCTCCCGGTTTCTAAATTCTATTCCATACACGTCCCCTGATAGGGGACGTAGCAGAGATTAAACTGATAGGAATAGTACTACTTAACATACCACTCATATCTGGTAGCACAGTAAAATGCACGGCGCACGCGCAGTGCCCCAAATTGGAAGTAAGAGGACCGACCAAGCATCTTTTTCCATCTCCCGGTTCCTAAAATCTATTCCTAACACCGGCCCCTGATAGGGGACGTAACAGGGATTAATCTGATAGGAATAGTACTACTTAACATACCACTCATATCGGGTAGCACAGTACATTACACGGCGCACGTGCAGTGCCCCAAATTGGAAGTAGGAGGAACGACCAAGCATCTTTTTCCATCTCCCGGTTCCTAAAATCTATTCCATACACCACACCGGCTCCTGATAGGGAACAAAACAGAGATTAAACTGGTAAGAACAGATTTTTTTAATTAAAAAAAAAAAAAGACAGCCTCTGCGGAGCTGGGTATTTTTTGGCTGCGTTACTGAACGCTCATGCACAATGGCTGTAGGCTCATGCCTCCTTTTGCGGAGGTGACAAACCTGGTCGGTCAAACCCAAGGCAAAATCATCGACCTCATCCCATATGCGTTTTTTCTGGAGCGTGCCCTGCGAAGAGTGCTGAATCAGGTCGTAGATGAGCATGAAGAGGAAGAGTTGTGGTCACCATCACCACCAGAAGCAGCCTTGTAGTCGTCGATTGCTGGACCTGCGGCAACGCAGAGAGAGGAGTCTGAAGAAGAGGAGTCAGAGGAGGAAGGTGGCTTTGAGGAGGTGGAAGACCAACCACAGCAGGCGTCCCAGGGTGCTTGTTGTCACCTTTCGGGGACCCTTGGTGTTGTACATGGCTGTTTGGAGGAAGAGACCTTCAATGATGTCAGTGAGGACAAGGAACGGGACATGGCTAGCTTGATATCCTACCTTGTGCAAATGGGGAGTTTGCGGTTGTGCAAATGGACTGTTTGCGCTTGTTTGCGGTGCGTTAAACGGGGAGTTTGGTCTGTCATAGTTTGGTCTGTCACTGTGAAGCGGGTGTAACCCTTACACTACCTGATCGATACAACATCATATCTGATCGTATACACACACTGGATGTTTTAATGCACGTTATTCCAAACAATTTAGGAATGTTAGGTGATTTATGCCCTTTATGGATTAAAACCCGACTCTGCGTCAACTACGTAATTTTCCATGGGAGTTTTGCCATGGATCCCCCTCCGGCATGCCACAGTCCAGGTTTTAGTCCCCTTGAAACAATTTTTCCATCACTATTGTGGCCAGAAAGAGTCCCTGTGGGTTTTAAAATTCGCCTGCCTATTGAAGTCTATGGCGGTTCGCCCGGTTCGCCCGTTCGCAAACATTTGCAGAAATTCACGTTCGCCATTCGCGAATGGAAAATTTTATGTTCGCGACATCTCTCCATTTGTTTTCTTCCTGGAGCGTGCCCTGCGAAGAGTGCTGGATCAGGCCGTAGATGAGCATGAAGATGAAGTTTGATCTGTCACTGTGAAGCGGGCGTAACCCTTACACTACCTGATCGATACAACATCATACCTGATGTTTTAAAGCACGTTATTCCAAACAATTTAGGAATGTTAGGTGATTTATGCCCTTTATGGATTAAAACCCGAATCTGCGTCAACTACGTAATTTTCCATGGGAGTTTTGCCATAGATCCCCCTCCGTCATGCCACAGTCAGGTGTTAGTACCCTTAAAACAACTTTTCCATCACTATTGTGGGTCACTGTGGGTTTTAAAATTCGCCTGCCTATTGAAGTCTATGGCGGTTCACCCGTTCCCGAACATTTGCGGAAATTCGCGTTCGCCGTTCGCGAACGGAAAATTTTATGTTCGCGACATCTCTACACGTGAGACCCTGCTGATGTTCATTGATAATTTAAACACAGGTTGTGACGGTCTACAGTTCACCATGTCATGTGACAGGGACATGGTCAGCTTTTTGGATACGATGGTTATAAAAAACCAAGAGGGTCAGCTATCCACTGACCTTTACAGGAAGGAGACAGATAGAAATAGCATTCTACACTATAGGAGTGCACATCCCCCCTCTTTAAAGAAATCTATACCTAAATCTCAATATCAGCGGGTGAAACGGATTGTTTCGGATCCACCTATGCAGAACCAGAGGCTTGAGGAAATAACTACTAGATTTAAGGAACAAGGATATCCCTTAAACATACTAGCTAGTAGTGGTGTTGACCAATCTGTTGTGACAATCAACCCTAATAAAAGGGACACCGCCAGGGTAGCGTTTATACACAAATTTCATCCTTTTAACAGACAGATTGACAATATTGTCAGGAAACATTGGCACCTGTTGGGTAAGGCCTATCCAGAGGTTATGGAGTTTAAAAGTCCACCTTTGATCTGCAATAGAAAGAAACCTAGTTATAGGGACATGCTGGTCAATGCATATATAGGAGGCACCAAATGTATATAACGCCAGATTGTACTGTCAACACCACGTAAAGGCACGTTTCCCTGCCTGCATTGTCTCCAATGTTTGCACATCATAAAGGGCTCTACATTCTATCATCCACATACTGGACGTTCATTTGAAGTAAAGGGTTTCTTTACATGCGAATCTTCCAATGTTATCTATCTCATTAAATGCCTTTGTGGTCTGCTATACATTGGAGAGACAATGCAGGCAGTAAGAGATAGAATTAATAAACGTAAGTCAACCATCAGGACCAAAAACTTGTTGTTACCTATAGCAAGTAACTTTGATAAATGTAGACATTCCATAGCCCAGCTGAAGTTCCAGGTTTTGGAACAGGTGATTAGACCACGTAGGGGATGTGATATCAAGAAAATCCTCCTACGGAGAGAAGCCTTCTGGATCCATACGTTGGATACATTGCACCCAAGAGGCCTGAATAGGGAACATAAGGTTATGCATTTGTAACATGTATTATTTTTTATTGATTATAATTGATTTATTGTTTCTTTTTTTTTCAGGCGTCAACTATTTAATTATCTACCATGGGATTAGACTACAACATGTATAATAGTTTTTCCATCATATTGCTTTTTGTTTGTTTGCTATTGTAGTTTGCTGATTCATATTGATGTTTTGCATCCCTTTGTGGCCACTCCCCTTGTGGGATGGGCCTTCCGTCCCTGTGGGCGGTACCTTTTGTATATATATCTTGCTCTTATCACACTTGGATATACCTGTTAATGAAGGCACATTGCCAAAACGTGTCCTCGCTGTAGGACCATTTCAATTTATGGAATAAACTGTTTATCTGCATCAAGACACAGCTGCTGGGAGTCTTCTTAATTGATTATTGTGGAGTGGGCTCTTCTCCCGGGCAGCGTGCACCTGAGCGAGTGCTGGCTTCTTCATACTTATCATTTTATGCAAGCATTTTATGCAAGCTGGCGGCCATTTTATGCAAGCTCAGTGCACCAGCACTGCATCTGAGCTTTTGGGACATTGCAAATCACAATTTTTTTGGCAAACTACAACATCTGGATTAGTCAGTGTGCAATTTCAGGTAGAAATACACCCATCATTTTCTGGGCTTTGAAAAACACACAATTTCTTTCAAAAAACTGTATTTTCCACATCTGCAAGTGTTAAATTCAAGTTTAATATATACAACTTTCATATTCTGTTAGCAAAAAAACACCTTTTTGGCAATCTACAACATCTTGATTAGTCAGTGTGCAATTTAAGATAGAAATACACCCATCATTTTCTGGGTTTTGAAAAACACACTTTTTTTTTTCAAAAAACAGTATTTTCCAGATCTGCAGGTGTTAAATTCAAGTTTAATATATACAGCTTTCATATTATGTTACCAAAAAAACACTTTTTTGGCAATCTACAACATCTGGATTAGTCAGTGTGCAATTTCAGGTAGAAATACACCCATCATTTTCTGGGTTTTGAAAAACACACTTTTTCTTTCAAAAAACAGTATTTTCCAGATCTGCAGGTGTTAAATTCAAGTTTAATATATACAGCTTTCATATTCTGTTACCAAAAAAACACTTTTTTGGCAATCTACAACATCTGGATTAGTCAGTGTGCAATTTAAGCTAGAAGTACACCCATCATTTTCTGGGCTTTGAAAAACACACTTTCTTTATCAAAAAACAGTATTTTCCAGATCTGCAAGTGTTAAATTCAAGTTTAATAATATATACAGCTTTCAGAATTTCTGTTACCAAAAAAAACACCTTTTTGGCAATCTACAACATCTTGATTAGTCAGTGTGCAATTTAAGATAGAAATACACCCATAATTTTCTGGGCTTTGAAAAACACACTTTTTTTTCAAAAAACTGTATTTTCCAGATCTGCAAGTGTTAAATTCAAGTTTACTATATACAGCTTTCAGAATTTCTGTTACCAAAAAAAACACCTTTTTGGCAATTTACAACATCTTGATTAGTCAGTGTGCAATTTAAGCTAGAAATACACCCATCATTTTCTGGACTTTGAAAAACACACTTTTTTTTTCTCAAAAAACAATATTTTCCAGATCTGCAAGTGTTAAATTCAAGTTTAATATATACAGCTTTCAGAATTTCTGTTAACAAAAAAAAACCTTTTTTTGCAATCTACAACATTGTCAGTGTGCAATTTAAGCTAGAAATACACCTATCATTTTCTGGGGTTTGAAAAACACACTTGTTTGACAAAAAACTATTTTCATGCCTTGCAGCATCAGCACGTGTGAAATTACAGGCTTATATACTGCTGTCAAATTCAGTTTGGGCACAAAAAATTTAGTTGGCAGCCTTTGATGCAGATGTTATTGTGAGATACACCCTTAATACATTTGGATTACATTGAGAGATTTTAAATACCGCCATTTGGTGCACCAATATTGAATTCAGGCCTACACTGGTTCAGGCCCTGTAAGATACTCCCTCTACATACAGGGGTTTGATTCAGGGATTTGAAATACAGCCATTTGAAATACAGCCATTTTGGGCAAAGAAATATTTACTTCAGGCCTACACTGGTTCAGACCGTGTGAGATACCCCCTCTACATACAGGGGTTTAATACAGGGATTTAAATTACAGCCATTTTGGGCAAAAAAATATTTACTTCAGGCCTACACTGGTTCAGACCGTTTGAGATACCCTCTCTACATATAGGGGTTTGATGCAGGCATTTGAAATGCAGCCATTTGAAATACAGCCATTTTGTTCAAAGAAATATTTAATTTAGGCCTACACTGGTTCAGGCCCTGTGAGATACTCCCTCTACATACAGGGGTTTGATTCGGGGATTTGAAATACAGCCATTTTGTGCAAAGAAAATAATAATTTAGGCCTACACTGGTTCAGACCGTGTGAGATACCCCCTCTACATACAGGGGTTTGATTCAGGGATTTGAAATACAGCCATTTGAAATACAGCCATTTAGTGCAAAGAA
This sequence comes from Bufo bufo, assembly GCF_905171765.1. Lineage (NCBI taxonomy): Eukaryota > Metazoa > Chordata > Amphibia > Anura > Bufonidae > Bufo > Bufo bufo. The sequence continues at coordinate 438,697,500 of NC_053392.1, read as the reverse complement.
AATAATAATTTAGGCCTACACTGGTTCAGGCCCTGTGAGATACTCCCTCTACATATAGGGGTTTGATTCAGGGATTTGAAATACAGCCATTTTGTGCAAATTGATATTTACTTCAGGCCTATACTGGTTCAGACTGTGTGAGATACCCCCTCTACATACAGGGGTTTGAGTCAGGGATTTGAAATGCAGCATTTTGAAATACAGCCATTTTAGGCAAAGAAATATTTACTTCAGGCCTACACTGGTTCAGACCGAGTGAGATTCCCCCTCTACATACAGGGGTTTGATTTAGGGATTTGAAATACAGCCATTTGAATTACAGCCATTTTGGGCAAAGAAATATTTAATTCAGGCCTACACTGGTTCAGACCGTGTGAGATACACCCTTTACATACTGTCGTTCTATTCTACTATTAATTAAACACCCATTTAGGGCAAGATCCTAAATTCGAAAAAGTGCGTCAAATAAGGGACGTGGCCCAAGTCGTGGTGCTGCTGGTGGAGCTCCTGTTGCAGGGAGAGGATGTGGTCAATATGTGCTAGCTACACGCACAAGTGAAACCCCTTCCTCAGGTGCAAGTAGGCGACAAAACCTGCAGCCGTTTTTGGTCGGGCCTAATACTGCTCTACGAATGGTGAGGCCTGAACAAGTACAGGCGTTAGTATATTGGGTTGCTGACAGTGGATCCAGTTCCTTCACATTGCGAGTGAACGATGTAGTTCGGAGGAAGAGGCGGAGGTCGCACAGAGCCACCAGCACAGCAGAAGAGGGAGCAGGGTGCAAAAGCGGAGCGGCCGTTTTTATAGACAGTACGCCTCCTACTGCCCACTGCAGCAAGAGACCGAGCACACCAAAGCCAGCTCCAAGGAGTTCCCTGGCGTGGCAGTTCTTCAGACAATGTGCTGACGACAAGACACGAGTGGTTTGCACGCTGTGCAATCAGAGCCTGAAGTGAGGCATAAACGTTCTCAACCTGAGCACAACCTGCATGATCAGGCATTTAAGTGCAAAGCACGAGCTGCAGTGGAGTAGACACCTCAAAAACCAAGAAAGGTCTCTGGCTCCTCCTGCTTCCTCTTCTGCTGCAGTCTCGGCCTCTTCATCCACCTCTGGAGTGACAGTGCCACCTGCCACCCCGCAAACAGAGGATCTGCCAGCAACACCAACACCTGTGTCACCAAGCATCTCCACAATGTCCCACGGAAGCGTTCAGCTCTCCATCTCCCAAACGCTGGAGAGAAAGAGGAAGTACCCCCCTTTGAAATGCTTTCATTCCGTCTGGTGGAGACGGATAGTTTTAAAGGCCTTATGGTGGTGGCTGTCCCACAGTACGTCGTGCCCAGCCGCCACTACTTTTCAAGGCGAGCCATCCCTTCCCTTCACAACCAAGTAGGGGACAAAATCAGGTGTGCACTGCGCAACGCCATCTGTGGCAAGGTGCACCTGACTACGGATACGTGGACCAGTAAACACGGTCAGGGCCGTTATAACTCCATAACAGCACACTGGGTAAATGCAGTGGTGGTGGCAGAGCCTGAGGCGGATAGCAGTTTGGCGCATGTCCTTCCACCACCGAGGATTGCAGGGCGCTTCACTTTTACCTCCTGTTGCTTCCTACTCTGCTTCCTCATCCTCTACCAGTACCTCATCTGGTCAGCGTAACACCTTCACCACCAACTTCAGCACAGCCAGGGGTAACGACAACAGGCAGTTTTAAAACGTATCTGTTTGGGGGACAAACTCCACACCACGCAGGAGCTGTGGACGGGCCTTGAACAACAGACCGATGAGTGGTTTGTGGCAGTCAGCCTCAAGCCCGGCCTGGTGGTGCGTGATAATGGGCGAAATCTCGTAGCAGCTCTGGGACTAGCCGGTTTGACGCACATCCCTTGCCTGGCGCATGTGCTGAATTTGGTGGTGCAGAGATCCCTTAAAAATTACCCCGATATGTCAGAGCTGCTGCATAAAGTGTGGGCCGTCTGTGCGTCTTTCGGCGTTCTAACCCTGCTGCTGTTCGCCTGTCAGCACTGCAGCGTAACTCCGGCCTTCCCGCTCACCGCCTCATATGCGACGTGCCCACAAGTTGGAACTCCACCTTGCACATGCTGGCCAGACTGTGCGAGCAGCAGCAGGCGATAGTGGAGTTTCAGCTGCAACACGCATGGGTGAGTCGCTCCGCGGAACAGCACCACTTCACCACCAATGACTGGGACTCCATGCGAGACCTGTGTTTCTTGTTGCGCTGTTTCGAGTACTCCACCAACATGGCTAGTGCCGATAACGCCGTGCTCAGCGTTACTATCCCACTTCTATGCCTCCTTGAAAAAATGCTCCTGGCGATGATGGAAGAGGATGTGGCATAGGAGGAGGAAGAGGAAAAGGGATAATTTCTTAGGGTTTCCGGCCAGTCATTCCAAAAGTGGCTCCGAGGGTGGGTTCCTGCACCCACAAACCCAAGGTACACAATTGTCCTGCCAGGGCACAGTTCTGGAGGATGAGAAGGTGGAGGATGAGGAGGAGGAGATGGAGGAGGAAGAACCTTGTTCACAGCAGGGTGGCACCCAGACCAGCTCATGGCCATCACTGGTGCGTGGATGGGGGGATACAGAGGACACAGACGATGCACCTCCCACAGAGTCCAGCTTTTCATTGTCTCTGGACAGCCTGGCACACATGAGCGATTACATGCTGCAGTGTCTCCGCAACGACCGCCGAGTTGCCCACATTCTAACTTGTGCTGGTTACTGGGTGGCCACGCTGCTGCATGTGGAAAAGCTTTGTCAGCATGCCACAACAACAAGCACCACCAGCTGATATGGAACGTCTTAGCGGGAGGCAGCATTTCACCAACATGGTGGAGCAGTATGTGTGCACACGCCTACACGTACTGAATGACGGGTCTGCCCCCTTCAACTTCTGGGTCTCCAAATTGGGCACATGGCCTGACCTTGCCCTTTACGCCTGCAGCCAGTGTATTATCTGAACGTGTGTTTAGCACGGCAGGGGGCGTCATCACAGACAAGCGCAGCCACCTGTCCACAGCCAATGTGGACAAGCTCACGTTCATTAAAATGAACCAGGCATGGATCCCTCAGGACTTGTCTGTACCTTGTGCAGAATAGACATGTATACCGGCACTAAGCAGCCATTATTATACTGCAGTGCAATAGCTCATGTTTGTATTTTGGATATTTCACACTCTTTTGGAGTGTACCTTAAATTGACAAAATTAAATTAAAACCAAAAACCTGTGTTGGCTATCTCGTCCTCCTCCACCGCCGCTTCCACCTACTCCGCTACGTCCACCGCCTCCTCAAACTCCTACTCCATATGGAACTCCACCTCATAAATTTTTTTTTTTTTTTGTACGTGTTTTATTTTATATCATTTCACTACTTTGTCATTAACATTTTCGGGTGAAATTCACCAATTTATGGGTGTATAGTACCACTGCTATACCTAGTATGCTGGTTAAAAATAAAATAAAAATGTCATTAACATTTTCGGGTGAAATTCACCAATCTTTTGTTGTAAAGTACCACTGCTATACCTAATAGACAGGTAAAAAATAAAATAAAAAAATTGGCAGTTACATTTGCAACGAGCAGGACACTGGGTCAGTGGGTCAGTTTATATGTATATAAGTTTGTGACGCCAGTTGCAGCTTGCGCAGGTACAGTAGCAGGGCCCTTTAAGATGTTATGAGCACACGTACTAGGTAAGGAATGCCAGAGGGGGAATATTGTCTCTGTATAGTGTCAACGGTGTCTCCTACCTTGGTACTGCTGGACTCCTGTATCCTGGCTCACATGCAACAAAATGAGTGCTGTTAGTAGGAGTAATGATGGAATTCCACACAGATAATAGGGTCCAACTTGTCTTTACTTGGTAGTATGATATGCAGCTTTTGATCCATACAAGTTACAGCTTCAGTCTAGGGTCCCAGCAGGTTTTGGCAATATGTGGCAGGAATTTACATATATTCTGCATCTAGTACATACGCCTATCAGAGTCTGGCAGGTATCTATCTTCTGCTCTGTCTGTGGTCTGCTTGGTTTGGGCCTGACTAGCTGTGGAGGTACTTATCTGCTCCTTGTCTTGGGATCTGTACTTACAGGACTGCTCGCAGGGTATGATGGTGGCTTCCTGGAGATCTGATAGTTCTGTAGATGGCTGCTTTCTTTGGTCACCAGCTGAAGTCAGGGACTCAGGCTGGGAAGGTTGATCTTGGGCCTCAGCAGAGGCTTGGATCCCTGGTTGGGGTCCCTGTTTCTGGGAGCTCCTACTCACACAGCCTACCCCAACAGGGGGTGGCTGGTACACTGCCTAGAACTTTCTTTCCTCTTCCTGAAGTAGGATGTGGGAACATTCCACTCCTCCTCAGAAAGGGGGGAGCTAGCCTGGAATGGACTATTCCAGTCTAGATCTATTAACTAGCTATGGTCTACTTACATATTGCTGCCAACTGCTGGTGCACATTGAGAATTACAGCAAATTACATGAAAAGTCACAGTAAGTCCATATAATACAAATGCAATGTCAGATTACACAAGATGTTAACACATTTACACTTTAACATCATATAGCAGGGTGACAGAGTTTTAGTGACATACTCTGGGATGTTACACATTTTCTGGTGAAATTCAGCAATTTTTTGGTGTGATGTACCACTGCTATACCTATTAGACCGGTAAAAAAAAAAAAACATTTGTCAGTTATATTTTATGGTCAAATTCATCAATTTTTGGGTGTAATATACCCCTCCTCTACCTAGTTGACAGCTTAATAAATTTCAATCATTTTTATTTTACATTTTCCGGTGACAATAAACAATTGTTTTCTGTCATAGACTCCTGCTCTACCAAGTAGACAGGTTAATTAATTTCTGTAATTTTTCTGTTACATTCTTGGGTTGACATTATACAATTTTAGACGTGAATAAACCCCTGCTCTGCATAGGTGACAGGGAATAACATTTCTGAAATGCTTCTTTAATTGATGCGCGCCACCTCCTTTCATTCAATGCTTAAACAAGTTGTACCACATTTAAGCTTCAATACTTTGTCCCACATTTCCAGTATACTCTTTTGGACAACATTTGCGCCTCAATAGCTTTTCCCACAATTCCGCTTGACTCTTTTGGCCCACATTTGGGCTTCTGTAATTTATCCCACATTTGCGCCTCAAAAGCTTTTCCCACATTTCTTCTCGATCCTAAATTTTGTTTGTAAATTTATCTCCCTTAAATTTGGTCTATTTTCCTCACGTTCCCTCTCCGGCCTGGAACCCTGATTCCCCGCCACCCGTAATCACCATGGTAGGCGCATAAAAGAACATCAAAAGTTGATAGAGCAGATATCAAATTGGATCATGAACATCACGGGGACGTGCGACATGGTGGGGCAGTAAATATGCACACGCCTACACAAACTAACTGACAGGGGTCAGCCCCTGTAACTTCTGGGTCTCCAAATTGGACACATAGCCTGAGCTTTCCCTTAATGCCTTGGAGGTGCTGGCCTGCCCTGCAGCCGATGTATTGTCTGAACGTGTGTTTAGCACGACTGGAGGGTTATATTTCCCAATGTTCTGGGGTGTACCCTAATTTAAAAAAATTCAAATACATTTTAAAACAAAAAGCAGTGTAGGCTATCTCCTCCTCCTCCACCGCCACTTCCACCTACACCGCCACATCCACCGCCTCCTCAACCTCCTACTCCATATGGACCTGGTCCTCCTAGATCAAGATAATTTTTTTTTATTTTTACGTATTTTATGTTATTTAAAGTCATTTCCCTATCCACATTTGTTTGCAGAGCACTTGCCATGCTCTTAACCACATTTTGACAACATTTGCAGCCCTCTAGCCCTTTCCATGACATTTTTACAGCCATTTTAGTGCTCAAAGTTCGGGTCCCCATTGACTTCAATGCGGTTCAATGCACTTTTTTCCAAAGTTCGGCCGAACCCGTCGAACCCAAACATCCAGGTGTCCGCTCAACTCTATTTACAAGCCATTTTCTGACAACCATATGTTTAGATTTCTTTTGATGGAGCTGTGTGAGAATTTTCTTTTTTGTGGAATGATTTGCCATTATAATTGGTTCTATTTTGGGGTAGATATGATATTTTGGTCACTTTTTATTTTGCTTTTTGGGAAGCAGGAAAAACAGCTTTTTGAAATGTATTATTGTGGCATGCACCTTTCGGGAATAATTACACGTTATATTTATTCTGCTGGTCAGTACAATTACAGAGATACCAATTTTATATAGTTTTTTTAATGTTTTACTGCTTTTATACAAAGCATTTATAAAAAGCATTTTTATTTTTTATTACTTTAATTTAATTTTTTTAATTATGTAAAACACTTTTTTTCAATTTTATCCTTTTTTTTTTTTTTCCCAATAAGGGACTCTTGGGTGTCTGATCCCCTGTACAAAGCATTACAATTAGGGATGAGAGGATCACTGGATAGAGATGTGCCAAATAGTTTGCCGGCGAATAGTTCCCAGCGAGCATAGCTTGTTCGCGTTTGCCGAGGCGGGCGAACATATGCAATGTTCGGTCTGCCCCCTATACATCATCATTGAGCAAACTTTGACCCTGTACCTCACAGTCAGCAGACACATTCCAGCCAATCAGCAGCAGACCCTCCCTCCCAGACCCTCCCACCTCCTGGACAGCATCCATTTTAGATTCATTCGGAAGCTGCATTCTTAGTGAGAGGAGGGACAGTGCTGCTGCTTAGTGAGAGGAGGGAAAGCGGTAGCTAGACAGTGTTCTGTGTCCACATACTCATCTGCTGTAAGAACAGCGTCCTGACAGCACCCCAAAAAGCCCTTTTTAGGGCTGGTATATCAGTCTGCTTTTTTTTATTTATATATATATATATATATATATATTGCTGTTGCCTGCCCCTGTGTGAGAGGCTGCAGGCTCACAGATAGTACTGTGTGCACACCATTCATACAGGGTGTCACAGACAGTACCTTGCAGATAAAAAAAAGTCCATTTATTATTTCTCTGTGATATAATCGCAGTTGCAAGCCAGTGAGTGTCTGGCCAACAGACGGTACTGTGGCCACTGGCTAGCCTACCACTCATACCGTTACAGGGTGTCACTCACAATACCTTGCAGATAAAAAAAAAGTCAATTTATTATTTCTCTGTGATATAATCGCAGTTGCAAGCCAGTGAGTGTCTGGCCCACAGACTGTACTGTGGCCACTGGCTAGGCCACCACTCATACCGTTACAGGGTGTCACTCACAATACCTTGCAGATAAAAAAAAGTCAATTTATTATTTCTCTGTGATATAATCGCAGTTGCAAGCCAGTGAGAGGCTGCAGGCTCACAGACAGTACTGTGACCACTGGCTAGGCCACCACTCCTGCCTTTACAGGGTGTCACTCACAATACCTTGCAGATAAAAAAAAGTCCATTTATTATTTCTCTGTGATATAATCGCAGTTGCAAGCCAGTGAGAGGCTGCAGGCTCACAGACAGTACTGTGTGCACACCATTCATACAGGGTGTCACAGACAGTACCTTGTGTAACATCCCAGAGTATGTCACTAAAACTCTTTCACCCTGCTTCATGATGTTAGGTGTACATGTGTATTTCCATCTAATGTAATATAACCGTGCATTACCAATGTATGTGCCTGTATTCTATATATTTGCTGTAATTCTCAATGTACACCAGCAGGTGGCAGCAATATGTAGGCAGACCATAGCTAGTTAATAGACCTAGACTGGAATAGACCATTCCAGGCTAGCTTCCCCCTATCTGAGGAGGAGTGGAATCTTCCCACATCCTACTTCAGGGGAGGAAGGAAAGTTCTAGGCAGAGTGTGAGCCACCCCCTGTTGGGGTAGGCTGTGTGAGTAGGAGCTCCCAGAAACAGGGACCCCAACCAAGGATCCAAGCCTCTGCTGAGGCCCAAGATCAACCTTCCCAGCCTGAGTCCCTTACCTCAGCTGGTAGACCAAGGAAGCAGCCATCTACAGAACTATCAGATCTCCAGGAAGCCACCATCATCCCCTGCGAGCAGTCCTGTAAGTAAAGATCCCAAGACAAAGAGAAGATAAGTACCTCTTCAGCTAATCAGGCCCAAACCAAGCAGACCTCAGATAGAGCAGAAGATAGATACCTGCCAGATTCTAATAGGCGTATGATCAGATGCAGAATACTTATAAATTCCAGCCACATATTGACAATACCTGCTGGGACCCTAAAATAAAGCTGTACATTGTATGGATCAAAGCTGCATATCATATCACTAAGTAAAGACAAGTTGGACCATATTATCTGTGTGGATTTCCATCATTCCTCAACTACTCCTATTAACAGCACTCATGTGAGCCGGGATACAGGAGTCTAGCCGTACCACAGGTAGGAGACACCGTTGACACTATACAGAGACAATATCCCCCCTCTGGCATTTCTCACCTGGAACGTGAGCCTATACCATCTTAAAGGGCCCTGCGACAGTACCTGAGAAAGCTGCAACTGGCGTCCCGAACTTATACACATATATACTGACCCACTGCATAGCTGACCCACTGTACCGGTGTCCTGCTCAATGCACTTGCAGATAAAAAAAAGTCCATTTATTATTTCTCTGTGATATAATCGCAGTTGCAAGCAAGTGAGTGTCTGGCCAACAGACGGTACTGTGGCCACTGGCTAGCCTACCACTCATACCGTTACAGGGTGTCACTCACAATACCTTGCAGATAAAAAAAAGTCCATTTATTATTTCTCTGTGATATAATCGCAGTTGCAAGCCAGTGAGTGTCTGGCCAACAGACGGTACTGTGGCCACTGGCTAGCCTACCACTCATACCGTTACAGGGTGTCACTCACAATACCTTGCAGATAAAAAAAAAGTCAATTTATTATTTCTCTGTGATATAATCGCAGTTGCAAGCCAGTGAGTGTCTGGCCCACAGACTGTACTGTGGCCACTGGCTAGGCCACCACTCATACCGTTACAGGGTGTCACTCACAATACCTTGCAGATAAAAAAAAGTCAATTTATTATTTCTCTGTGATATAATCGCAGTTGCAAGCCAGTGAGAGGCTGCAGGCTCACAGACAGTACTGTGACCACTGGCTAGGCCACCACTCCTGCCTTTACAGGGTGTCACTCACAATACCTTGCAGATAAAAAAAAGTCCATTTATTATTTCTCTGTGATATAATCGCAGTTGCAAGCCAGTGAGAGGCTGCAGGCTCACAGACAGTACTGTGTGCACACCATTCATACAGGGTGTCACAGACAGTACCTTGTGTAACATCCCAGAGTATGTCACTAAAACTCTTTCACCCTGCTTCATGATGTTAGGTGTACATGTGTATTTCCATCTAATGTAATATAACCGTGCATTACCAATGTATGTGCCTGTATTCTATATATTTGCTGTAATTCTCAATGTACACCAGCAGGTGGCAGCAATATGTAGGCAGACCATAGCTAGTTAATAGACCTAGACTGGAATAGACCATTCCAGGCTAGCTTCCCCCTATCTGAGGAGGAGTGGAATCTTCCCACATCCTACTTCAGGGGAGGAAGGAAAGTTCTAGGCAGAGTGTGAGCCACCCCCTGTTGGGGTAGGCTGTGTGAGTAGGAGCTCCCAGAAACAGGGACCCCAACCAAGGATCCAAGCCTCTGCTGAGGCCCAAGATCAACCTTCCCAGCCTGAGTCCCTTACCTCAGCTGGTAGACCAAGGAAGCAGCCATCTACAGAACTATCAGATCTCCAGGAAGCCACCATCATCCCCTGCGAGCAGTCCTGTAAGTAAAGATCCCAAGACAAAGAGAAGATAAGTACCTCTTCAGCTAATCAGGCCCAAACCAAGCAGACCTCAGATAGAGCAGAAGATAGATACCTGCCAGATTCTAATAGGCGTATGATCAGATGCAGAATACTTATAAATTCCAGCCACATATTGACAATACCTGCTGGGACCCTAAAATAAAGCTGTACATTGTATGGATCAAAGCTGCATATCATATCACTAAGTAAAGACAAGTTGGACCATATTATCTGTGTGGATTTCCATCATTCCTCAACTACTCCTATTAACAGCACTCATGTGAGCCGGGATACAGGAGTCTAGCCGTACCACAGGTAGGAGACACCGTTGACACTATACAGAGACAATATCCCCCCTCTGGCATTTCTCACCTGGAACGTGAGCCTATACCATCTTAAAGGGCCCTGCGACAGTACCTGAGAAAGCTGCAACTGGCGTCCCGAACTTATACACATATATACTGACCCACTGCATAGCTGACCCACTGTACCGGTGTCCTGCTCAATGCACTTGCAGATAAAAAAAAGTCCATTTATTATTTCTCTGTGATATAATCGCAGTTGCAAGCAAGTGAGTGTCTGGCCCACAGACTGTACTGTGGCCACTGGCTAGGCCACCACTCATACCGTTACAGGGTGTCACTCACAATACCTTGCAGATAAAAAAAAGTCAATTTATTATTTCTCTGTGATATAATCACAGTTGCAAGCCAGTGAGATTCTGCAGGCTCACAGACAGTACTGTGTGTACACCATTCAGATAGGGTGTCACAGACAGAACCTTGCAGATATAAAAAAGTCAATTTATTATTTCTCTGTGATATAATCGCAGTTGCAAGCCAGTGAGTGTCTGGCCCACAGACTGTACTGTGGCCACTGGCTAGGCCACCACTTATACCATTACAGGGTGTCACTCACAATACCTTGCAGATAAAAAAAAGTCAATTTATTATTTCTCTGTGATATAATCGCAGTTGCAAGCCAGTGAGAGGCTGCAGGCTCACAGACAGTATTGTGTGCACACCATTCATACAGGGTGTCACAGACAGTACCTTGCAGATTAAAAAAAGAAAGTCCATTTATTATTTCTCTGTGATATAATCGCAGTTGCGAGCCAGTGAGTGTCTGGCCCACAAACTGTACTGTGGCCACTGGCTAGCCTACCACTCATACCGTTACAGGGTGTCACTCACAAAACCTTGCAGATAAAAAAAAGTCCATTTATTATTTCTCTTTGATATAATCGCAGTTGCAAGCCAGTGAGTGTCTGGCCAACAGACGGTACTGTGGCCACTGGCTAGGCCACCACTCATACCGTTACAGGGTGTCACTCACAAAACCTTGCAGATAAAATAAAGTCCATTTATTATTTCTCTGTGATATAATCGCAGTTGCAAGCCAGTGAGTGTCTGGCCCACAGACTGTACTGTGGCCACTGGCTAGGCCACCACTCATACCGTTACAGGGTGTCACAATACCTTGCAGATAAAAAAAAGTCCATTTATTATTTCTCTGTGATATAATCGCAGTTGCAAGCCAGTGAGTGTCTGGCCCACAGACTGTACTGTGGCCACTGGCTAGGCCACCACTCATATCGTTACAGGGTGTCACTCACAATACCTTGCAGATAAAAAAACGTCCATTTATTATTTCTCTGTGATATAATCGCAGTTGCAAGCCAGTGAGTGTCTAGCCCACAGACTGTACTGTGGCCACTGGCTAGGCCACCACTCATACCGTTACAGGGTGTCACTCACAATACCTTGCAGATAAAAAAACGTCCATTTATTATTTCTCTGTGATATAATCGCAGTTGCAAGCCAGTGAGTGTCTAGCCCACAGACTGTACTGTGGCCACTGGCTAGGCCACCACTCATACCGTTACAGGGTGTCACTCACAATACCTTGCAAGCCAGTGTGTGTCAGGCCCACACAGACTGTACTGTGCCCACTGCCCACAACTTATATAGTGTGGCACAGTACCTTGCACGCATAGTACCACTTATCTAAAAAAAAGTGACAGGCAGAGGCAGGCCACCCCGAAGGGGCCGTCGTGGTGCTGTGATTTCCACTGGCCCTAGAATAATGCCCAGTGTTCAGAGGCCACGTACCCTGAACCCAAAAAATTCTGAGAAAATAGTTGACTGGCTTACACAGGACATCCAATCTTCAACAGCTTCCTCTAAGAACCTTGACGCACCATCCTCCTCCAGCTCAGCTTCGGTCACCTGCTCTCAAGTTACCACTCTCCCGCCCGCCGCCACCACCACCACTACCACCACAGCCGCTTCACTTGATCCGTCAGAGGAGTTATTTACACATCAGTTGGATGAAATTAGTGATGCGCAACCATTATTGCCAGAGGATGTAGATAACAGGTATATGTCTCAGTCAGGCAGCATTACACACATGGACGTACAGTGTGATGATGATGATAATGTTGTACCCGCTGCTGCTTCCTTTGCTGAGGTGTCAGATACAAGTGAAGTGGTTGATGATGGCGATGTGTCCGTGGATGCCACGTGGGTGCCTGCTCGAAGAGAAGAAGAAGAGGGGGAAAGTTCAGAAGGGGAGACAGAGAGAAGGAGGAGACGAGTTGGAAGCAGGGGGAGGTCGTCGCAAGGAGCTAGTGGCACAGTCAGACAGCATGTATCGGCACCCGGGGTCAGCCAACAACCACTTAGGTACAACTACTTTGCGAAGGCACATGATCGCACATCACAAACGCCTATGGGATCAACACATGAGTAAAAGCAGCACACAAACTCAAAGTTACCATCCTCCTCCTGGTCCAGCATCTTCAGCCATGTCAACCACTGCTGTCCTCCTTGCCCCCTCTCAACCATTCGCCACTCCCCCTCTCACCTTCCGCAGTTCCTGCTCATCTGCCAACAGTCAGGTGTCTGTCAAGGACATGTTTGAGCGTAAGAAGCCAATGTCACAAAGTCACCCCCTTGCCCGGCGTCTGAGAGCTGGCTTGACGAAACTCTTAGCCCACCAGCTTTTACCATACAAGCTGGTGGAGTCTGAGGACTTCAAAAAATTTGGCGCTATTAGGACACCACAGTGGAAGGTACCCGGACGAATATTTTTTTCAAAAAAGGCAATCCCAAACCTCTACTCAGTTATTGAAAAGGAATTCATGGTATCTCTGGCATACAGTGTTGGGGCAAGGTTCCATCTGACCAATGATACCTGGTCTTCAAAGCACGGTCAGGGCAGGTATATCACCTACACTGTGCATTGGGTCAACCTGCTGACGGCTGGAATGCGTGGCTCTGCAGCGGAGTTGGTGACACCGCCACGACTTGCAGGCAGGCCTACTGCCACCTCCTCTACTCCTCCTACTCCATCCTCTTCCATAACCTCGTCGGCTGAGTCCTCTTCTGCTGCGGCGTCTGGCTGCACATCAACTGAATCCCCCCAGCTCCCCAGGGGCTATTCCACTTCCCGGATACGACAGTGTCACGCTGTCTTGGGGTTGACTTGCCTTAAAGCAGAGAGCCACACCAGACCAGCACTCCTGTCCGCCCTGAACGCACAGGTGGATCAGTGGCTGACCCCGCACCAACTGGAGATCGGCAAAGTGGTGTGTAACAATGGAAGCAATTTGTTGGCGGCATTGAATTTGGGCAAGTTGTCACATGTGCCGTGCATGGCACATGTGTTGAATCTCATCGTACAACGCTTTGTGTCTAAGTACCCAGGCTTACAGGACGTCCTCAAGCATGTGTGTCCATTTCAGGCGTTCCTACACGGCCATGGCTCACTTTTCAGATATCCAGCGGCGAAACAACATACCAGTGAGGCGCTTGATTTGCGACAGCCCGACACGTTGGAATTCAACACTCCTACTGTTCGACCGCCTGCTCCAACAAGAAAAAGCCGTCAACAAATATTTGTATGACCGGAGTGCTAGGACAGCCTCTGCGGAGCTGGGAATTTTTTTGCCACGTTACTGGACGCTTATGCGCAATGCCTGTAGGCTCATGCATCCTTTTGAGGAGGTGACAAACCTAGTCAGTCGCACCGAAGGCACCTCATCCCATTTGTTTTCTTCCTGGAACGTGCCCTGCGAAGAGTGCTGGATCAGGCTGTAGATGAGCGTGAAGAGGAAGAGTAAGAGTTGTGGCCACCATCACCACCAGAAACAGCCTTGTCATCATCGTTTGCCGGACCTGCGGCAACGCTGGAAGAGGAGTTTGAGGAAGAGGAGTCAGAGGAGGAATGTGGCTTTGAGGAGGAGGAAGACCAACCACAGCACGTATCCCAGGGTGCTCTTTGTTGTCACCTATCTGGTACCCGTGGTGTTGTACGTGGCTGGGGGGAAGAACAGACCGTCAATGACATCAGTGAGGACGAGGAACGGGAAATGAGTAGCTCAGCATCCAACCTTGTGCAAATGGGGTCTTTCATGCTGTCATGTCTGTTGAGGGACCCACGTATAAAAAGGATGAAGGAGAACGACCTGTACTGGGTGGCCACGCTACTAGACCTCCGGTATAAGCAGAAAGTGGCGGAAATGTTACCAAATTGCCGAAAGTCGGAAAGGATGCAGCAGTTCAAAACCAAACTAAAAAATATGCGTCACACAGCTTATAAGGGGGATGTCACAGCACAACAGGAATCTAACAGGGGAACAGGTGAAAGTCATCCTCCTCCTCCCTTGACCACGCCAGCAAGGACAGGACGCTTTACAGACGTGTTGTTGATGGAGGACATGCGGAGCTTTTTCAGTCCTACACATCGCCACAGCCCTTTGGGATCCAGCCTTAGAGAACGACTCGACCGACAGGTAGCATACTACCTCGCCTTAGGCCTCTTTCACACTTGCGTTGTCCGGATCCGGCGTGTACTCCACTTGCCGGAATTACACTCCGGATCCGGAAAAACGCAAGTGTACTGAAAGCATTTGAAGACGGAACCGTCTTCCAAATGCTTTCAGTGTTACTATGGCACCCAGGACGCTATTAAAGTCCTGGTTGCCATAGTAGGAGCGGGGAGCGGGGGAGCAGTATACTTACAGTCCGTGCGGCTCCCCGGGCGCTCCAGAATGACGTCAGAGCGCCCCATGCGCATGGATGACGTGATCCATGCGATCACGTGATCCATGCGCTTGGGGCGCCCTGACGTCACTCTGGAGCGCCCGGGGAGCCGCACGGACGGTAAGTACACTGCTCCCCCGCTCCCCGCTACACTTACCATGGCTGTCAGGACTTTAGCGTCCCGGCAGCCATGGTAACCACTCTGAAAAAGCTAAATGTCGGCTCCGGCAATGCGCCGAAACGACGTTTAGCTTAAGGCCGGATCCGGATCAATGCCTTCCAATGGGCATTAATTCCGGATCCGGCCTTGCGGCAAGTGTTCCGGATTTTTGGCCGGAGCAAAAAGCGCAGCATGCTGCGGTATTTTCTCCGGCCAACAAACGTTCCGTACCGGAACTGAAGACATCCTGATGCATCCTGAACGGATTACTCTCCATTCAGAATGCATTAGGATAATCCTGATCAGGATTCTTCCGGCATAGAGCCCCGACGACGGAACTCTATGCCGGAAGACAATAACGCAGGTGTGAAAGAGCCCTAAACTGCAGATATCGACACTCTGAGGAGCGATGAACCCCTTGACTACTGGGTGTGCGGCTTGACCTGTGGCCTGAGCTATCCCAGTTTGCGATAGATCTTCTGGCCTGCCCCGCTTCAAGGGTCCTGTCAGAAAGGACCTTCAGTGCAGCAGGAGGCATTGTCACTGACAAAAGAAGTCGCCTCGGTCAAAAAAGTGTTGATTACCTCACCTTCATTAAGTTGAATGAGGCATGGATCCCGAAGGAACTGACAGTGGGGGATACGTTTGACTAACAAAAGGCCTGATGACATGCCTTGGCCTCAAAATGGTCCCCACGCTGCTGTATTTAATGTCTGCATACCGGATGACTTTCGTGAATTCTCCGCCACCAACTAGGGTTCAAGCCGCAATGTTTTAGTCACCTTTCTGCCTGGAAAACATACATTTTTCCGGCCGCTGCTACAACAGCGGCTGCAACAATACCATTGTTTTTCAGGCATGTGTACATGCTTAATTTTTCTTGCCTCTGGTGCTGCACTGTGGCTGCAAAAACAAAACAAAAAAAATGCACATACATTTGTCAATTCCCCTTCGTGATCGTTACCTTTTCGTGGTGAAGGGGCTTGTATATCACAATGAAGCGATCATCACCTCTATGAGTGTGTTGGCAATGTTGCCACACCCCAGATGATAAGGCCGTTGCTTCATTATGATCAGACCAAAAGCGATCGGCTGGATAATTTTTCATAGAAAAAACATTAATTTTCTTTTTTTTTCTTTTTTTATTTTCAAGTTGTATGGGTTTTTAATACATAAAATAAAAAAATCATAATAAAGTCTCTTAATAGTTTATTAGAAATAATGCAGACAATTAAAAAAATCACCATCAATTCCAATACAAAGCAAGTACAGAGCTCAGAACTAAATTATTTCAGGATGTCTTAATGGTTTGTTAATTCGACAATGGTTAATCAATTCGACACACGTCCCCGGATAGGGGACGTAACAGGGATTAAAGTGATAGGAATAGTACTAGTTAAGACACCACTCATATAGGGTGTCACAGCACATTGCTTCGTGCATGTGCAGTGCCCCAACTTGGGAGTAAGAGGACCGACCAAGCTGCTTTTTCCATCTCCCGGTTCCTAAAATCAATTCAGTTTGGAGTATCAGAGTTTGGTCTGTCACTGTGAAGGCAGTCGAAGGTACCCGGCCTAAATTTTTTTTTCACAAAAGGCAATCCCTGATATGGGACGTAAGAGGGATAAAACTGATAGGAATAGTACTAGTTAAGACACCACTCATATAGGGTGACAGCACATTGCTTGTGCACGCGCAGTGCCCCAACTTGGGAGTAAGAGGACCGACCAAGCTGCTTTTTCCATCTCCCGGTTCCTAAAATCAATTCAGTTTGGTGTATCAGAGTTTGGTCTGTCACTGTGAAGGCAGTCGAAGGTACCCGGCCTAAATTTTTTTTTCACAAAAGGCAATTTCTGATATGGGACGTAACAGGGATAAAACTGATAGGAATAGTACTAGTTAAGACACCACTCATATAGGGTGTCACAGCACATTGCTCTGTGCACGCGCAGTGACCCAACTTGGGAGTAAGAGGACCGACCAAGCTGCTTTTTTCATCTCCCGGTTCCTAAAATCAATTCAGTTAGGTGTATCAGAGTTTGGTCTGTCACTGTGAAGGCAGTCGAAGGTACCCGGCCTAAATTTTTTCTTCACAAAAGGCAATCCCTGATATGGGACGTAACAGGGATTAAACTGATGAGAAGAGAACTACAGAAAATACCACTCATATCGGGTGTGACAGTAAATTGCACGGCGCAGACGCAGTGACTGTGGATTCAAACAAAGGGGAGGGAGCCAGCATTTTTTTAACCATCTCCCCGTTCGAAAAATCAATTCAATAAATGGACCCCAGATTGGGGACGTAACAGGGATTAAACTGATGAGAAGAGAACTACAGAAAATACCACTCATATCGGGTGTGACAGTAAATTGCATGGCGCAGACACAGTGACCGTGGATTCAAACAAAGGGGAGGGAGCCAGCGTTTTTTTAACCATCTCCCCATTCGAAAAATCAATTCAATTCACCTTTCGGGGACCCTTGGTGTTGTACGTGGCTGGGTGGAGGAAGAAACCTTCAATGACGTCAACGGGATATGGCTAGCTTGGTATCCAACCTTGGGCAAATGGACTGTTTGCGGTTATTTGCGGTGCATTAAAAGGGGAGTTTGGTCTGTCAATGTCTGTGAAGCGGGCGTAACCCTTACACTACCTGATCGATACAACATCATACCTGATCGTATACACACACAGGATGTTTTAAACCACATTGTTCAAAAAAATTTAGGATTGTTAGGTGATTTATGCCCTTTATGGATTAAAACCCAACTCTGCGTCAACTATGTAATTTTCCATAGGAGTTTTGCCATGGATCCCCCTCCGGCATGCCACAGTCCAGGTGTTAGTCCCCTTGAAACAACTTTTCCATCACTACTGTGGCTAGAAAGAGTCCCTGTGGGTTTTAAAATTCACCTGCCTATTGAAGTCTATGGCGGTTCGCCCGTTCACGAACATTTGCAAAAATTCACGTTCGCCATTCGCGAACGGAAAAATTTATATTCGTGACATCTCTACCGCTGGATGTCCAGGTTCAAGAGGTTCGGCCGACTTTCATTTCAAAGTTCGATTCGGGTTCTGAACTTGACCCGAACAATGTACCCCATTGAAGTCAATGGGGACCCAAACTTTGGGGTACTAAAATGGCTGTAAAAAAGTCATAGAAAGGGCTGAAGGGCGGCAAAAAGTTCCAAAGTGGGCGTAAGAGCAGTACAATTGCCCTGCAAACAAATGTTGGTAGGGAGGGAGGTCCAAGTGGAGTAGGAAGTTGTGGAGGCTGTTGACGTGGCGGTGTAGTTGGAAGTGGCAGGAGAGGTGGAGGAAGAAGCCAACACAACTTCAATTTTCATTTTTTTTATGTGTCTGTCAATTCTGTGTGTAACCTTTAGCCATTTTTGGGGGTGTGGTGGGTATATTTCTCTTCACTGCCAATATAAGACATAATAATCTTGAGCCAGTAGGTGGAGGTCTGAGTAAAGGAGGAGGGGGATGTGGAGGTGGAAGAAGGGGGGGAGGAAGCCAACACTGTTTCTTTTTTTTTTTTTTCGTGTGCCTGTCAATTCTGTGTCAGGTTGCTACGGGCCACGGCATGACAGTTTGGTGTTTGTATGTTCTGGCCTTCAGGATTACAACTGGGTAAAACATTTCATCTCAGTTTTAGATCTCATAAGTCCCCTATAAAAATTACAATAATTTTTCTCCTACTACAGAAACATGGATGCCAAAGGGGTGTTCTAAATTTTTAAAAATTGCTGGAGTATCACAGACACACTCCACAGAAGAATTTCCTCTCCTACAACAGTTAGACGGATGAAGTTTAGTTTTTTTTCTAATTTTTTAACGTTTTCATGACTTTCACAGACACTGCACAGAAGAATTTCCTCTCCTACAACAGTTAGATGGATAAAGGGGGTGTTCCTAATTTTTATTTTTTTTATTCATGACTTTCACAGACACACTCCACAGAATAATTTCCTCTCCAACTACAGTTAGATGGATGAAGGGGTGTTCCTATTATTATTTTTTTATTCATGACCTTCACACAAGACTGTACAGAAGAATTTTATCTCCCACATTAGTTGGATAGATGCAAAATAGGTTTTCTTATTACAATTCTTACTTTTTTTTGGGGGGGGGGGAGAGGGGGTTGGTAACTGTTGACCACCAAACATTGGGACATGGGAAGGAGCTGCAGTATAACAATGGCTGGGTGCTGCTGATATACTTCTCTACTCTGCCAATATAAGACATAATAATCTTGAGGCTGGAGGTGGAGGTCCCAGTGGAAGAGGAGCCGGAAGTGGTGGTGCAGGCAGAAGAGGCGGATGTGGCAGTGCAGATGGAAGAGGTCACCATCTTTTTTTTTTTGGTTTGTGGCTGCCCCAAAACATTGGAAAATATCAATGAGAATGCACAAACTGTACTGGAGTACAACAATGGCTAATTGCACCTGGTATATTTCTCTACTCTGCCAATATAAGACATAATAATCTTGAGCCTGGAGGCGGAGGTCCCAGTGGTTAGGTGCGGCCGGTATACCTCTCTACTCTTGCCATGGTACGGACAAGTCCTGTAAGATCCATGCCGTGCTCCTGCATGGTGTGGGGTCTCTCCCCCAAACTTATGAGTTTCAGAACAGCCTGCTGTCGTTTCCCCCTGGCTGTGCTGAAGTTGGTGGTGCAAGTGTTCCTCTATCATGATGAAGAGGCGGCAGAGGAGGAATTGGTGGAGGAAGCGGAGTAGGAGGCAACAGGAGGCACCGATAAATTTCCAGTAATCCTAGGTGGCGATAGGACATGCACCAAACTGCAGTCCGCCTCAGGCCCAGCCACCACTACATTTACCCAGTGGGCAGTTAGGGAGATATAACGTTCCTGCCCGTACTTACTGGTCCACGTGTCGTTTGTTGGCCACTTGTTTGTGCAGGGCAGGGATGGCCCACCTGGAAAAGTAGTGGCGGCTGAGAACTACGTACTGTCGGACAGCTGCCGTCATGACATTTTTACAACTCTCCATCTCCACCTGTCACGATGGGGAGTGGGGGAAACTCCCCACCGTATGATAATGGGTATGCCAGGAAGCAGCTAGGCCAGGGAGCCGGGATCAGGGAGCAGGTCACCTCCTAAAGCGTCCCTAATCCTCGCCCTAGCTCCTCACCGTATGAGCAGACCTGGATGGTAGGACGGCTCATACCCAGTATACCTAGGACCCTGAGTCGCCCTGAGAATCCCTCACATAGAAGCAGGGGAGAGACGACCTGTTCTTCCAAGACACGTAAGAACAGGAGTCTCAACCGGCCTAGTAGCAAGAGGAGGAAGCCAAGTGTAACGGCAGGTAAGTATCCAGTGATAACCACTGAACCAAGAACCAAGGAGGGCATGGTAACTTACCTGCCGCAGGTGCTGGAGGCACAACAAAAGACCACACCAAGGTAAACTTCAACCCATACAAACGTACTTCAATCCAAACACCAAACGAATGCAGTACATACTGACACACAGGAACCAGCACTTCAGCAACAGCTCACAGACTTGACTTTTGGTTCACCCCTCCGGAAAACCATGAGACTCCCTTCCGGAGGCCACAACAGACAAACATGGGGAACATCTAGCATCCATGCCAGACAGAATACACCAAACACTGACCAGTCACGGACCAACCGGACCAACAACTAGACATACAAGAACCCCAGAACATATACCCACACCAAACATAACAACAGGTAAGGTAGGGAAAATGGAGGAGACATAAGGGAAGACAATTTATGTCCAACAAGGTTGCACTCAAGCACTGGGCAGGTTCACCCAGGAAAGGAGCAGAGCTCCATCACCAAACAAGGCTCGAAGCCTGGAAGCCACAGTTAATATAAACCTCGTGGCCACACCCAGGACACAGCTAAGGCTATGTGTACACGACGACATTTGTCGCGCGACTGGATTTTCTGCGCAGCATGTTGCATGTTGTGGTGCGACACCATAGACTGCCATTATAAAAATTGTCGCGCGACATTAGTGCAACAAAATGTCGCGCGACAAATGTCGTCGTGTGACAAATGTCGTCGTGTAGACATAGCCTTAATCCCCACCACCTAGATAATTAACCCCTCCTGCACCAGACAGGGAAGGCCCAAGGAGAAATGAGGAGGCACCTACATGCTGTAACCACAACAGGTTGCCGCTGGCAACAGCATGCATGGCAACCGTGTCACGGCGCACACCAAAGGCCAGCAATTTTGAAATGATGGAATTCAGGGCCAGGGCTCGCCCCCTCTTTCTCTCCAGTGTTTGGGACAGTGTGGTGATGCTCAGTGACGGCGGTGGTGGTGTTGCTTCCGCATCCTTTGTTTGCAGGGTGGCAGGTGCCACTGTTGCTCCAGAGGGGAGGAAGATGCCAATACCACTTCAAAAGAGGGAGCAGGAGGAGCCTCTGATCTTTGGTTGGTGGTTCTTCAGGTGTCTACTCCACTGCAGCTCGTGCTTTGCTGTTAGATGCCGGATCAGGCAAGTGGTGCTCAGGTTTCATCAGCACACTGCCTGAAAACTGCCATGCCAGGGAACTCCTTTGCACTAGCTAGTGTTTGGCAGTAGCAGGCGTACTGGCTGAGGGACGGCTGCTCTGCTTTTGCACCCTGCTCCCTCTTTTGCTGTTTGGCTGGCGCTACGTGACCCCCACCTCTAGGACCTCATCATCCTCCACATTATCTTACACCCACTCCTCACCCCTGCCCTCCTGGCTGGTCTGCACACTGCAGAAAGCCCCAGCAGTTGACACCTGTGTTTCGTCATTGTCATCAGAGACATGCTGCAGTGGTTCTCCCACATCCTCATCCTCAAACATAAGTGGTTGGGCATTAGTGCACTCAATCTCTGTCACTTCTGGGGCAGGGCTAGGTGGATGATCCATGAACACCCTACCAGCAGAGTCATCAAAAAGCATACGTGACTGCTTCTTGACTTGGGGATCAGACTGCTTGGCTGATGTGCAAGGGGTTGAGGTGGAAGATGGATGCCTGTGCGCCGCTGGTGCCAACTATGTGCTTTTAGCAGTGGACCAGTTGGAAGACAATGTGAAGTAACTGGAGGTACTCTCAACAATCTAATCTACTACCGTCTCTACTTGTTCTGGCCTCACCATTCTTAGAGCGGTATTCAGGCCTACAAAATGATGCAGAATGTCCTGTCACCTGTGTGCACCAGAGTAAGGTGTTTCATTTGGATACGTACCTGCCACCGATCGCCATGTCCTCTGCCTGCAGCAGGAGCACCATCACCACCAACACCAGCAGCACCATGACCATGTCCCTTAGTTGATGCTCTCCTCATTTTATTACACTCACCCACAAAATTGGCTAACAGACGAACAATTGTATATCCTTGCCACGAATGCAAAAGAGGTGTTTAGCACAAAAAAATATGTACGGTAGGTCTCACCAACCCAATAAACAGGCTGATTAACTATTATGTATATCCCTGTGACTGTGGCAAGTACAGTTTTTTAAACACAAAAATAGGTGGGTCTCACCAACCCAATTAACTGGCTGGTTCACTATTATATATCCCTGTGATGGTGGCAACTACACAGTTTATTCAAAAAAAAAAAAAAAAGTAGGTCTCACCGACCCAATTAACAGGCTGATTAACTATTATATTTCTCTGTGATGGTGGCATGTACAGTTTTTCTTTTTTTAACAAAAAAAATTGGTAGGTCTCACCAACCCAATTAACTCGCTGAGTAAATATTATATATTCCTGTGACGGTGGCAAGTACAGTTTTAAAAAACTGAGTAATTATTATATTTTTTTGTGACGGTGGCAAGTACCGTTTTTTTTAAACAGAGAAATAGGTAGGTCTCAACAACCCAATTAACCCGCTGAGTAACTCTTATATATCCCTGTGATGGTGGCAAGTAGAGATGGCCCGAATAGTTCGCCGGCGAATAGTTCCCGGCGAACATAGCTTGTTCGCGTTCGCTGCAGCGGGCGAACATATGCGATGTTCGGTCCGCCCCCTATACATCATCATTGAGTAAACTTTGACCCTGTACCTCACAGTCAGCAGACACATTCCAGCCAATCAGCAGCAGACCCTCCCTCCCAGACCCTCCCACCTCCTGGACAGCATCCATTTTAGATTCATTCGGAATCTTCATTCTCAGTGAGAGGAGGGACAGTGCTGCTGCTGCTGATTCAATAGGGAAAGCGTTAGCTAGGGCAGTGTTCTGTGTCCACAGACTCATCTGCTGTAAGGACAGCGTCCTGACAGCACCCCAAAAAGCCCTTTTCAGGGCTGGTACATCAGTCTGCTTTTTTTTATTTTATTTTATATATACATATATTGCAGTTGCCTGCCCGTGTGTGAGAGGCTGCAGGCTCAGTCACAGACAGTACTGTGTGCACACCATTCATACAGGGTGTGACAGAAAATACCTCGCAGATAAAAAAAAATTATATTTAATATTTTTCTGTGATCTAATCCCATTTGCAAGCCCGTGTGTGTCAGACCCACACAGACTGTATTGTGGCCACTGGCTAGTGGCTAGACCTCCACTTATACCGTTACAGGGTGTCACTCACTCACAAATACCTTGCAGATAAATAAAAATTCTATTTAATATTTTTCTGTGATATAATCACAGTTGCAAGCCCGTGTGTGTCAGGCCCACACAGACTATATTGTGGCCACTGGCTAGTGGCTAGACTTCCACTTATACTGTTACAGGGTGTCACTCACTCACAAATACCTCGCAGATAAATAAAATTCTATTTAATATTTTTCTGTGATATAATCACAGTTGCAAGCCCGTGTGTGTCAGGCCCACACAGACTGTATTGTGGCCACTGGCTAGTGGCTAGACTTCCACTTATACTGTTACAGGGTGTCACTCACTCACAAATACCTCGCAGATAAATAAAAATTCTATTTAACCGCTTTACGTCCGCCCATAGGATATAAACGTCCTATGGGTGAACGTCTATTTCTGAAAGCACGTTTTAGAACGTCCTTTCAGAAATCGTGCAGCTGCTGATCGGGTTGCCCGCTGTCAGTGACAGCAGGGCAACCCTAAGACAAGGCAGGGACAGTGCCCAGGTGTCCCTGCCTTCCGGATCGCTGCAGACACAGCGCTCACTGAGCGCTGTGTATACAGAGCAGGAAGCGCTATGCGCTTCCTGTTCCGGCCCGGCGGTCATGTGACCGCCGTGACCGGAGAGTGCAGGGGCTGTGTGAGGTCTTTCAGAGACCTCGATCAGCCCTGCTCTGAGGCTGTACAGCGCTGGATTGCTGCTGTACAGCCTCTCTAGGGGTGTATTTGTCCTGTAACTGGGGCTACTATGTCAGCCCCAGTTACAGGAGAAATCAACAGTGGAAAAAAAAAAAAGTGAAGCAAATGTCCCCCAGAGGTCTTGTATGACCTTATGGGGGACGAAAAGTGTAAAATAAAAAAAATTAAAATAAAAGGTTGAAAATAAAAAAATAAAAAAAGTTTCACATGTAAAAAAAAAAAGTCCCCAAGTAAGGAATGAAAAAAAAAAGTTAAAAATAGAAAAAATAAAAAAAGTATACATATTAGGTATTGCCGCGTCCGGAAAAACCAGCTCTATAAAAATATCACATGACCTAACCCCTCGGGTGAACACCGTAAAAAAAAAAAAAAAAAAAAAAAAAAACTGTGTCAAAACAAGCTATTTTTGTCACCTTGCATCACAAAAGATGCAACACCAAGTGATCAAAAACGTGTATGTCCCACAAAATAGTACCAATAAAACCGTCACCCCATCCCGCAAAAAATGAGCCCCTACATAAGAAAATCTCTCAAAAAATAAAAAAACTATAGCTCTCAGAACATGGACACATTAAAACATAATTTTTTTGTTTCAAAAATGCTATTATTGTGTAAAACTTTAATAAATGAGAAAAAGTATACATATTAGGTATCGCCACGTCCGTAACAATCTGCTCTATAAAAATGTCACTTGACTGAACCCCTCAGGTGAACGCTGTAAAAATAAATAATAGAAACTGTGATAAAACAACCAATTTTTTGGTCACCTTGCCCCATAAAGTGTTATAATGAATGATCAAAAAATCATATGTACCCAAAAATAGTACTAATAAAACTGGCACCTTATCCCCTAGTTTCCAAAATGGGGTCACTTCTTGGGAGTTTCTACTGTAAGGGTGCATCAGGGGGCTTCAAATGGGACATGGCATCGAAAAACCATGTGGAGTTCCTTTTCTTCTGCGCCCCCTGCCGTGTGCCCATACAGCAGTTTATGACCACATGTGGGGTGTTTCTGTAAACCGCAGAATCTGGGTAATAAATATTGAGTTTTGTTTGGCTGTTAACCATCGATGTGTTAAAGAAAAAAATTGATTAAAATGGAAAATCTGCCAAAAATGTGAAATTTAAAAATTTGATCTCCATTTTCCTTTAATTCTTGTGGAACGCCTAAAGGGTTAACAAAGTTTGTAAAATCGGTTTTGAATACCTTGAGGGGTGTAGTTTCTACAATGGGGTCATTTATGAAAGGTATCCACTATGTAGGCCCCACAAAGTGACTTCAGACCTGAACTGGTCCTTAAAAAGTGGGTTTTGGCAATTTTCTTAAAAATTTGAAGAATTGCTTCTAAACTTCTAAGCCTTCTAACGTCCTAAAAAAATAAAATGACATTTCCAAAATGATGCCAACATAAAGTAGACATATGGGGAATTTTAAATAATAAATATTTTATGAGGTATCACTTTCTGTTTTAAAAGCAGAGAAATAGAAATTTAGAAAATTGCGAATTTTTCAAATTTTTGGGTAAATTTGGGATTTTTTCATAAATAAAGGTGAAATATTTTGACTCAAATTTATAACTATCATGAAGTACAATGTGTCACGAGAAAACAATCTCTGAATGACTTGGATAAATAAAGGCGTTCCAAAGTTATTACCACATAAAGTGAGATATGTCAGTTTTGCAAAATTTGGCCTGGTCAGGAAGGGGGCAAATGGCCCAGATGGCAGGTGGTTAATATTTTTCTGTGATATAATCACAGTTGCAAGCCCGTGTGTGTCAGGCCCACACAGACTGTATTGTGGCCACTGGCTAGTGGCTAGACTTCCACTTATACTGTTACAGGGTGTCACTCACTCACAAATACCTCGCAGATAAATAAAAATTCTATTTAATATTTTTCTGTGATATAATCACAGTTGCAAGCCCGTGTGTGTCAGGCCCACACAGACTGTATTGTGGCCACTGGCTAGTGGCTAGACCTCCACTTATACCGTTACAGGGTGTCACTCACTCACAAATACCTCGCAGATAAATAAAAATTCTATTTAATATTTTTCTGTGATATAATCACAGTTGCAAGCCCTTGTGTGTCAGGCCCACACAGACTGTATTGTGGCCACTGGCTAGTGGCTAGACCTCCACTTATACCGTTACAGGGTGTCACTCACTCACAAATACCTCGTAGATAAATAAAAATTCTATTTAATATTTTTCTGTGATATAATAACAGTTGCAAGCCCGTGTGTGTCAGGCCCACACAGACTGTACTGTGCCCACTGCCCATTACTTATATAGGGTGGCACAGTACCTTGCACGCATAGTAACACTTATCTAATAAAAAAAGACAGGCAGAGGCAGGCCACGCCGCAGGCTCCGTCGTGTTCGTGGTGCTGTGATTTCCACTGGCCCTGGAATAATGCCCAGTGTTCAGAGGCCACGTACCCTGAACCCCAAAAATTCGGAGAAAAAAGTTGACTGGCTTACACAGGACACCCAATCTTCAACAGCTTCCGCTAAGAACCTTGACGCACCATCCTCTTCCAGCTCAGCTTTGGTCACCTGCTCTCAAGTTACCACTCTCCCGCACGCCACCACCACCACCACTACCACCACAGCCACCACAGCCACTTCACTTGATCCCTCAGAGGAGTTATTTACACATCATTTGGATGAAATTAGTGATGCACAACCATTATTGCCAGAGGATGGAGATAACAGGGCTATGTCTCAGTCAGGCAGCATTACACACATGGACGTACAGTGTGATGATGATGATGATATTGTACCCGCTGCTGCTTCCTTTGCTGAGGTGTCAGATACAAGTGAAGTGGTTGATAATGACGATGTGTCTGTGGATGCCACGTGGGTGCCTGCTCGAAGAGAAGAAGAAGAGGGGGAAAGTTCAGAAGGGGAGACAGAGAGAAGGAGGATATTAGTTGGAAGCAGGGGGAGGTCGTAGCAAGGAGCTAGTGGCACAGTCAGACAGCATGTATCGGCACCCGGGGTCAGCCAGACAGCACGCCAATCAACACATGCTGCTGCCACCACCAGAATGCCGTCATTGCAAAGCTCAGCAGTGTGGCATTTTTTTTGTGTGTCTGCCTCTGACAACAGCGATGCCATTTGCAACCTGTGCCAAAAGAAACTGAGTTGTGGGAAATCCAACACCCACCTAGGTACAACTGCTTTGCGAACGCACATCACAAACGCCTATGGGATCAACACATGATGACGAGTAGAAGCAGCACACAACCTCAAAGCCACCATCCTCCTCCTGGTCCAGCATCTTCAGCCATGTCAACCACTGCTGTCCTCCTTGCCCCCTCTCAACCACCCGCCACTCCGCCTCTCACCTTCAGCAGTTCCATCTCATCTGCCCACAGTCAAGTGTCTGTAAAGGAAATGTTTGAGTGCAGGAAGCCATTGTCCCAGAGTCACCCCCTTGCCCGGCGTCTGACAGCAGGCTTGACGGAACTCTTAGCCCGCCAGCTTTTACCATACCAGCTGGTGGAGTCTGAGGCCTTCAAAAAATTTGTCGCTATTGGGACACCACAGTGGAAGGTACCCGGACGAATTTTTCTTTCAAAAAAAGCAATCCCAAACCTCTACTCAGTGATTGAAAAGTCATGGCATTTCTGGCATACAGTGTTGGGGCAAGGGTCCATCTGACCACTGATACCTGGTCTTCAAAGCACGGTCAGGGCAGGTATATCACCTACACTGCGCATTGGGTCAACCTGCTGACGGCTGACAAGCATGGAATGCGTGGCTCTGCAGCGGAGTTGGTGACACCGCCACGACTTGCAGGCAGGCCTACTGCCACCTCCTCTACTCCTCCTACTCCATCCTCTTCCATAATCTCCTCGGCTGAGTCCTCTTCTGCTGCGGCGTCTGGCTGCACATCAACTGAATCCCCCCAGCTCTCCAGGGGCTATTCCACATCCCGGATACGACAGTGTCACGCTGTCTTGGGGTTGACTTGCCTGAAAGCAGAGAGCCACACCAGACCAGCACTCCTGTCCGCCCTGAACACACAGGTGGATCAGTGGCTGACCCCGCACCAACTGGAGATCGGCAAAGTGGTGTGTAACAATGGAAGCAATTTGTTGGCGGCATTGAATTTGGGCAAGTTGTCACATGTGCCGTGCATGGCACACGTGTTGAATCTCATCGTA
The DNA here is from genome assembly GCF_905171765.1 of Bufo bufo. Taxonomy (NCBI): domain Eukaryota; kingdom Metazoa; phylum Chordata; class Amphibia; order Anura; family Bufonidae; genus Bufo; species Bufo bufo. Next base: position 438,669,017 of record NC_053392.1, on the reverse strand, counting down.
CAACGCTTTGTGTCTAAGTACCCAGACTTACAGGACATCCTCAAGCAGGCCAGGAAGGTGTGTGGCCATTTCAGGCGTTCCTACACGGCCATGGCACACTTTTCAGACATTCAGCGCCGAAACAACATGCCAGTCAGGCGCTTGATTTGCGACAGCCCGACACGTTGGACTTCAACACTCCTACTGTTCGACCGCCTGCTCCAACAAGAAAAAGCCGTCAACGAGTATTTGTATGACCGGGGTGCTAGGACAGCCTCTGCGGAGCTGGGAATTTTTTTGCCACGTTACTGGACGCTCATGCGCAATGCCTGTAGGCTCATGCGTCCTTTTGAGGAGGTGACAAACCTAGTCAGTCGCACCGAAGGCACCATCAGCGACCTCATCCCATTTGTTTTCTTCCTGGAGCGTGCCCTGCGAAGAGTGCTGGATCAGGCTGTAGATGAGCGTGAAGAGGAAGAGTTGTGGTCACCATCACCACCAGAAACAGCCTTGTCATCATCGCTTGCTGGCCCTGCGGCAACGCTGGAAGAGGAGTGTGAGGAAGAGGAGTCAGAGGAGGAATGTGGCTTTGACGAGGAGGAAGACCAACCACAGCAGGCATCCCAGGGTGCTCGTTGTTGTCACCTATCTGGGAGTCGTGGTGTTGTACGTGGCTGGGGTGAAGAACAGACTGTCAATGACATCAGTGAGGACGAGGAACGGGAAATGAGTAGCTCGGCATCCAACCTTGTGCAAATGGGATCTTTCATGCTGTCATGTCTGTTGAGGGACCCTCGTATAAAAAGGATGAATGAGAATGACCTGTACTGGGTGGCCACGCTACTAGACCCCCGGTATAAGCAGAAAGTGGTGGAAATGTTACCAACTTACCGAAAGTCAGAAAGGATGCAGCAGTTCAAAACAAAACTTAAAAATATGCTTTACACAGCTTATAAGGGGGATGTCACAGCACAACGGGAATCTAACAGGGGAAGAGGTGAAAGTAATCCTCCTCCTACCACGACCACGGCGGCAAGGACAGGACGCTTTACAGATGTGTTGTTGATGGAGGACATGCGGAGCTTTTTCTGTCCTACACATCGCCACAGCCCTTCGGGATCCAGCCTTAGAGAACGACTCGACCGACAGGTAGCAGACTACCTTGCCTTAACTGCAGATATCGACACTCTGAGGAGCGATGAACCCCTTGACTACTGGGTGTGCAGGCTTGACCTGTGGCCTGAGCTATCCCAGTTTGCGATAGAACTTCTGGCCTGCCCCGCTTCAAGTGTCCTTTCAGAAACGACCTTCAGTGCAGCAGGAGGCATTGTCACTGACAAAAGAAGTCACCTCGGTCAAAAAAGTGTTGATTACCTCACCTTCATTAAGATGAATGAGGCATGGATCCCGAAGGGACTGACAGTGGGGATACGTTTGACTAACAAAGGGCCTGATGACATGCCTTGGCCTCAAAATGGTCCCCACGCTGCTGTATTTAATGTCTGCATACCGGATGACTTTCGTGAATTCTCCGCCACCAACTAGGGTTCAAGCCGCAATGTTTTAGTCACCTTTCTGCCTTGAAAACATAAATTTTTCCGGCCGCTGCTACAACAGCGGCTGCAACAATAACATTATTTTTCAGGCAAGTGTACATGCCAAATTTTTCTGGCCTCTGGTGCTGCACTGTGGCTGCAAAAACAAAAACAAAAAAAGGCACATACAAGTGTCAATTCCCCTTCGTGATCATTACCTTGTTGTGGTGAAGGGGCTTGCGTATCACAATGAAGCGATCATCACCTCTATGAGTGTGTTGGCAATGTTGCCACACCCCAGATGATAAGGCCGTTGCTTCATTATGATCAGACCAAAAGCGATCGGCTGGATAATTTTTCATAGAAAAAACATACATTTTTTTATATATTTTTTTTAAGTTGTATGGGTGGGTTTTTAATACATAAAATAAAAAAATAATAATAAAGTCTCTTAATAGTTTATTAGAAATAATGCAGACAATTTAAAAAATCCCCATCAATTCCAATACAAAGCAAGTACAAAGCTCAGAACTATATTATTCCAGGATGTCGTAATGGTTTGTTAATTCGACAATGGTTAATCAATTCGACACACGTCCCCAGATAGGGGACGTAACAGGGATTAAACTGATAGGAATAGTACTAGTTAAGACACCACTCATTTAGGGTGTCACAGCACATTGCTCCGTGCACGCGCAGTGACCCAACTTGGGAGTAAGAGGACCGACCAAGCTGCTTTTTCCATCTCCCGGTTCCTAAAATCAATTCATTTTGGTGTATCAGAGTTTGGTCTGTCACTGTGAAGGGAGTCGAAGGTACCCGGCCTAAATTTTTTTTCACAAAAGGCAATCCCACCCTGATATGGGACGTAACAGGGATTAAACTGATGAGAATAGTACTACAGAAAATACCACTCATATCGGGTGTGACAGTAAATTGCACAGCGCAGACGCAGTGACCGTGGCGTGGATTCAAACAAAGAAGAGGGAGCCAGCATTTTTTTAACCATCTCCCTGTTCGAAAAATCTATTTAATAATTTGACCCCAGATTGGGGACGTAACAGGGATTAAACTGATGAGAATAATACTACAGAAAATACCACTCATATCCGGTGGGGCAGTAAATTGCACGGCGCAGACGCAGTGACCGTTGCGTGAATTCAAACAAAGGGGAGGGAGCCAGCATTTATTTAACCATCTCCCCGTTCAAAAAATCTATTTAATAAATTGACCCCAGATTGGGGACGTAACAGGGATTAAACTGATGAGAAGAGAGAACTACAGAAAATACCACTCATATCGGGTGGGGCAGTAAATTGCACGGCGCAGACGCAGTTGCCGTGGCATAAATTCAAACAAAGGGGAGGGAGCCAGCATTTTTTTAACAATCTCCCCGTTCGAAAAATCTATTTAATAAATTGACCCCAGATTGGGGACGTAACAGGGATTAAACTGATGAGAAGTAAGAACTACAGAAAATACCACTCATATCGGGTGGGGCAGTAAATTGCACGGTGCAGACGCAGTGACCGTGGAGTGGATTCAAACAAAGGGGAGGGAGCCAGGATTTTTTTAACCATCTCCCCATTCGAAAAATCTATTTAATAAATTGACCCCAGATTGGGAACGTAACAGGGATTAAACTGATGAGAAGAGAGAACTACAGAAAATACCACTCATATCGGGTGGGGCAGTAAATTGCACGGCACAGACGCAGTGACCGTGGATTCAAACAAAGGGGAGGGAGCCAGCGTTTTTTTTAACCATCTCCCCGTTCGAAAAATCTATTCAATTCACCTTTCGGGGACCCTTGGTGTTGTACGTTGCTGGGTGGAGGAAGAAACCTTCAATGACATCAACGGGACATGGCTAGCTTGGTATCCAACCTTGAACAAATGGGGAATTTGCGGTTGGGCAAATGGACTGTTTGCGGTTGTTTGCGGTGCATTAAAAGGGGAGTTTGGTCTGTCAATGTCTGTGAAGCGGGCGTAACCCTTACACTACCTGATCGTTACAACATCATACCTGATCGTATACACACACTGGATGTTTTAAACCACGTTGTTCAAAAGAAAAATGGATTGTTAGGTGATTTATGCCCTTTATGGATTAAAATCCAACTCTGCGTCAACTACATAATTTTCCATGGGAGTTTTGCCATGGATACCCCTCCGGCATGCCACAGTCCAGGTGTTAGTCCCCTTGAAACAACTTTTCCATCACTACTGTGGCTAGAAAGAGTCCCTGTGGGTTTTAAAATTCGCCTGCCTATTGAAGTCTATGGCGGTTTGCCTGATTCGCCCGTTCGCGAACATTTGCAGAAATTCGCGTTAGGCGTTCGCAAACGGAAAATTTTATGTTCGCGACATCACTACTGGCAAGTACAGTTTAAAAAAAGGAATAACTATTATATATCCCTGTGAGAGTGGCAAGTACAGTGTTTATTCACCAAAAAAATAGGTAGGTCTCTCCGACCCAATTAAAAGGTTGAATAACTATTATATTTCTCTGTGACGGTGGCAAGTACAGTTTTTTTCACCCCAAAAAATAGGTCGGTCTCACTGACCCAAATAACCAGCCCGTGTATTGCGGTCCCGCTGTTTGCGGGCAGGGCAACGGCTGTGTGCATGAGCCCTAACTAGTATATTTCTCTGTCCCTGGTGCAAATGAGTAGGATTGCACTGAAAAAATGCCAACAGGTCACCCTCAGACTGAACAGCCCGATTAAGTATGGTATTTCTGTCTCACTGGTGCAAAGGAGCTGTATTGCACCAATCAGTAATGTCTACAGGTCACCAGGACACTTTTAAAAAATAATAAAGGCCTAACACTCTCCCTGCCTGCAGCAGCAGTGTCCTGTCCCTACACTAGTTAGAGCAGAATGACGGCACACCATGTGATCCTGTATTTATGCATGCCTGGTCACATGATGTGCCGGCCAATCACAGCCATGCCAATACTAGGCATGACTGTGATGGCTTCCAAGTGCCCACAGCTTAAATGCTTGTTGATCGGCAGGTTTGGCACACGGACACCCAAATGTCCGGTATGGTCCCGAACGTGGCAGTCCGGGTTCGCTCATCACTATTTGGGAGCCAAAAGCAGGTGCAGGTCAAAAACACAAAACAGTTGCAAATCTTTTCATTATACCTTATTTCTGTGTAGGATCCATTTCTGGTTTTGGCTCACAATCAGTGGTGGAAATCGCTGATCAAACTCTATCTGTGTAAGGTCCCTTGCAGATGAGCGAGTCCGCAGCACAGCTCCCGGCCTGACCTCCCAGCACTGATGGGGATCACATAGCATTATATTGATTTATGATGCTATGTAACTCTTACAGTCCTGGAATGTATTAGATGATGCCAGCATTACGTCAGTGTTATCCAATATATTCCAAAACTGTACGGTTTACATAGCATCATAAATCAACATAATGCTATGTGAACTCCGTCAGTGCTGGGAGTTCAGGCCGGGAGCTGCGCTGCAGACTCGCAGCCTGACAAAATGCTCGTCTGCAAGGGGGTTAAAAGTTCCTCACACAGCGGCCTTTGGTTGGGTGACAGGTGTGACGGCCAAGATTACCATGTGACGTCATTAAAGGTCCTTTATCTATAATTAATGCTCACCACAGGTCCTATTCAGTAAAGGGGACAGAAGGAGATGCCGGGCCGCGATCAATTGGACTAAGGTGAGTTAAATGATTTTTATTTATTTTTTTAAACCCTCCAGCGCTGTTTTACTATGCATTCTGTATTCAGAATGCTATTATTTTCCCTTATAACCATGTTATAAGGGAAAATAATACAATCTACAGAACACCGATCCCAAGCCCGAACTTCTGTGAAGAAGTTCGGGTTTGGGTACCAAACAAGTGCGATTTTTCTCATGCGAGTGCAAAATGCATTACAATGTTTTGCACTCGCGCGGAAAAATCACGAGTGTTCCCGCAACGCCCGTGTGAAAGGGACCTAAGAGCCAGTGACTTCACGACTAGTATCAATGGCCTGGGCGCGGCTAGGCTCTGTTCACTTGAATGGAGCTTAGCCGCACCCAGGACAGTTGATCCAAGTTTTTACGTTACTGTGCCTGCGGTAAACAGTGAGAAGATCGCCGCGACCTTCTCAAACAGCTGATCATAGGGGTCCTGGGTGTCGGACACCCGCTGATCAGAAGTAAATGACGTTTACAGAATGGGCTCGCTACACTTTACAATACAAGACTATATTTATACTGAAGAAAGACGTCGTCTTAAGGCAGACCCTTTTGCAACTGTTTTCAACCGATTGAAAATTACTCAATTGCACAGTAATAAAGAACAACTCAGTTCGGGGACAGGTGAAGCAAACCCTAATCCCTGCAGTACAACTGTGACAACAACAACCTGTACTGTATCATATGCGGCTTGTTCCACCATTATGACCACAACTACTTCAACAGCGAATTATACCTCAACCAGAAGTAGGCTAACGTCTTCTGGACAAATATTACACAGTCTGGTTGATCCTGTTCTTCTGCCACCCCCAAAAAAATTAAAACTCATCACATTTCAAAAATTATGGGGACAACAGGCAGCACTGGGTCAAACAACAGCCAGTGTACCAAGACAAATTCATTAGCACAAACTCTACAAAACCAGGCTTCCTCTTCCAACACTTTAAAATTTTGTCTCAAAAAACCGCCTCCATATGTTTTCATTAAAAAAGTGGATAAAGGGATAAACACGGACCACTTTATAAATAAAAAAAACTTTGTGGTTAATACAGACCACCATAGAAACAAGAAAAATATTCAAACACAGACATTGATCCAAAAAAAACACTGCAAAGTTCAGTGTAATTTGGCACCAGTGATTGACCATGAAGCTACAGTTTCAATTATAGAGCCTGAAAACTGGCCTTGGGAAGCATCATCGCATTTGAAAGAAGATGATGATCGCAGGACATCGTCGAAATTTTCAAGAAAGCAGTATACCGAGAAGGAGATTGATTTCAGAGATAGAGAAGACATTCCTAATTTTTACACCGGTGACAATAAAATCGCTACTTCTACACCTTTTAAAAGATAAAAAGTGTAATTCTCAACCTTACTGTTTTTTGAAGGAACATGATTACACATATTTTTCTGGGTTAGATGAAGGATCATCTGATTGTGTACCACAAAATGAGCAAGGTATTCCATTATCACCAATAGAGCAAAGCATTTGCCCCTTATCAACTGTCCCTGACAGCAATGGCGTACCAGACAGTGTAGACACTTATTTTGATCCCTCGTTTTTTTCATTTGAGAACACGGGGGCCACACTTACAGATCCCAGTGATGACAACTTTCATATTTCCAAATGCAATGATGATCCTGATGACAGTGTATTTAACTCTTCTGAAGATGAAATTGAAAATAAAAACAATTTTGTGGATTTAAACACGGATTGCTCAAATCATGCCATAGAGGAAAAATTTGTCGTATTCGAATGTGAATTACGCAAATTATTAAAGATGGTGAAGTGTCAGTCAAAAAAAAATTGTCAAAGCAACCTTGTGGGGTTCAAGAAGCGTTATACTGGCAGTATGATTTCTGTAGAAGTAAAATGTTCTAATGGACATGAAATAAAACTTTGGAATTCACAACCGAAACATAAAAAGCAACCATTGGGGAACGTTTTAATAGCATCTGCTGTCCTTTTAAGTGGACTGAGCTTTCAGAAGACTAGACTATTCTTTGATATTTTGAAGCTTCAATGTATTGGCCAAACGACATTTTTCAAAAATCAAAGGAAATATTTGTTTCCTGCAATTGATATACAATGGAAAAAAGAACAAACTGCAGTCCTAGAGGAGTTGAAAAATAAAAAATTGTGTTTGATAGGGGATGGGCAGTGTGATTCGCCAGGGTATTCTGCTAAATACTGCATCTATACCCTGATGGATTATGAATCAAAGAAAATAGTTTTTTTTTCTGTAGAACAGATTGTTCCTCCACTCACGGCAGTGTCTCTTGAAAAATTTGCATTTGAAAAAAATGTGGAGTATTTGATTAACAGTGGAGTTGATATCAACATAATTGCCACTGATAGGCACATTTCAATTCGTAAAATGATGCGAGACAAATATAAATCAATTAAGCACCAATTTGATGTGTGGCACATGGCAAAGTCTATTGGAAGTAAGGTGCTGGCTGCCTCCAAAAAAAAGGAAAGTACAATTTTGGCAAATTGGATACAACCAATTAAAAACCACCTATGGTGGTGTTCGCGAACCTGCGATGGGGATGGAGAGCAACTAGTAACAAAATGGAAATCATTACTGCACCATGTCGTGAATGTACATGAGTGGTGTAGTCCCGACTTCTACAACTCATGTCTACATCCTCCAATAGTCCCACCAAGTGACGAAGATACAAAATGGCTTTTCCCAAAATCTCCTACCTTTAATACCCTTCAGGCCATTGTTGAGAACAAAAACTTTATTCGGGACATAAAACAACTGAACTACTTTTGTCACACTGGTGAACTTGAAACTTACCATAGTGTATGCCTCAAGTACCGACCCAAGCGCATTCATTTTTTTTATGATGGGATGTTGGCACGTTCACAACTGGCAGCCTTAGATCACAATCACAATGTTAAAAGATCTCTTGCAGTGATAAAAAAATCTGTAAGTACAGGTGACCCAGTTGGCACCAATCGACATCGACTTGAGTTTTCAAAGGCAAGAAAATCGTGGGTCATTAAAGCTCTATATGCGCCAACAAGTCAAGAATTTATGAGCAAAATAAATGAAGAAGTGATGAGAATAGTTCGTGAAGAAACTGTCCCAACATGGAGGTCAGCTAGACTGGACCTCCCAGCAAATATTGCATCCGTGTCTAAACCAAACAAAAAAGAAATGGTAAGGCAACATGAAACTCGATTTTAAATTTCGTTCATGGCGTTCTGAATTTTTTTTATTCTACTATTGAAGAATTTATTTGTTTCTCCAGTATTAATGTTACTGTTTACCTTATCAAATTGACAGAAATGTTTGGCAATATTAAAGTTAAACTACAGTGTACTTTATTAGTAATCTTTACATTTCATTTGCAAAATGAAATAATTCAATCACAGCCATAACTTTAAAATCTTTATTTTGTAAGTTTATCAAAAAAAGTAAAAAAAAAGACAACAGGGAATAAAAATGGTTTTGTATTTATTTACTGTGAACCTGTCATGCTGATACTCCAATTTTAGAACTCTTAGAAATTTTGATGAATTTGCAGGTCACCAGTTGCGTAATCTGAGTACCATCTGAATCGGGTATAGTTCCCCTCGTGGTCTGGGTACAATTCTCTTATCTTAGACACCACACAAGAAGGCACAGGAATGCGGTGACCCTTTCCAAGAAACCCTTAAACTTGGTTGGTAAACTTGCGATAGCATGCCCATCTCAGACACCTTGAATAAATAAGAAAATAATTATTGTCTTATACTGATTGACATGTTTACACTTATATATGGCTGAACCACAAAGGAGGCAGTTAAAGGGGCTTGTAGTATTGATGACCTATCATCAGGATAGGTCATCAATTTCAGATCAGCGAGTGTACAACACCTGTCAACCCCAACGATCAGCTGTATGAAGGGAAGGCGCACACAGTGTGCACGTGCCATATCCTGTCTCTCTTCCTGCCCGCTGCTGCTATGTCTATAGCAAATCAGCAGTAGAAAGGAAGAAAGAATGGAGACGGCATGTGTGTGGTATTTATCCTATAATCAATACAACATTTTGTCTTACCTGTTTTCAATTCTTTCAAATTCTTGTTGGGTCATTCGGGTGCTGGCTTGAAGAATCTCAATTAAAAAATCTCTCGAATGAATCCTACTTTGAAATCCTTCATGCTGTATTACACAGCGTAGACCTTCTCTCATACAATCCATTGATCTAAATTCATGGCAGCAAATGTGTCACGGGGTTCCGAAGGTACACTCGGTCCCCCGTTGCCCGCAGACCTGTTGCTTAGCTTTTGGAATGAGGTTCTGTGTTTGACCTCATTCCCAGGGCGGCTTTACTATTACTAGCTGGGTGGCTCCCTGCTCCTAGTCTGCCTTGAGCGCCGAGCTGATCACTCTGTGCTCGACTGGTTGGTCTGTCGGTCATGTGACGCTGGCCACGTCACATGACCCTCACTCCCCACTATAAATACAGGCAGCCTGCTGGCTACAGGTTGCCTGTTAATTTCTAGGTTCCTGGCTATTTGTTGGACTGCTGAATACTTACCTGATCCTGTTCCCTGACCATCCTTTTGCCTGCTCCTCCTGTACTGCGCATCCGTCCTGGTATTGTGACCTCGGCTCCCACCTGACTACTCTCTTAGGACTCCTCTTGTACTTCTCTGCTCTCCTGGTATTTTACCCCGGCTTCTCCTGACCATTCTTTGCTTAATCCTTTGTACTGCATAGCTCTCTTGGTTCTGACCCGGTCCGTTCATGTTCCGTATTTTGTCTTGTCTGTCTTCCCTGCACATATCCTAAGTTAGGGACTGTCGTCCAGTTGTCCCCTGTCATCAGGACTCGTGAGGCAAGTAGGCAGGGCCAGGGGTGAGGGTGGAGCGCAGTGGTCACTATCCTTTCCCCTGTGTGTGTGTGGACGTGACCGTTACAAAATGCTTTCCTCTAAGGAACTCATTTGCTTGCAATTTCCACACTGACACCACTGGGTTCCCTTTAATCTCCGTTCAGTGTCTTCAAGTTGGCGTGGTTCTTCGTCTGGACTCCACTGAGGGTCATTCATAAAGCACCAAGGGTTTAGGCGGTTTTCCTCGGATACCATACTTTTTAGTCTATCCAGGAGATCTTGGAAACCCTAAAGAATAATACAGAGAGAATAGATAAAACGGAAAAGGGCATCTTTAGTCAAATCTATGCTTATGAAACATGGATGACATCTTGCTTGTCCTCTGTTCAATGAAAGGCCTCTGTGTTATTCCACATTTCACATGTGGCTGAATTTATGAGAAAAGTAATATTTCATAAATTTTATAATGACCATCTATAAACAAAAGGTGCACAAGAAATTCATATCGGTAGGCAACTTCCCTCTTCAATTAGACCCAGTGTTGCTATACAACTTTGGGGGTCAAGTAATTTGTTGATATAGATGAGTCTTCAGATGTTACTCTAACGATAAAAGTGTTTATACAGGTAGATTGACACATATTACTTAAAAAAAAATAATGGCACATATGAACCAGGCAATAAGGCTGCTTTCAAATCAGCGTTCGCCTTTCCTTTCTTCTGCTCCTCGAATGCTGCTCCTCTGCTCCAACAGATGGATTCAGCACATAACTGAGCCAAATAGAGCCTACAGAGCCCTCAGACTGTAATGGTATCCGTTAGGTTTCTGTTCAGGCCAATATTTTTTAAGTGGAGACAAAAGTCCAGAATGCACTACGTTTGTCTCAACTATAAAAAAAACTTACCTTGAACTGAAACCTAATGGGATACCATTACAGTCTGTGGGGTCTGTAGGCTCTATTTGCCTCAGTTATGTGCTAATCCATCTGTTCTTGTGCTCCATTCGAGGAGCAGAAGAAAGGAAAGGCGAACGCTGATTTGAAAGCAGCCGAAGGGCTTGTTCATATCACCGTTATGCATTCAGTTTTGGCTTTACGTTATAACAAAGGTTATAATGGAAAATAATACATAAGACGGAAATCAAAACGTAAACCTTTAGATTTATTTTGTTTCGATCCATCAACATAGAATACTATGGGCAGCATAAGAAATCCGTCTGGTTTCCTGTGGACAGGACTTTGTTTTCCGTTCTGCATAACGGAAAACAGACGGATTCGTTATGCTTACCCGGATCAAAACGGAATGTCTAGTAAGGCTTACATATTGCATTCTGTCTGGATATTACGTTATAAACAGAAACTATAACTGAATCCCATAACGCAAGTGCGAACTCTCCCTAACACAGATGCCTCCAGCTGCAAAGAGCAAATGCAACAGGTCAGCCAGTTTCATAAGCAAAATTTTCATGACTCAAGACATTATGCATTCTTTTAAAAACTGATGACTTGTCTTCTTGATAGATCATCAGCATCTTATCGGCAATGCTCCAACACCCGGGACCCCAGCTGACCAGCAGTGTGAGAAGACAGTGGTGCTCCAAGAGCGATGCTAACTTCTCGCTGTTTCCCTCAGGCCCAGTGACGTCACGACTAGTATCACTGCCTTGGGCAGGGCTAAGGTCTGTTCACTTGAATGGACCCCCAGACGAAGGTACGCCGAAACGCGCGTTGGGGTTGGCGCCATCCTGGAGGAGACTCTGTATGGGTAAATGTCCCTTTTCTCATCATGTATGATTCATTATATGCATGATCATGTTTTTTGTACATTTTTCTTAGGATAGGGACTCCGTTCATTGTATGTCTCCTCCAGTGATGTTGCTTTTATCTCCTGCACTGACTTTTTTAATCATGTATGTTGTATAATGTGATTTTGTAATAAAGGACATAATTCAGTACCAGCGGTCTGGCATTTTCTATGTAGGTTGTCTATTTATATGTATTGCCATAGGCTAGTTTAGCACTTTAATGTGTATTCAATTGATGGTTGCGGTATCTATTTTGGTAGTATCACTGGCTTGGGCAGGGCTAAGGTCTGTTCACTTGAATGGAGCTAAGCCCCGCCCAGGCCAGTGATACTAGTCGTGGCATCACTGGGCCTGCGGTAAACAGTTAAAAGGCCGCGGCGCTGCAAGAGCGCCGCTGCCTTCTCAAACAGCTGATCAGCTGGGGTCCCGGGTGTTGGACCCTCGCTAATTACATGCTGATGATCTATCCAGAGGACAAGTCCTCAGTTGAAAATAACTTCAGAACACCTTTGATAACTAATAAAATGCTCACAGTAGAAGGAGGAATATTCGTAGTATTTGTTTCACTAACGGCCATGTCTTCTTCATCCGGTTCTTCTTGAGAGGAAGTACCTGGCTAAAAAAAGTATAGAATAATAATTCTCTCAAAATTGATCTTTATCAAACAAATAAAGGATAAAAAAAATTGTAAGTACCTCAATTATTGGAATGTAATCAGAGTCCGAATCAAAATATATTTCTTCCTCAAACTCATCTTGCGTTAGACTGATAACAAAATTACAAATAAAATAAAAAAGTTATTGGGGGACTTTAATCATTTTTCATAGCTACTTTGGAAATAAAAAGCTGGAATCTGATTGGCTGCTATTGGCTACTAAACCAGTTCTGGATTAAGTGAATGGACTAGGCTGGCACTCTGTATGTGTGGAGTAATATGGATAAATACAATAAAATGAAAATAAAATCAATATAAAGTGATCACACAATTTAATTCAAATAACAATAATAAAATCACCAAAAATACATGGCTAAAAATGAACGCTGCGCAGCAAGATAAGACACTGCAATGACAATCATAAAATAATCATAGAAAATGTTCCCATAAAAAGTCTTTAAAATCGATGGTATTTGATAATATTCCTATATATATGGGTCTAATGATAGAAAAAATGAATGAAAAAATGCAGATAATGTGTCCTTCCTTTCAGCTGCTGTATGGAGAGGAATGCCGCATTAGGTGTGCGGTAATAGATTGTATCTATAGTTTGAAAAGGACTTTTAAAAGAAACAGGTTCCCAAAGCGACTTGATACATTGTCTCTAGTCCAATTTGATGTACAGGTGAAATGCTGTATGCTCTAAGGTAACAGTAAGTCTTACCTTTGCCCAGATGGTATTTAAAGTAAGTGTAGATGCCGCATACCTGATTATGCACGGTCTTGTATTTGTATGTGGGCACAAACGCTGGAGTAGCGTGGTCTATGGCGTGCTCCTGGCTTGGTCCGCAGCAGAGTATCGTAGAGACTGATGACCGGACTGTTCGTATCCCAGGACGCCGCCTCTCACGTGATCTCTGACGTGTCTCTAGTCCGTGACTATGTCCGGGTATCACGAGAACTATGCTCGGCGGTTTCTGTGTAGAAAGATTTACGTGCTGGAGCGCTCCAATTTTTAAGAAAAGATCACAGACTTTGTGTCATCTGAATCATCTGTAGAAAAGGCCTTTAGGTGAAGTGGGAGCTATCAGCTGGTTACGCCAAACGCGTTTCGGGGACCTCTTCCCCTTCTTCAGTGGCAGCTGATCTCCCAATCCTAAGTTAGCTTTATATAGGTCCATCAGAGAAATCCAAAACCTGGCCTGGATTTAAAATTTCCAAATAACCAGTTGTTTGTGGGGAATTTTTGTATGCGGTTTCAATGCGTTATTTCCACTCCTTTTGCGTTTTTCTAATATAACATACATAATATTTGATCTAGTTCACCCAATGAAAAAGAAATAAATATTGCAGCTCATATGTTTTAATAAAATTGCACAAATAGTGACTAAAACAATAAATATATATAATGATAAAACTTCATATTAAAATATAAATAAATAAAACATATTTGTAGATACATTTATTCGATGCAATGCATAGTAAAAAGATATTCTGTGATGGTAGAAAGTGTTGCTGGATGGTAAAATGTTGTGTGGTGAAAAAGGGGATGCATGTCCGATTCCAAAAGAGAGACTCAGTGCTGGTAAACAGCCTAACATGAGGCTCTCTGTCGAAAACCGGACATGCAGCCCATGTCTTATAGAAAACCAAAAATTTCTAGGTCAGCATTTAAGCCCATCGGAATCAGGCTCCCAAAGTCAAAAATCATTCGTGATTCGGCCCTGGACATCTTGTCTATATGTTTGCCTCCTCGCCAGTGTGTATCAATTTTTTGCAATGCCATGAAAAACATGCCTTTTGGGTCTTTGTTGTGAACTTCTTTAAAGTGTTTTGATAATGAATGTTTCATGTATCCATTCCTAATATTGCGTAAATGTTCGCTTATTCTTATTTTCAGGCACCGTTTTGTCCTACCAATGTACTGTTTTCCACAGGGACATTGGATAAGATAAACTACACTGGAGGTATCACAGCTAAGGAAACTCTTGATGGTCAAAGAGAAATTATTTTGGGATGATTTAATTTCAATAGTTCTTTTCGGAAATTTTGTTATTTTGCATCCTTGGCATTTGCCACATCTATAGAATCCCTTGAGGCTCATCCAATTTCCAATAAACGAAGGTTTTTTAGGATTAGATTTTATTGAAGGTGCAATTTTCAAACCTAAGTTTTGTGCTCGTGTGTAAGTGATCTGTGCTTTTGTCGGTAATAGCGGACCGATTATCTTATCTTGTGTTAATAAGTGCCAGTATTTGTTAATAATTCGTTCAATATTTTTATGTTGAGTAGAAAAAGGTAGTATGATCCTAAAGTCTGTTTGTTTATGGCTTTTTATATTATTCTCCTCTGAGTCTTTGGAATCTTTTTTAAAAAAGGTTTCTCTAGATATTTTATTAACCTTCAGGGATGCTGTTTCCAAAATATGTGTAGGATATTTTTTCTCTATGAATTTATTTTTTAATGATTCGGCTTCTTTCTGATATTGTGATTCTTCAGTACAATTTCTTTTTAAACGGCGGAATTGTCCAAAGGGAACATTTATCAGCCATTGGGGCAGGTGGCAACTTGAATATAATATGTAACCGTTTTTCGCGGTTGTTTTCTGAAAAGTACGACATATATATTTGCTTTCCTTTTTAGTTATATTTAAGTCTAGAAATTCGGTTTCGAGTTGATTTATATTTGCTGTAAAGTTCAAATTATAGATATTATTATTTAATTCTGAAATAAAGGAGTGTAGGCTAGTTTCGTTACCTCTCCAGATCAAGATGACGTCATCAATATATCTACGCCAGAGCACCAGGTTGCCCCCTATATTGGGATCAATGAATAGATCTTCCCAATATGCCAAAAATAAATTTGCATAGCTGGGGGCGAACCTGGTGCCCATGGCGGTCCCCATGATCTGGAGATAATAATTATCTTCAAAGAAGAAATAATTATGTTCTAATATATGTCTTACTCTTTCCGTAATAAAATCTAATTGTTCCTGTTTAAAATTTTCTTTTTCTAATTGAACTTTAAGGGCATGAATGCCTTGATCATGGTTGATCACTGTATATAATGATTTTATATCTAAGGTGGCTAAAATCCAATCATCTTCGACTTTTAATTTCTCCAATATTTCAATAACTTCTGTTGTATCCTTCAGGTATGATTTTGTTTTTTTAACTAGCGGTTGCAGCCATGAGTCTATATATTTTGAAAGATTTGCAGTTAGAGATCCTATGCCAGATATTATGGGACGACCTGGTGGACATGTGGCGTTCTTATGAACTTTTGGTAGGCAATATAATACCGGAAGTCTACCAGGTGTTCCCATAATGAAGTTAAATTCTGTCTTATTCAGGATTTCTGAATATAATCCTTTCGTGCTATATTCTAACAATTTTTCTTTAAACAGAACAGTTGGGTCTCCCTTGAGTATCTTGTAGGTGTCTGTGTCGGATAGATGTCTTAAGCATTCTCTATTATAATCTTGGGTATTCAGGATCACTATAGCGCCCCCCTTATCTGCAGGGCGTATGGTGATTTCTTTTTTATCCTGAAATTCCCTTATTGCCAAAATTTCTTTCTTTGATAGATTATTGTTATATATTTGTTTTTCTTTTAGCTTCCTTAAGTCCATCTCAACGCATTTTTGAAATCCTGCCATTTCTGGACCTATTTCGTTTCTAGGAAATTTTTTGGACTTATTTTTAAGATTGGTATGTGGGAATTTTTCGATTGTCTGTATTTGTGGAACTAGAGGGTTTTTTAAAAAATATTTTTTTAGACAAATGTTTTTTATAAATTTTTGTATACCAATGTAGGTATCGAATTTGTTCAATTTCGCAGATGGGGCAAATTTCAGCCCTTTGTTTAAAAGTGAAATTTGTGTTTGTGTGAGATCTACATCACTTAAATTCATGATGTTATCATTGTTATCTAGTAGTCTCTCCTGTAGTCTTTGTGTCTTCTTCCGTCCTCTACGTGTTTTCTTTGGTCTCTTTGATCCAAATGATGTTGTTGGTGTATCGGTGTTGTGAACTGTTGTTCTGCGTATCTCGGTGCTCGAGAGTGTCTTTGTTGGTGATAATTCTCTAAGTGTGGGTTGTGATGTCTCAGGTTGTAAGAGTGTTTTGGTGGTGGAGGGGGAGTTTTCTTGTGTGTCGGAGATACTGATCTTTTGTGTCTTATTCGTGTTGAATGGTGAGGTGGAGTCCGGTCTAAAAAAGCTTGTTCTGCGAAATTTTCAAATCGATTTCTCACTGGTATATTATATCTTTGTCTTTCAATGGGAATTGTTTCTGCAGTGCTTTCAATATCTGTTATTATCTCATTTGGTTTTGTTTTAGATTCTTGCGTATCGAATTTTCTTAATTTTTTACTTTTTTTGTATATAATATCTTGTTCAGTTTTATCTAAACTCCTACAAATTTTGTCTTGCCAACTATTATATAGTTCATCTTTTACCAGATGTTCCATATTCCCTTTTATTTGGTTGATTTTTTCAGCTATTGTGGCTAAAATTTGTGTTCTGCGTTTGATTATTAATTCGATTAATCCCCGTGATTGTATATTTAAAAAATTATCCCATTCTTGATTAAATTCTTCATTCCATAAGTCTTGAGCTGGTATTTTTGTTAGTTGTAAACCTTTTGGTATTGTATTTTGGCTCAAATACTGCTTTAGGGATTTGATCTCCCAATACTGTCTCAATTGTTTTAACAGTAAAGTCTCTAGTTCTCTAAAAATCTCAGATGTGGATTTTTCTCTAGTTGGTGGTGAACTAAAATCATCCAAAACATCAAATATAAATGTATCCACTTTCTTAATTTTATGCTCCATATGATTCCACACATCCTTATTTGCGGTTGGAGGGGCTAAATTCCAAATAGGGTGAACCAAAATGGACTAAATAGAAGTAAATAACAGGAATAGCTCACTCCTAAGCAATCAGGACCAGGTGCTCTAAGCCAAAAACTGTATCACCCATACAGGAGAAAATTGGATTAAGTGAATGGACTAGGCTGGCACTCTGTATGTGTGGAGTAATATGGATAAATACAATAAAATGAAAATAAAATCAATATAAAGTGATCACACAATTTAATTCAAATAACAATAATAAAATCACCAAAAATACATGGCTAAAAATGAACGCTGCGCGGCAAGATAAGACACTGCAATGACAATCATAAAATAATCATAGAAAATGTTCCCATAAAAAGTCTTTAAAATCGATGGTATTTGATAATATTCCTATATATATGGGTCTAATGATAGAAAAAATGAATGAAAAAATGCAGATAATGTGTCCTTCCTTTCAGCTGCTGTATGGAGAGGAATGCCGCATTAGGTGTGCGGTAATAGATTGTATCTATATTTTGAAAAGGACTTTTAAAAGAAACAGGTTCCCAAAGCGACTTGATACATTGTCTCTAGTCCAATTTGATGTACAGGTGAAATGCTGTATGCTCTAAGGTAACAGTAAGTCTTACCTTTGCCCAGATGGTATTTAAAGTAAGTGTAGATGCCGCATACCTGATTATGCACGGTCTTGTATTTGTATGTGGGCACAAACGCTGGAGTAGCGTGGTCTATGGCGTGCTCCTGGCTTGGTCCGCAGCAGAGTATCGTAGAGACTGATGACCGGACTGTTCGTATCCCAGGACGCCGCCTCTCACGTGATCTCTGACGTGTCTCTAGTCCGTGACTATGTCCGGGTATCACGAGAACTATGCTCGGCGGTTTCTGTGTAGAAAGATTTACGTGCTGGAGCGCTCCAATTTTTAAGAAAAGATCACAGACTTTGTGTCATCTGAATCATCTGTAGAAAAGGCCTTTAGGTGAAGTGGGAGCTATCAGCTGGTTACGCCAAACGCGTTTCGGGGACCTCTTCCCCTTCTTCAGTGGCAGCTGATCTCCCAATCCTAAGTTAGCTTTATATAGGTCCATCAGAGAAATCCAAAACCTGGCCTGGATTTAAAATTTCCAAATAACCAGTTGTTTGTGGGGAATTTTTGTATGCGGTTTCAATGCGTTATTTCCACTCCTTTTGCGTTTTTCTAATATAACATACATAATATTTGATCTAGTTCACCCAATGAAAAAGAAATAAATATTGCAGCTCATATGTTTTAATAAAATTGCACAAATAGTGACTAAAACAATAAATATATATAATGATAAAACTTCATATTAAAATATAAATAAATAAAACATATTTGTAGATACATTTATTCGATGCAATGCATAGTAAAAAGATATTCTGTGATGGTAGAAAGTGTTGCTGGATGGTACCATCCAGCAACACTTTCTACCATCACAGAATATCTTTTTACTATGCATTGCATCGAATAAATGTATCTACAAATATGTTTTATTTATTTATATTTTAATATGAAGTTTTATCATTATATATATTTATTGTTTTAGTCACTATTTGTGCAATTTTATTAAAACATATGAGCTGCAATATTTATTTCTTTTTCATTGGGTGAACTAGATCAAATATTATGTATGTTATATTAGAAAAACTCAAAAGGAGTGGAAATAACGCATTGAAACCGCATACAAAAATTCCCCACAAACAACTGGTTATTTGGAAATTTTAAATCCAGGCCAGGTTTTGGATTTCTCTGATGGACCTATATAAAGCTAATTTAGGATTGGGAGATCAACTGCCACTGAAGAAGGGGAAGAGGTCCCCGAAACGCGTTTGGCGTAACCAGCTGATAGCTCCCACTTCACCTAAAGGCCTTTTCTACAGATGATTCAGATGACACAAAGTCTGTGATCTTTTCTTAAAAATTGGAGCGCTCCAGCACGTAAATCTTTCTACACAGAAACCGCCGAGCATAGTTCTCGTGATACCCGGACATAGTCACGGACTAGAGACACGTCAGAGATCACGTGAGAGGCGGCGTCCTGGGATACGAACAGTCCGGTCATCAGTCTCTACGATACTCTGCTGCGGACCAAGCCAGGAGCACGCCATAGACCACGCTACTCCAGCGTTTGTGCCCACATACAAATACAAGACCGTGCATAATCAGGTATGCGGCATCTACACTTACTTTAAATACCATCTGGGCAAAGGTAAGACTTACTGTTACCTTAGAGCATACAGCATTTCACCTGTACATCAAATTGGACTAGAGACAATGTATCAAGTCGCTTTGGGAACCTGTTTCTTTTAAAAGTCCTTTTCAAAATATAGATACAATCTATTACCGCACACCTAATGCGGCATTCCTCTCCATACAGCAGCTGAAAGGAAGGACACATTATCTGCATTTTTTCATTCATTTTTTCTATCATTAGACCCATATATATAGGAATATTATCAAATACCATCGATTTTAAAGACTTTTTATGGGAACATTTTCTATGATTATTTTATGATTGTCATTGCAGTGTCTTATCTTGCCGCGCAGCGTTCATTTTTAGCCATGTATTTTTGGTGATTTTATTATTGTTATTTGAATTAAATTGTGTGATCACTTTATATTGATTTTATTTTCATTTTATTGTATTTATCCATATTACTCCACACATACAGAGTGCCAGCCTAGTCCATTCACTTAATCCAATTTTCTCCTGTATGGGTGATACAGTTTTTGGCTTAGAGCACCTGGTCCTGATTGCTTAGGAGTGAGCTATTCCTGTTATTTACTTCTATTTAGTCCATTTTGGTTCACCCTATTTGGAATTTAGCCCCTCCAACCGCAAATATGGATGTGTGGAATCATATGAAGCATAAAATTAAGAAAGTGGATACATTTATATTTGATGTTTTGGATGATTTTAGTTCACCACCAACTAGAGAAAAATCCACATCTGAGATTTTTAGAGAACTAGAGACTTTACTGTTAAAACAATTGAGACAGTATTGGGAGATCAAATCCCTAAAGCAGTATTTGAGCCAAAATACAATACCAAAAGGTTTACAACTAACAAAAATACCAGCTCAAGACTTATGGAATGAAGAATTTAATCAAGAATGGGATAATTTTTTAAATATACAATCACGGGGATTAATCGAATTAATAATCAAACGCAGAACACAAATTTTAGCCACAATAGCTGAAAAAATCAACCAAATAAAAGGGAATATGGAACATCTGGTAAAAGATGAACTATATAATAGTTGGCAAGACAAAATTTGTAGGAGTTTAAATAAAAATGAACAAGATATTATATACAAAAAAAGTAAAAAATTAAGAAAATTCGATACGCAAGAATCTAAAACAAAACCAAATGAGATAATAACAGATATTGAAAGCACTGCAGAAACAATTCCCATTGAAAGACAAAGATATAATATACCAGTGAGAAATCGATTTGAAAATTTCGCAGAACAAGCTTTTTTAGACCGGACTCCACCTCACCATTCAACACGAATAAGACACAAAAGATCAGTATCTCCGACACACAAGAAAACTCCCCCTCCACCACCAAAACACTCTTACAACCTGAGACATCACAACCCACACTTAGAGAATTATCACCAACAAAGACACTCTCGAGCACCGAGATACGCAGAACAACAGTTCACAACACCGATACACCAACAACATCATTTGGATCAAAGAGACCAAAGAAAACACGTAGAGGACGGAAGAAGACACAAAGACTACAGGAGAGACTACTAGATAACAATGATAACATCATGAATTTAAGTGATGTAGATCTCACACAAACACAAATTTCACTTTTAAACAAAGGGCTGAAATTTGCCCCATCTGCGAAATTGAACAAATTCGATACCTACATTGGTATACAAAAATTTATAAAAAACATTTGTCTAAAAAAATATTTTTTAAAAAACCCTCTAGTTCCACAAATACAGACAATCGAAAAATTCCCACATACCAATCTTAAAAATAAGTCCAAAAAATTTCCTAGAAACGAAATAGGTCCAGAAATGGCAGGATTTCAAAAATGCGTTGAGATGGACTTAAGGAAGCTAAAAGAAAAACAAATATATAACAATAATCTATCAAAGAAAGAAATTTTGGCAATAAGGGAATTTCAGGATAAAAAAGAAATCACCATACGCCCTGCAGATAAGGGGGGCGCTATAGTGATCCTGAATACCCAAGATTATAATAGAGAATGCTTAAGACATCTATCCGACACAGACACCTACAAGATACTCAAGGGAGACCCAACTGTTCTGTTTAAAGAAAAATTGTTAGAATATAGCACGAAAGGATTATATTCAGAAATCCTGAATAAGACAGAATTTAACTTCATTATGGGAACACCTGGTAGACTTCCGGTATTATATTGCCTACCAAAAGTTCATAAGAACGCCACATGTCCACCAGGTCGTCCCATAATATCTGGCATAGGATCTCTAACTGCAAATCTTTCAAAATATATAGACTCATGGCTGCAACCGCTAGTTAAAAAAACAAAATCATACCTGAAGGATACAACAGAAGTTATTGAAATATTGGAGAAATTAAAAGTCGAAGATGATTGGATTTTAGCCACCTTAGATATAAAATCATTATATACAGTGATCAACCATGATCAAGGCATTCATGCCCTTAAAGTTCAATTAGAAAAAGAAAATTTTAAACAGGAACAATTAGATTTTATTACGGAAGGAGTAAGACATATATTAGAACATAATTATTTCTTCTTTGAAGATAATTATTATCTCCAGATCATGGGGACCGCCATGGGCACCAGGTTCGCCCCCAGCTATGCAAATTTATTTTTGGCATATTGGGAAGATCTATTCATTGAACCCAATATAGGGGGCAACCTGGTGCTCTGGCGTAGATATATTGATGACGTCATCTTGATCTGGAGAGGTAACGAAACTAGCCTACACTCCTTTATTTCAGAATTAAATAATAATATCTATAATTTGAACTTTACAGCAAATATAAATCAACTCGAAACCGAATTTCTAGACTTAAATATAACTAAAAAGGAAAGCAAATATATATGTCGTACTTTTCAGAAAACAACCGCGAAAAACGGTTACATATTATATTCAAGTTGCCACCTGCCCCAATGGCTGATAAATGTTCCCTTTGGACAATTCCGCCGTTTAAAAAGAAATTGTACTGAAGAATCACAATATCAGAAAGAAGCCGAATCATTAAAAAATAAATTCATAGAGAAAAAATATCCTACACATATTTTGGAAACAGCATCCCTGAAGGTTAATAAAATATCTAGAGAAACCTTTTTTAAAAAAGATTCCAAAGACTCAGAGGAGAATAATATAAAAAGCCATAAACAAACAGACTTTAGGATCATACTACCTTTTTCTACTCAACATAAAAATATTGAACGAATTATTAACAAATACTGGCACTTATTAACACAAGATAAGATAATCGGTCCGCTATTACCGACAAAAGCACAGATTACTTACACACGAGCACAAAACTTAGGTTTGAAAATTGCACCTTCAATAAAATCTAATCCTAAAAAACCTTCGTTTATTGGAAATTGGATGAGCCTCAAGGGATTCTATAGATGTGGCAAATGCCAAGGATGCAAAATAACAAAATTTCCGAAAAGAACTATTGAAATTAAATCATCCCAAAATAATTTCTCTTTGACCATCAAGAGTTTCCTTAGCTGTGATACCTCCAGTGTAGTTTATCTTATCCAATGTCCCTGTGGAAAACAGTACATTGGTAGGACAAAACGGTGCCTGAAAATAAGAATAAGCGAACATTTACGCAATATTAGGAATGGATACATGAAACATTCATTATCAAAACACTTTAAAGAAGTTCACAACAAAGACCCAAAAGGCATGTTTTTCATGGCATTGCAAAAAATTGATACACACTGGCGAGGAGGCAAACATATAGACAAGATGTCCAGGGCCGAATCACGAATGATTTTTGACTTTGGGAGCCTGATTCCGATGGGCTTAAATGCTGACCTAGAAATTTTTGGTTTTCTATAAGACATGGGCTGCATGTCCGGTTTTCGACAGAGAGCCTCATGTTAGGCTGTTTACCAGCACTGAGTCTCTCTTTTGGAATCGGACATGCATCCCCTTTTTCACCACACAACATTTTACCATCCAGCAACACTTTCTACCATCACAGAATATCTTTTTACTATGCATTGCATCGAATAAATGTATCTACAAATATGTTTTATTTATTTATATTTTAATATGAAGTTTTATCATTATATATATTTATTGTTTTAGTCACTATTTGTGCAATTTTATTAAAACATATGAGCTGCAATATTTATTTCTTTTTCATTGGGTGAACTAGATCAAATATTATGTATGTTATATTAGAAAAACGCAAAAGGAGTGGAAATAACGCATTGAAACCGCATACAAAAATTCCCCACAAACAACTGGTTATTTGGAAATTTTAAATCCAGGCCAGGTTTTGGATTTCTCTGATGGACCTATATAAAGCTAACTTAGGATTGGGAGATCAGCTGCCACTGAAGAAGGGGAAGAGGTCCCCGAAACGCGTTTGGCGTAACCAGCTGATAGCTCCCACTTCACCTAAAGGCCTTTTCTAAAGATGATTCAGATGACACAAAGTCTGTGATCTTTTCTTAAAAATTGGAGCGCTCCAGCACGTAAATCTTTCTACACAGAAACCGCCGAGCATAGTTCTCGTGATACCCGGACATAGTCACGGACTAGAGACACGTCAGAGATCACGTGAGAGGCGGCGTCCTGGGATACGAACAGTCCGGTCATCAGTCTCTACGATACTCTGCTGCGGACCAAGCCAGGAGCACGCCATAGACCACGCTACTCCAGCGTTTGTGCCCACATACAAATACAAGACCGTGCATAATCAGGTATGCGGCATCTACACTTACTTTAAATACCATCTGGGCAAAGGTAAGACTTACTGTTACCTTAGAGCATACAGCATTTCACCTGTACATCAAATTGGACTAGAGACAATGTATCAAGTCGCTTTGGGAACCTGTTTCTTTTAAAAGTCCTTTTCAAAATATAGATACAATCTATTACCGCACACCTAATGCGGCATTCCTCTCCATACAGCAGCTGAAAGGAAGGACACATTATCTGCATTTTTTCATTCATTTTTTCTATCATTAGACCCATATATATAGGAATATTATCAAATACCATCGATTTTAAAGACTTTTTATGGGAACATTTTCTATGATTATTTTATGATTGTCATTGCAGTGTCTTATCTTGCCGCGCAGCGTTCATTTTTAGCCATGTATTTTTGGTGATTTTATTATTGTTATTTGAATTAAATTGTGTGATCACTTTATATTGATTTTATTTTCATTTTATTGTATTTATCCATATTACTCCACACATACAGAGTGCCAGCCTAGTCCATTCACTTAATCCAATTTTCTCCTGTATGGGTGATACAGTTTTTGGCTTAGAGCACCTGGTCCTGATTGCTTAGGAGTGAGCTATTCCTGTTATTTACTACTAAACCAGTTCTACCTTATACCTATTTGAAAAATATCCCCTTTTTTTTAACATAAATAATTTGCTCAATTTTGGATTATTTAGTACAATAACATCCGTGTTGAGTATATATGGTTGACAAGTTTGATCCATGATGTCATCGTTACCATCCCTGCAGGTTCATAAGCATGTGTATCTTATATGTGTGAGGGTCCCTCTCTTTTGTCACCAAGCACAGTGCCGTACATTGTGAAAACTATGATGAAATTGCCCAATTTACAACGGATAGCAACAATGAATATGTGTGCAGGAAGCCGATCACACACATCATATACCCAACGATCAAGCTCAGCACACGAGTCTTTATGAGATATGTACTGCCAACGTTGAAAGTAATAAGTGAACATAATAATAAATATAGCCCGGCAGTGCAGGGATTACTACAATAATATACACTGTATATATATACATACACTGACCTAAAGAATTATTAGGAACACCATACTAATATGGTGTTGGACCCCCTTTTGCCTTCAGAACTGCCTTAATTCTACGTGGCATTGATTCAACAAGGTGCTGATAGCATTCTTTAGAAATGTTGGCCAATATTGATAGGATAGCATCTTGCAGTTGATGGAGATTTGAGGGATGCACATCCAGGGCACGAAGCTCACGTTCCACCACATCCCAAAGATGCTCTATTGGGTTGAGATCTGGTGACTGTGGGGGCCATTTTAGTACAGTGAACTCATTGTCATGTTCAAGAAACCAATTTGAAATGATTCGAGCTTTGTGACATGGTGCATTATCCTGCTGGAAGTAGCCATCAGAGGATGGATACATGTTCTCATTCTGTTTACGCGAAATTCGGACTCTACCATTTGAATGTCTCAACAGAAATCGAGACTCATCAGACCAGGCAACATTTTTCCAGTCTTCAACAGTCCAATTTTGGTGAGCTCGTGCAAATTGTAGCCTCTTTTTCCTATTTGTAGTGGAGATGAGTGGTACCCGGTGGGGTCTTCTGCTGTTGTAGCTCATCCGCCTCAAGGTTGTGCGTGTTGTGGCTTCACAAATGCTTTGCTACCTCGGTTGTAACGAGTGGTTATTTCAGTCAACGTTGCTCTTCTATCAGCTTGAATCAGTCGGCCCATTCTCCTCTGACCTCTAGCATCCACAAGGCATTTTTGCCCACAGGACTGTCGCATACTGGATGTTTTTCCCTTTTCACACCATTCTTTGTAAACCCTAGAAATGGTTGTGCGTGAAAATCCCAGTAACTGAGCAGATTGTGAAATACTCAGACCGGCCCGTCTGGCACCAACAACCATGCCACGCTCAAAATTGCTTAAATCACCTTTCTTTCTCATTCTGACATTCAGTTTGGAGTTCAGGACATTGTCTTGACCAGGAGCACCCCCCTAAATGCATTGAAGCAACTGCCATGTGATTGGTTGACTAGATAATTGCATTAATGAGAAATAGAACAGGTGTTCCTAATAATTCTTTAGGTGAGTGTATATATATATATATATATATAGAACAAAGAAGTAGGACTGCACTCCAAGATAGTGATAAAATCAGCAAGTGGTTTATTCACCCATAATATGGCAAGTCTTGCGACGTTTCGGCTCACAAGAGCCTTCCTCAAGCATGGTAACAGTGAAAGTGAGAGCATTATAAAGGCATTTACAAAGTGTCCAACCCATAAGGGTGTGGTTACAATCAATTACAATTGCAAACATACGATGCATAGCAATACAAATAAAGTGCATGTGCATAAAGTGAGCAGTGGTATACAATTCATGACTAAGGGATGCCATCCCTACAAAGTGTATTAAAATGTATGTGATACTTCATCTAAGCTAAAATCACAATTATATAGGTGATAATATGATGAAGGTGGATCACAGAAGTCAAACCGTAGGAAGCAATGGGGCCCGCACATACCATGGCGCTCTTTGTGCATCTCCAGGTCCTCATTGCGCATGACCACACTGACATCATCCGATGCATCACAGTGTAAAGGTCAAGCGCTCGCGCTCTGCCTGGGTCGACATGAGAGCGCCATTTTACATAAGGGAAATACACCTAAAGGTTACGTACAGGTTATCTATTTAACTGTTGTCCACACGGAACAATCATATCTCCGACCGCTGCAGGGATCTCCTACATATATCAGCAAATGGACAGGGGTCCCGTCCAAATGGGCGGGACACCTGACCAAGGCGCCACTACAAGCACAATTGCCAAAAAAATAGCAGTCGTAGAGGGATGATCCCTCGATCGTACCAACAACCTTATCTTGTTAAAATATAATGACATATCTGGAGTAACGCATTAATAAAAGAACGCTGATGTCCACCTCGGGTCGCATAGCTTCCAAAGGGTCTGATTCTAGGATCCACATCCAATTTAGTGAAAATATAAAATCCTAAAAAGCAGAGAAAAAATATTTTAGTTTCAAAATAGATCTTTTTCATAATTGTAGATAAATCTTTCACGGTTATCAAGCACCAATATACAAAAATGAGAAAGACAAAGCGCAAACATGCCAAGGGACCGGGGGTCAGCCACAGATCCTAGGTCTCTCACCTGAACTCAATATTGAGACCCCTGGGATGCAGGCTATCCAGATCATATATCCAGCGTAACTCTCTTTTCTTCAAGAGTGTCAGGCGATCACCACCTCTTCTAGGAAGCCTGACCTGATCAATGATCCAGCATCTTAGATCACGCTCGGAGTGTCCGAGGGATCCAAAATGTCTGGACACTGGTAGGTCAGTACGTTTCTTCCTTATTGAATTCCTGTGGTTATTCAACCTTACTTTCAATTCTGTGGAAGTTTCCCCGACATATAATAGGTTACAGGGACAAGCCAACACATAAACTACATATGACGAGGAACAGTTTAGATGGAACTTTATCGGATACTCTTTGTTGGTAAGCGGGTGTGTGAAAGATCTAGTTTTACATATATATCGACAATTGACACAACCGAGACACGGATAACATCCAAGTCCCGGCTGTGTCAATGTCCGCTGTATGCTGGTTTTCTTTGGACCTGCATCCGCTCTGACCAAGTGGTCTTTAAGATTTTTGTTTTTACGGTACGATAAAAGGGGCGGAAGCTTAAACTCTGGTACATCTTTAATAGACCTGCTGAGGATACTCCAGTTGTCCTTCAGGATACGTCCTATCTCCATACTACATCCAGAATAAGTGGACATAAATGGTATCCTCTGAGTTTTTTTAGAGGTGGTATGTGTTATTTCAGTATTTATATGTAGGATTTTGTTCTTATGTGCATCTAATAATCTGCGAGGATAACCCCGCTCCCTAAACTTATCTGACATCGTATCCAGTGTAGTCTCCAACTCAATGTGGTCTGAAACAATGCGTTTCGTACGGAGGAACTGCGAATGGGGGAGGTGTTTAACCAGGCTGCGTGGATGATTGCTTTCATAACGTAGGATAGTATTTCTATCTGTCGATTTGACATATAAGCCTGTGCCAACCATACCATCAACTAGCTTGACGTTCGTGTCTAGAAATGACAATTGCGTTTTAGAGTATGATATAGTATACTGAAGATCAGGATCTATATCATTCAAATATGTGTGAAACTCCCTCAATTGTAGTTCAGTGCCCGACCACAGGAGGAAGACATCATCTATGTACCGCCACCATCTAACAACATGTTGAAAGTGGTGGGATACATAGATAAAGTCCTCCTCCATGTGGCGCATATAGATATTTGCGTACGTTGGGGCCACATTGGACCCCATCGCAACGCCGCGTTTCTGATTAAAGAAGATATCTTGAAACAAGAAATAAGAAAAAACTCAGAGGATACCATTTATGTCCACTTATTCTGGATGTAGTATGGAGATAGGACGTATCCTGAAGGACAACTGGAGTATCCTCAGCAGGTCTATTAAAGATGTACCAGAGTTTAAGCTTCCGCCCCTTTTATCGTACCGTAAAAACAAAAATCTTAAAGACCACTTGGTCAGAGCGGATGCAGGTCCAAAGAAAACCAGCATACAGCGGACATTGACACAGCCGGGACTTGGATGTTATCAGTGTCTCGGTTGTGTCAATTGTCGATATATATGTAAAACTAGATCTTTCACACACCCGCTTACCAACAAAGAGTATCCGATAAAGTTCCATCTAAACTGTTCCTCGTCATATGTAGTTTATGTGTTGGCTTGTCCCTGTAACCTATTATATGTCGGGGAAACTTCCACAGAATTGAAAGTAAGGTTGAATAACCACAGGAATTCAATAAGGAAGAAACGTACTGACCTACCAGTGTCCAGACATTTTGGATCCCTCGGACACTCCGAGCGTGATCTAAGATGCTGGATCATTGATCAGGTCAGGCTTCCTAGAAGAGGTGGTGATCGCCTGACACTCTTGAAGAAAAGAGAGTTACGCTGGATATATGATCTGGATAGCCTGCATCCCAGGGGTCTCAATATTGAGTTCAGGTGAGAGACCTAGGATCTGTGGCTGACCCCCGGTCCCTTGGCATGTTTGCGCTTTGTCTTTCTCATTTTTGTATATTGGTGCTTGATAACCGTGAAAGATTTATCTACAATTATGAAAAAGATCTATTTTGAAACTAAAATATTTTTTCTCTGCTTTTTAGGATTTTATATTTTCACTAAATTGGATGTGGATCCTAGAATCAGACCCTTTGGAAGCTATGCGACCCGAGGTGGACATCAGCGTTCTTTTATTAATGCGTTACTCCAGATATGTCATTATATTTTAACAAGATAAGGTTGTTGGTACGATCGAGGGATCATCCCTCTACGACTGCTATTTTTTTGGCAATTGTGCTTGTAGTGGCGCCTTGGTCAGGTGTCCCGCCCATTTGGACGGGACCCCTGTCCATTTGCTGATATATGTAGGAGATCCCTGCAGCGGTCGGAGATATGATTGTTCCGTGTGGACAACAGTTAAATAGATAACCTGTACGTAACCTTTAGGTGTATTTCCCTTATGTAAAATGGCGCTCTCATGTCGACCCAGGCAGAGCGCGAGCGCTTGACCTTTACACTGTGATGCATCGGATGATGTCAGTGTGGTCATGCGCAATGAGGACCTGGAGACGCACAAAGAGCGCCATGGTATGTGCGGGCCCCATTGCTTCCTACGGTTTGACTTCTGTGATCCACCTTCATCATATTATCACCTATATAATTGTGATTTTAGCTTAGATGAAGTATCACATACATTTTAATACACTTTGTAGGGATGGCATCCCTTAGTCATGAATTGTATACCACTGCTCACTTTATGCACATGCACTTTATTTGTATTGCTATGCATCGTATGTTTGCAATTGTAATTGATTGTAACCACACCCTTATGGGTTGGACACTTTGTAAATGCCTTTATAATGCTCTCACTTTCACTGTTACCATGCTTGAGGAAGGCTCTTGTGAGCCGAAACGTCGCAAGACTTGCCATATTATGGGTGAATAAACCACTTGCTGATTTTATCACTATCTTGGAGTGCAGTCCTACTTCTTTGTTCTCTATACCATTGGGGATTGCCGTTACCCTACGTTGGACCTTGCACCCACATGCTGGCTGGTGCTCCCACTGGACTTTTTCTTCTCTACAATATCGGCATTGTGAGTGAGCACACCCGGAGAATTTACCATGTCAAACACGGAAACACCCAATGGCGGCACCTATACTGCTGAGGAGGTCGACCGCATCATGCGGGGGATTGAGGGCGATGCCTCATTTCTACAGGCTCCAACTGCCAAGGAACTCAAACGCAAGTATGTCGCGTTATCTAGGCGACTTATAGCAATGAAATTGCATATGGCCACATTGGGACAGTACTATAAAGATAAAAGAATCCCGAGGGGAATGCGTTCAAATTTACGCCCAAATCTGTTTCCGAATAATGATCTGTTTTGTAAACGTTTTGAAACACTATCAAACAGATATTCGCTTGATTATATTTTATTAAACATTGAGTTTCTTCAAACAGAAGTCGCTTCACTCTCTGATGATCTGGTGGAGGTTGAACGGACATTATGTTTACAAATGCCTGCTGATGACCTCGCACTATATAAAGAGGAAGTCAAAAATCAGCTTAATAAGTTTCAGATGGAACTGGAGGAGGGGAAAAGAAACAAATGGTCACGTGATGCAGATGATTACAAGCGAGGTGACATTTATACATGGCAAACTGATCAGCCGTCTACGAGTTTTAATCGTGACAATAAGTCAAGGAGAAGGTTTACACAACTCCCTATAGATGAAGATAAAGCTTTTTTAGGGGTGGACTCGGACATAAAGAAAAGAAAAGATCCAGAACCAGGAGAGGAGGTCGCCGGTACAGAAGACAAGGGAAAACAACGTTACAACAGAACCAGACAACAATCAACAAAGACGCCATCACAGAGAAAGAGACAATAGTCTTTAATTTATCATCAGTCGAATTAACAGATGCCCAGCTAAGTGTTTTATCCAAGGGGCTTTCTTTTTGCCCGAGCACTAAGGTAAACTGGTTTGATCTAGAGATGGATTTGAATGATTTTTTTCGTTTGATTAAATTGAAAGTGTTCTTTAAGGGACGTTTTGCAAATACACAAATATGCTCCAGCGAATTCTCACTCAAAGGATTGAATTTAACTAACAAAAGTGCTTTTTTTCCTAATATAGATGAACCTGCGGTTGAGGCCTACATCTCTGCAGTTCAGAGAGATGTCAGAATGCTGAAATCCACATCAGGGGATGAGGCACGATTATGCAATCCTAATCTGACCACTGCAGAGATTGAGGCCCTTTCCGAACTCAAGAACAACCCCCTATTAACCATTAAGCCAGCTGATAAGGGCGGCGGGGTAGTTGTTCTTGACACATACAAATACATCAGAGAAATTGAACGACAATTGAATGATATAAATGTATATAGTGTATTGCAGAGCGATCCGAAATTTCGCATTATGAACATAATCAACAAGAGTCTTTCCGATGCGGTGGCCGGGGGTATCATAGATGAGGGATTGAGGGAGTATTTGACGGTGGGATCCCCCATCACTCCTGTAATATATGTACTACCTAAAGTCCACAAAAGTCTTGTGGACCCCCCCGGTCGCCCCATCGTATCTGGTTCTGACTCTGTTTTCAGTAGAATATCCATCTTTCTTGATAGGATATTGAGGGATTTTTCAATGGCCGGAAAGTCTTACATTAAAGACACAGGCGATTTTCTACAACAACTGAGGTCAGTTGAAGCTGGCGACCTGCACGGTGTCACTCTCGTGTCCTTTGACGTTGTTTCCTTATACACGTCAATAGGGCATGAGAAGGGCATCTCTGCAGTCAATAAATACTTGGATGGTTCACCCATAACACAGAATGCAAAATGTTTTATAAATACCCTATTGAGATTGGTTCTTGAAAACAATTATTTCTTGTTTCAAGATATCTTCTTTAATCAGAAACGCGGCGTTGCGATGGGGTCCAATGTGGCCCCAACGTACGCAAATATCTATATGCGCCACATGGAGGAGGACTTTATCTATGTATCCCACCACTTTCAACATGTTGTTAGATGGTGGCGGTACATAGATGATGTCTTCCTCCTGTGGTCGGGCACTGAACTACAATTGAGGGAGTTTCACACATATTTGAATGATATAGATCCTGATCTTCAGTATACTATATCATACTCTAAAACGCAATTGTCATTTCTAGACACGAACGTCAAGCTAGTTGATGGTATGGTTGGCACAGGCTTATATGTCAAATCGACAGATAGAAATACTATCCTACGTTATGAAAGCAATCATCCACGCAGCCTGGTTAAACACCTCCCCCATTCGCAGTTCCTCCGTACGAAACGCATTGTTTCAGACCACATTGAGTTGGAGACTACACTGGATACGATGTCAGATAAGTTTAGGGAGCGGGGTTATCCTCGCAGATTATTAGATGCACATAAGAACAAAATCCTACATATAAATACTGAAATAACACATACCACCTCTAAAAAAACTCAGAGGATACCATTTATGTCCACTTATTCTGGATGTAGTATGGAGATAGGACGTATCCTGAAGGACAACTGGAGTATCCTCAGCAGGTCTATTAAAGATGTACCAGAGTTTAAGCTTCCGCCCCTTTTATCGTACCGTAAAAACAAAAATCTTAAAGACCACTTGGTCAGAGCGGATGCAGGTCCAAAGAAAACCAGCATACAGCGGACATTGACACAGCCGGGACTTGGATGTTATCCGTGTCTCGGTTGTGTCAATTGTCGATATATATGTAAAACTAGATCTTTCACACACCCGCTTACCAACAAAGAGTATCCGATAAAGTTCCATCTAAACTGTTCCTCGTCATATGTAGTTTATGTGTTGGCTTGTCCCTGTAACCTATTATATGTCGGGGAAACTTCCACAGAATTGAAAGTAAGGTTGAATAACCACAGGAATTCAATAAGGAAGAAACGTACTGACCTACCAGTGTCCAGACATTTTGGATCCCTCGGACACTCCGAGCGTGATCTAAGATGCTGGATCATTGATCAGGTCAGGCTTCCTAGAAGAGGTGGTGATCGCCTGACACTCTTGAAGAAAAGAGAGTTACGCTGGATATATGATCTGGATAGCCTGCATCCCAGGGGTCTCAATATTGAGTTCAGGTGAGAGACCTAGGATCTGTGGCTGACCCCCGGTCCCTTGGCATGTTTGCGCTTTGTCTTTCTCATTTTTGTATATTGGTGCTTGATAACCGTGAAAGATTTATCTACAATTATGAAAAAGATCTATTTTGAAACTAAAATATTTTTTCTCTGCTTTTTAGGATTTTATATTTTCACTAAATTGGATGTGGATCCTAGAATCAGACCCTTTGGAAGCTATGCGACCCGAGGTGGACATCAGCGTTCTTTTATTAATGCGTTACTCCAGATATGTCATTATATTTTAACAAGATAAGGTTGTTGGTACGATCGAGGGATCATCCCTCTACGACTGCTATTTTTTTGGCAATTGTGCTTGTAGTGGCGCCTTGGTCAGGTGTCCCGCCCATTTGGACGGGACCCCTGTCCATTTGCTGATATATGTAGGAGATCCCTGCAGCGGTCGGAGATATGATTGTTCCGTGTGGACAACAGTTAAATAGATAACCTGTACGTAACCTTTAGGTGTATTTCCCTTATGTAAAATGGCGCTCTCATGTCGACCCAGGCAGAGCGCGAGCGCTTGACCTTTACACTGTGATGCATCGGATGATGTCAGTGTGGTCATGCGCAATGAGGACCTGGAGACGCACAAAGAGCGCCATGGTATGTGCGGGCCCCATTGCTTCCTACGGTTTGACTTCTGTGATCCACCTTCATCATATTATCACCTATATAATTGTGATTTTAGCTTAGATGAAGTATCACATACATTTTAATACACTTTGTAGGGATGGCATCCCTTAGTCATGAATTGTATACCACTGCTCACTTTATGCACATGCACTTTATTTGTATTGCTATGCATCGTATGTTTGCAATTGTAATTGATTGTAACCACACCCTTATGGGTTGGACACTTTGTAAATGCCTTTATAATGCTCTCACTTTCACTGTTACCATGCTTGAGGAAGGCTCTTGTGAGCCGAAACGTCGCAAGACTTGCCATATTATGGGTGAATAAACCACTTGCTGATTTTATCACTATCTTGGAGTGCAGTCCTACTTCTTTGTTCTCTATACCATTGGGGATTGCCGTTACCCTACGTTGGACCTTGCACCCACATGCTGGCTGGTGCTCCCACTGGACTTTTTCTTCTCTATATATATATATATATATATCAGCTGTACAGGGGTTACTACATCTATATACACCGGTAGTGCAGGGGTTACTACATTTATATACAGTGTATATATATATATATATATATATATATATATATAGCAGCAGTGCAGGGGTTAATACATCTATATACAATGGCAGTGCAGGGATTACTACAATAATATACACTGTATATATATACAGTACAGACCAAAAGTTTGGACACACCTTCTCATTCAAAGTGTTTTCTTTATTTTCATGACTATGAAAATTGTAGATTCAAACTGAAGGCATCAAAACTATAAATGAACACATGTGGAATTATATACATAACAAACAAGTGTGAAACAACTGAAAATATGTCATATTCTAGGTTCTTCAAAGTAGCCACCTTTTGCTTTGATTACTGCTTTGCACACTCTTGGCATTC